>NC_136901.1:63028031-63231511 GCF_949606895.1 Notothenia rossii | reverse complement strand
GGACCTATTATGCTATATTGGAAAAATATATGTTAGGGCCATACCTATACAAAACATGTCTGTGAAGTTTTTTGCTTAAAATACCAAACAGATCACCCATTGTCGCCATGCCTCATACTGCTCATACCCCTCTATTGCAGCCCTGTTGCAAACAGGCTGATTCTGCTTTAAATGCCACGCCCCTTTGTAGCGTCACGCAGCTTTCCCCTGCTAGAGAGAGATTTCTACCGGGAGATCTCAGCTAAACGCTGCGGCCATTCAGGCCCAATCCCAAACCACGCCCTACACCGTACCCCTACACACTCCCCCTCCGTGACGGAGTGAACTCCGTGGAGTGACACTCGCAACTCAATGAGGCTCTCTCCTGTCAGATGGAGGGAGTAAATACACCGGCAAGCTTTGGGACAAACTCCCCTCTCTCCGGCAGAAACAGGAAATGCCGTAACTGTATGTAAAAACGGTTTCAAATCAGCATGCCTTAGACAAAAAATAAAAATGTATAACTAAAATAAAACTCCAAACATCTTTAATTGTGTTACTTTTTTGTAGAGCTCTTTTAGTTTTAAACCTGATGTTTATAAGCCTCTTAATTTTTGCAACAGTCTGTAAATATACACAAATTTATAATAAAATGCACACATTTACCTTTTTCTAGACCAAACACAGGTATACGATCCTAAGTAAAAAAAATGAGGTTTATCATGAGGTTGTTAACATCGCAATTTATCAGCGGATGTTTGCTGGAACTACTTGTAAACAGCGTGTTTCCTGATGGACACACACAGCGTTGAGACAGCTTCGCTGTTTGATGGCTTGATAGCCCACTCCCTCTCCACACCGCTCCAGACTCGTTGGTTTGGAACAACACTTAATGTGGCGGACCCTCCGCGCGAACGCACAAACGGAGGGGTAGTGTGTAGTGTGTAGTGTGTAGTGTGTAGTGTGTAGTGTATAGTGTATAGGGGTAGGGTTTAGGGGGCGGTTTGGGATTGGGCCTCAATGCCATATTATACTCCTAACCACTTCAAGCTTTATTTCTGAAACAGTATGGACCTCAAACCTTTCTCTCTCGCAGGGTTTACCACAAGGACATTACGTTACACATATTCTCTCCAGTAGCCTTCTGAGTGTTAGCATGCTTGCTAATGTAAACACACAGCATATTACTCCCAAAACACCCTGCGCATTGTTTCTGATACAGCACGTAGCTTGACATGTTCTTTCTTAAAGGTCGCATGTCATGCTTTTCCGGTTATTACCCGTCCCCTTGTGTGTTATGAAGGTTTTTATGCATGTAAACGGTCTGCAGAGTCAAAACCCTCAAAGTACACCCTGTAGCGAGTAAAACTCTAACACAGAAAATACCTCCTCAAAACGCCTCGTTGGAGATACGTCACTGTCCATTGATTCTTCCGGGTAACTCATGATGTCATGCGTTACCCGGAACCAAATGGACCAATCCGTGGAGCCGTTACGTTACGTCCGCGGAGCCGTTACGTTAAGCCCCCACTGATTGGTTCAAATTGACCAATCCACGGACTTCCTCACACACATACTCAGTACATGCAGCTCTGCTGATCTCTCCTCCCTGGCTGCAGGCTGATAACAGACAGTTGGGATCGCGGCAAAATTCTCTCTGCAGACCCATTTTCACAGCGTTTATCAACCTTTTTCTAACTCAATATCAAGCCACACTTATTGTTTTTACTTCGGCTGTGACTTTGTGTGTGCTCAGGGTGAGTTTGGCTGTGTTTCGCTGTCGCAAAACAAGGAAACCACACCTCCACGGAGCTCAGCGCGATTCACAACGTACCGACCAATCAGAGCACACTGTGCTCACAGTAGGGCTGTCCGAATCCGAGACACCTGACAACACGCTGTTAAGCAGAAGCGCAGAAAGAGCATACAATTACGATTTATATTTATTTATTGTCTCAGTACTCGCAAACATTAAAACTAAATGTGTCCTCTGCATTTAACCCAGCCGCAGTGCAGCGCAAGGGGACCAAATCTGGTTCCAAATTCCGTCTATAACATTTTACAACCTGAACAGTCAAACAAAGATACAAAACACATATTTCTGTTATAAAAACAATACTTTTAATAACATAGCCGTAACAGTAGGCCTAACAGTGTCATACTTGTTACCTTGTTACCTACTTGTTAAATTAAAAAACTAATATAAAAAAAAATGTGGTTGCTTGCAACTATTTTCCAAGCAAAGTAAGTGCACACATTATCATGTGCAATGTTACTGTTGGATAAAGCAGCTTCATCATGGCAACTTGACAACAGCTAAGCTAAGCTAGGCTACTACTTACAGCATCCAGGTGACTTTTCAGGGTTGTTGTGCCACCGTGGTAGGCCAGTTTCTTATCGCATATTTGGCACACTGCCTTCTTCTTACCGTCGTCCAATTTAAAATGGTCCCACACAGTTGAAGTCTTCGGCATTTTGTGGGTGAAACGAGGTGAAGCGTGCCGTTTGCATTTGTGACTGAGTGAACGCGATGTCAGGAGCACAGGCTGAGATTGTATATATTTCCGCATTTTAACAGTGCAATTCAAAAGTATAAATATAGTATAAGAATATGGCAATTCACCTTTATTAATAGCAAACATTTAGAAAAAAATATATTTAAGAAAAAAAAAACGAATATCCGAATAATGAAATTGAAACCCGAATAGTTGACCAACGAACGAATATTAGAATAGTTGAATATTCGGGTACAGCCCTAGCTCACAGGGAGGGTGGGGGCTGGAGCTATTGGAGCTACAACAAGCCTTTAAAGTCCATGAAATGTCCAAAATAAACGTTATTCTGTGTTAATAAATCGCTTCATCACTTTCCACTGTTTCATTTGACATATCAACATCAATGATTCTTTCCATAAATACCCCCCAAATAACATGAAATGTGTGCCACTTTCCCGTGTTATTCCGCTCCGGTAGCGAAAAGCTTGCCAGCCATTAACCCAGCTGTGTGACGTCACACGTGGCAAACACCAGCCTCGTCTGGATTGTTTGTTTTGTATCCTTCCGCTATTTTCGCTCAACATATGTGTAACCAGACCTCGCTAAACTTTTTTTATCTAACAATTCATGATGGGGAAGCGATGGGTAGTTGTGAGCTGTGAATGTTTCCTGATTGCTATAAACATTGATCATGGGTGCTGGAAGATTGTGAACAAAACTCGGGTCAGAATTAAGTTATGACAGGTGTTATGCCAGCTTGAGCTAAATGTCACCAGAGTACAGTGAACTTGCCTAGTGACTGAAATATATAAAAGTTGAAGTGAAATAAGTAAGGCCAAAAATGAATTACGTCTGAATATCTTTATTATTTTTACCACTTTTAATTATTTGTGGGCTCGCACATATACCAAAATAGACTAATGTACACTGCAATAAAGATCAAATGTTACAAGTGAAAAATTAACAAAAGAACCCTTTTTTATTTATCAAACAGTAAATTAATACAATCTTACAAACTTGTGATTTGGAAAATGTTGTTATATTTACATGTTTCTTTGGAAAAATAATATTGTAAATGATGTACTTTGTAAATTATTTACATCATGCGAAACCATTTTAACCAGTTCAGCTGCATGACTTATGTCAAATTACAGATTTGGCCATTGAAATCCCTGATAGCGGCCTCCCGGTTCAGGGTAAGTCTTCCGTATCTCGGTTACAGAACATGCAGGCAGCGGGACTCTGATTTTTGGGCCGAGTACACCCCAGCACCAAAGTACAAACTGTCGATAAGCTGTATATCGATACTTCCTAATGAAAAAAAAGTATACATATTATAAATATATTTGGAGAAAAATAAAATGTTATGTTATTATGTAGCAATGGTTACAAATTGGCTTATAACATGATATTTGTATTTTACTTGTACAAAATAAATATGAGGTTGTACATGACTGCTTGACAGAATCATAGACCTCTTATATATTTCCTCACATGTGTAGTTGTTTCTTTTCCCAAGCATACATTGAACTTGCATACACAGAAAAAATAAAAGCCAAGCTGTTTTAGACTGCTTGAAAGAGTTTAATGGTATCTTTAAAAGTGTACCATATCTGTAGTAGAGATGTTAAGATTCACCGATTCGCATCGGTGCACCGGCATAAACGTTCAAGATGCGAGTTTACCGGTTGAAAGAGTGCACATCGGCTACAGTTTGGGTTGAACTCGCGATGCATCGATTGCGTAGCGTCTTTGCATCGGAAAAAAACCGATTCATTCATATAAAATCCCCTTATCTTGTCAACGTTCAGCAGAGACGATCTTTGATATTTGCTTCGCCACTACGGAGAACGAGAGTCTCAGTTATCAACACACACGGAAGTTGAGGAGAAAGAGAAACACAGCGCAGCGAAAAATACCTACAAATCAAACGTTTGGCAACACTTCGGATTGTTCAAGAAAGACGGTGTAATAGTCATTTATGCTATATAGTTGACCGCAGGTCATGGAGAGTAATAAGGTATCCGTAGACCTTTGTATGAGGTATCTTTATTACTTAACAGGTCTACAGCCATGATACATAGATCCGTCCTAGATGCGGACTTGCATACACACAGTATCACTCCGCAGCCGCACCCCATCAGTAACGTCCTGATGGTATATGTGCGCGGCACTATTACTACAGACGGTCAACTTGAAAAATCACTCGCAAATTGTTAACGATGCCGAGCCGCTTTAAAGTACACAAGTAGTACGAGGAACTTAGCGACGCACATAAAGAGGCGACATGGGGTCTGCGGCTGAAAAGAGAAACCTGAAAGAGACATATGAGTTAAATCACTCAGTGAGGTGTTCTGTCAGAGAGAGGTGTTTAGCTTACAGCAGCCTGTGACGGCCAATAATAATTTAAATGTCTTCCTTACTGTAAGCAGTTATGAAATACCTGTTTGTGAAAGGTTATTTGTTTTCTTTATTGTTCAGATAGAAACCAATGCTTTCTGCTCACTGGTGTGTTAGCCTCTGAGTGTTAAGCACATCAGGCTGGCAGCTGTATGGGCATTGCTCTATGGTAGCTGTTATTTGCACATTGTTAATCATGAGCAATGCATCCTTACATTGTTTACCTGTGAGGTGTTATACAATTGTACTCTGGAGAGCTTTTAAAGGTAAAAAAATAAACGGCATGATGGGATGTGCAGTACCAAATATGTAAAGCACTTTTTTGTTAATGTATGATTTGCTGCATATAAGGAATAAAACAAAAATCCTCTGTCGTACCATATTGAAGTATCATTATTTTTGCATCGTGTTGAATCGCATCGTATCGCCCCGAATCGCATAATGTTGAATCAAATCGTATCGAACTGTATCGCAACAGGGGTGAATCGTATCGTATCGCATCGCCTGGTGTTTCAAAGGTATCGTTAATGTATCGTATCGTGGGAACGTATCGAGATGCGCATCGCATCGGCCTCAGTGATGGAGATGCACATCCCTAATCTGTAGCGACTAAAAGTATTATATGAAAGCAAAGCTGCAATAGGCAGTTGGGTCAATCAATATTTACTTACTGGTGTAGTGGGCCATCAACTGCTCTGTGTTGTTGTTTGTATTGAAGATACGCTATTTTCAGTGTCCAAACACTGAGACAGCCTTCTCTAAAGCCTGGGTGGCTAATAATGCACCTTGGTTTCTCGTCGGTGTCTTCTATCTGGCAGAGTCCTGCACGGGTCTGATTTTCAAGACCCGCACCCGTGACGTGCAATACCGAACCCGCCCCGCTACCCGCAAATATTGCCAATTAGTTCCGCAACCCGACCCGACCCGCCGGCACAAGAGTCGCAACCCGACCCGAACCCGCATATATATAAGCAGTGAAAACGTGCAATTATTAACACACGCAGTTGCATATTTGGCTCAAAAAGCCTGGGATGTTGGTTATTTTCTCCATCTAGGATGACACCAAAAGCCTCCCAGACGTTGGATTTCGCTCTTGAGGAAGAGTTATTGAAAATGCTGTATTCTCCGCTAGAGAGCTTCACCTCAGCCATTCAGAATGTGGTGCGCTCAGCAGCAGATAGATGCACTGCAGAGGTTATGATTATGCTCGGTCCCACGGAGGAGAGGTCTGAGGATTTAAACATTAAACTAAATTATTATTGTTTAAATATATTTATTATGCAACACCCGCAACCCGACCCGCATCATCTTTGTTTTACCCAGAAGCGAACCCGGAAAAAAGCGTTTGAAAAAATACCACCCGCAAATCACCTTTTTTGCGAGTCACCCGTCGGGTACCCGCGGATACCCGACCCGATGCAGGACTCTGCTATCTGGTCAGTAGGTTGCAAACTGTCTATTTGTTCCATCACCTGCCAGATCTCTCTGCAGCATACAAATTCATCTGCAGTGGGCATGCTTTCACAGCATTGACATGTACACCTGAATATTGTACATAACATTAAAAAAAAACAATATCTGCCGGACGTGTGAGGAACAGATGACAAATTAAGATCGACATTTAGTGCAGGTCAAATTAAATAAAACAGAATTTACCATTCAGTATTGCCGACTCGAGTCTTGCCGGCTGCGGAATCCGCTTCTCTTTCACAAGTTTCTGCCTCGTTGTTCGATTGCCGGGCAGGAAGCTCGTACTGATAAGGCAAGATGCCTTGAAGTGAAAGGCTAGCTGGTTCACTCTCTACTTCTGTAACTGAATCCAGATAACCCACCGAATCTGAGCTTGAATGATCGCTGTCGCTGTCGCTGTCTGAAGTTGTTGCGTTGCTTGCCATTTGGACTGATTTGATCAAATGGCAATATTTGCCACGTGTGACGTCACCGCCCGTTCGGGAGTGATCGGGGGCGTACTCTGCAAACTTCGGAACCAACATCGGTTTTTAACGTATATGTCATTTAATTATGACCAAACTTTAAACATTTTTATTTATTTTTATTCTGGTGATATCTAAACTACATGTTAAAAAACACCTGTGTTAGATGCATTACATGGCCTTTAAAGGCAGAGGGTGAAATTCAGTGAATACACGTATTTTACAGAGATGCTGTATGAGAAACCAAAGTGATTTTGGAAAATTGCATAATATAAATCTATTCTAGTAGACCTCAACAATGGAATTATGATCAGTGGAAATGGCCATGACATGGGACCTTTAAGTGTTTACCGCTAGAACAGTGCCCATTATATGTATTATATATATATATATAACAACTTTACTCTAAGCCTCCAGCAGACATCCTGCTGAATACACAGACACACAGCTGCGACTGTATACGGAGACGATAGGTTGGGACGTGTCATGTGTGCCGGAGAATATAGGTTGGGACGTGTCACTGTCACTACCCGATCCGCATCCCTTCCCGATCCCCATTGCGCATGTGCGATATGGTCAGCCATATTGGACAACTCCATACGGCAACTCAAATAGGACATTTGAAGTCTAGACGGCTGCCCGATTTGCATTGTGCATGCGAGAGTCATAAACGTCTCAAATATCTATACAAACATATTTTATGTTATTTTATTTTATTTGAAATCAAATTAAGGACATTCACAGTTAATGTAATTAGATATACATTATGAATGCCATACATATTGCATACATTCACAGTCTATATTTCTTCAGTATGATAGCTGTCTAACCGAAGTTAAATCCATTTCTCACTTACAGTATTCTGACAATGTACTTAACCCAATAAAAGGACCCAATAAAAGGAGTTGTTAGTCACGTGACATTCATGTCGGCCGGATGTCGCCAATGACGTTATAGGAGCGAAAATTCTGGATCTGCTTGTCAGCACCCCCCTTTTCTTCTTTTTTTTTTAGATGTGGGTACGTAGGAAAAGAGAGGGTTTTGTTTTCTGACACTTTGTGAGTTCCCTTACACACCGGGGACACATTTAACAGGTCCCCTTTAAATGAAAACAAGGATTTATTTAACAAATAACTAAGGTTGACTTTCCAGAAACATAATCATAATCCAAAGTCAAATCTTCATTTTATTTATTTTTAATTGTATTTTTGTTCTTTTTGGACTCCTTTGTTTACTCCTGTAAAATATCATCATTGTGTAACACTCGCGCTTCTATTGGCTAGCGCTCCAACACATTGTACGTGATAGGCTAAGGGGCGGGACATCTCTTAGTGGTTGACCAATCACAGCCGAGCCGGCCAGCTAACCAATCAGAGCAGACTGGGCTCTGGTTTCAGACAGAGGGTGAAGAGAGGTGCTGCAGCACTTGCAGTATGAGAAAAATAAAGAGCTTTTTGAACATTAAAGCATGGAAACATGTCACAGGAGAGGAACAACATACACATATGAACCTGAAAATGAGCAGAATAGGGCCCCTTTAACTTCTTATGTTTATATAAATATGGTGTGTAAAGATTCCTATTCTGTTGCAGGTAAATATGTATTTCTGTGTGTGCTTTGTGTTTCAGTCTCTTTGGGACTGGCTCTTCTTCTGGCAGAAGGTTCCGGATCATATCCCTCTGGAGCGGCACAGATTCAGACTCCTGAACCCTCTCGTCATCAGGGAGACGGCTCTTGAACTCCTGAAGTACCCTCCACCCAAACCCCGCCTCTGGGGAAAGGACCAGGTAATAGACTCATCCCAGACTACGGATTTGACTGTGACTATAGAGTCAACACAAAGCAAGCTGAATGAAACGTTGTTTTTATAGCTTGGTTGTAGCTACATATTACCACTAAACACATTTATCACTTACAACACCCACCTGACTGTATCATTTGCAGCTACAAACGGCTTTTGTTACTTCAGATTAGATTAGATATACTTTATTCATCCCAAATGGTTTTGTTGTTGTTATAGCAGCGTGTGGACAAGGCATTGAGTTAAAAATATAATAAAACTAAAATAAACAGAACAATTTCAAATAAATATATCAACAGTAGAAAGATGTATTTCGTGTCTCTAGAATTCACAAAATGAAATATACATAATAATTTATAAATTAATCTAATGGACCAAGCTGCTCATGCAAAAATAAAATGATAAAATGAATATGTTATACAAGGCTGCAAAGTAGTTGTAGTTTATTAAATGTAAATGCAATCGAGTAGAGTATAAATAGGATATGTACAAATTGTTCAGGGTTATTGAAAGGGAGAAACAGAGTGTGATCAGGTACAAAAAAAAGATATACAATTTATTATAATATTTAAAATATGCTTTATTTATCCCATCAGCATTGTTACATCAGCATGTTAACGAGGCATTGAGCTAAAAATAGCATACAAACAAACATTACAATTTAAAATATATGTTGATCAGTAGAAAGATACAGTATATACATAAAGAGTGTCTGAAGAATACACAATATATAATATACAGAATCATTTTGGAAATTACTCAAATGGATGAACTCACTTATTTAGTGAGAGAAACTCTCTCGGACTGGCCATTGGGAATACCGGGAGTTTCCCCGGTGGGCCGGTGCTGTGTGTGGTCCGGAGGGCCAAAAAAAAAGAAGAAAAGAAAAAAAATATTTTTTATTTTGCCTAAATCCTACCGGCCCACATTTGTAAGTATTCCGGAATCTCCCTTTTTTTTTTTTTGCTTACCTAAATCCTACCGGCCCACATTTGTAAGTGTTTACAGTTCTGTTTTATATGGGTGTTGAAGAAGAATTGGGAGGGATGAAACCCTCTTTAATGGTCACACATGCAGAGCACACAGCACACACAGTGAAATGTGTTCTCTGCTTTTAACCCATCCTAGTACCAGGAGTCTAGTACTAGGAGCAGTGGGCAGCTATTGTACAGCGCCCGGGGAGCAATGGGAGCAGAGTTGGGTTACTGTAATAATATTACTTTTGTCGGTAACGGAGTAGTGTAACGCGCTACTTTTTATAATTCAGTAATCACACTACAGTTACTAACATTGCCCCGACACGCGTTACTTCGTTACTTACTAAAATCAGTCATAATCAAACTGACAGACAAGAGGGGTTTCCGCCGCAGGTTTATATATGTATCAGGGTGTCCGCGGGGTCTTAAAAAGTATTAAAAGTTGATAAATCAATTTAGCGAAAATTAAGGCTATTAAAAAGTATTAAACGGCATTTTCCAAGGTATTAAGAAGGTTCACAGCAACGACAACATGAAACACCCTTTAATTTACTGAAACGACATGTCGGGAAACACCACAAGGCGGCCCCATGCATAGCGCGCCGTAAGGAAAAGAGAGGCAGTTACCGTTTATTAAATATTCTTATATTATTATACAGAGAACAGAGTCGTTATCAATTTGTTTTAAAGCTCAATAAATAACAAAGAAGACCTCTGACCGGCACTTTTTTATGTATGGAAGATTTAAACTTTAACGGACATGTTGACCGGCCGAACATTTTTTTTACGGAAACTCTGCCGCACGGTCCCCTCGTTCCTTGGAAGAGGCGGAGAGGTGGGTGTTTTTCATCTGCTGGTGGACTACCTGAGAGATATACAGCAGGAGAACACGCCGTCCACCGCGGAGAATAAACAGAAGGGCAACCATGGCAACCATGCTCCGGGGTCTTCTTCGCTGCTTTTGGTGTATTTTGGGCGGCAGCAGCGCCACTTACAGGCCTGACATATGTACTACAGCGTTTCCAGCATTTCCAGCGGTCTAGTGTGAACGGACACGTTAATTAATCGAATGCGTGTGAATGGAAGCCTTTTTTGCGCTTGCGTATGCGTTTTACCGTATGTGTCCTTGTGGGGCCGGGGTCTAAGCCAAACTATATCCGGTCACAGAGATCTGCTATTTTAAAGTAAAGTCAACACATATCGACCCTAGTATAGTCTATATTAAGAACGAGAAAAGTCTTAACATATACAGGACTGTCTCAGAAAATTAGAATATTGTGATAAAGTTCTTTATTTTCTGTAATGCAATTTAAAAAAACAAAAATGTCATACATTCTGGATTCATTACAAATCAACTGAAATATTGCAAGCCTTTTATTATTTTAATATTGCTGATTATGGCATACAGCTTAAGAAAACTCAAATATCCTATCTCTAAATATTAGAATATCATGAAAAAGTATACTAGTAGGGTGTTCAACGAATCACTTGAATCGTCTAATTAACTCGAAACACCTGCAAGGATTTCCTGAGCCTTGAAAAACACTCAGCTTGGTTCAGTAAACTAAATCACAAGTATGGGGAAGACTGCTGATCTGACTGCTGTCCAGAGGACCGTCATTGACACCCTCCATCAGGAGGGTAAGACACAAAAAGAAATTTCTCAAAGAGCAAGCTGTTCACAGAGTGCAGTTTCAAAGCACATCCACAAAAAGTCTGTTGGAAGGGGGAAATGTGGCAGGAAACGCTGCACAACCAAGAGAGATGACCGCAGCCTTAACAGCATTGTGAAGAAGAGTCGCTTCCAGAATTTGGGGGAGCTTCAAAGACAGTGGACTGAAGCTGGAGTCCAGGTATCAAAAGTCACTGTTCACAGACGTGTCCGGGAAATGGGCTACAATAGCCGTATTCCCATGGTCAAGCCACTTCTGAACTCAAGACAATGGAAGAGGCGTCTGACTTGGGCTAAGGAAAAAAAGCACTGGACAGTTGCACAGTGGTCCAAAGTCCTCTTTTCAGACGAAAGCAAGTTTTGTATTTCATTTGGAAGTCAAGGCGCCAGAGTCTGGAGAAAGGCTGGAGAGGAGCAAAATCCAAGTTGCTTGAAATCCAGTGTGAAGTTCCCACAGTCAGCGATGGTTTGGGGAGCCATGTCAGCTGCTAGTGTTGGTCCACTGTGTTTCATCAAGCCCAGAGTAAATGCAGCTGTGTACCAAGAGATTTTAGAGCACTACATGCTTCCGTCTGCTGAAAAGCTCTATGGAGATGAGGAATTCATTTTCCAGCATGATCTGGCACCTGCCCACAGTGCCAAAACCACCAGTAACTGGTGTACTGACCATGGCATTACTGTCCTCGATTGGCCTGCAAATTCCCCTGACCTGAACCCCATAGAGAATATGTGGGGTATTGTGAAGAAGAAGCTGAAAGACACCAGACCCAACAATGCTAATGAGCTAAAGGCCGCTATTGAAGCATCCTGGGCATCCATAACACCTCAGCAATGCCACAGGCTGATTGCCTCCATGCCACGCCGCATTGATGCAGTAATCCGTGCAAAAGGATTCCCAACCAAGTACTGAGTGCATTAATGGACATTTTCAAATGTTTGATTGTGTTTTGCTGTTATAAATCTTTTTTTTTTACTTGGTCTGAGGAACTATTCTAATTTTTTGAGATAGGATTTTTGAGTTTTCTTAAGCTGTATGCCATAATCAGCAATATTAAAATAATAAAAGGCTTGCAATATTTCAGTTGATTTGTAATGAATCCAGAATGTATGATATTTTTGTTTTTTTAATTGCATTACAGAAAATAAAGAACTTTATCACAATATTCTAATTTTCTGAGACAGTCCTGTATATCCTTTTTTATAGCCCAATTTAACCCCTGGGTATTTGTGAGGGAGCTCCTATATGGCATTACCCCGCTGAAGCTCACCAAAGTTTAACATATTTCATAGTTCAAAGTTTTGTCAATTGTTTTGTTTATTGTTCAAATACTGGTTTCTAATGTCTATATTGTAGACTAATGTAGACTATATTCACAGGGAGGTTGAAGTTCATGTGGAAAGGAGGCTTCAGTAGTCTGTCTGCACTCTGTTTAGTTTTGCTATCTTACAATCAATATAGTAAATGTGACGTAAAGTGTGTTGCCAATGTAACCGGTTAGAACTCAAAGTTGCGATGAGGTCTTAAAATGTATGGAAAGGGTCTTAAAAAAAGGTCTTAAAAGGTATTACATTTGACTTCAGGATTCCTGCATATACCCTGTGTACGTAATCTGCGCGACTTGCACGTCCACATCTCCACGTGCAGTGCTGCATAAACATGGCTGAGTCAGCGATAACTTTCGAGGGGTGGAGGTATGCCCATTATTTTGAGTTTGTGCGAAGAATAGACAGGAATGTGACGGTGAGGTGCAAACTGTGTCCAGGCCAGAATCTGTTATCCACTGCTGTAAACACCACGTCAAACCTCAACAAACACCTGCAAAGAACACATGCTAAGGTTAAGCTAACGCACACGCTATTTGTTGTTTGTTTATATCACGTGTCTGTTCTTCTTCTCTGTCTTCCGGTTGTTGCCTGTTTTGAATGACAAATACACACTACCGCCGCCTGCTGGTAAGGAGAGTTATTGCCACTCACGCATGCGCAGTTCGTACGTGCTCGACGAGTAAAGTAACGAGTAAAGTAACGAGTTACTTTACTCGTTACATTGTCAGAATACTGTAAGTGAGAAATGGATTTAACTTGATAGTAACAAAGTAGTGTAATATATTACTTTTTGTTAAAGTATTATGTAATATGTAATATATTACATTTTTTTTAGTAACGACCCCATCTCTGAATGGGAGTGAGGGGGGATAGTAGTATTACCAATCCCGCTTTCGTCACATTAGTATGCATACAAAGTGACAGGTGGGCCCGCCTCCAATTATACTAATGAGCTAAGTCCCGCCTCCCTTTGTTCGAGGTGGATGTCACACCTAGGTGTAATATCACACGTAGGTGTGAGATCCTTTGATGGATGTCTGAGGTGTCATCACACGTAGGTGTGAAATGCCCCCCTGTGTAGTGCCTTTGTTGTCTAATCCTTTGATGTGAGGGTTGAGGTGTTATAACAGGTAGGTGTGATTTCACACCGGTGTGTTATAAGCCTTTGATGTTAATCTATGTGTTGATTAAGGCAGGCTCTTTGAAGTTGTGCGTGAGACTATCTGGCCCCTGTCCCCTCACAACCCATTGTTGTCTAATCTAATTAGCCTTTGATGTCTGTCCTTTGATGTTTGTCCTTTGATGTGAGGGTTGAGGTGTTATAACATGCAGGTGTGATTTCACACCGGCATGTTACAAGCCTCTGATGTTAATATGGGTGTTGATTGAGGCAGTTTCTTTGAAGTTGTGCGTGAGATTGTCTAGCCCCCGGCCTCTCCCCCTTTCCCCACCCCTTCCTGTCACACGATATGAGCCCCGAAGATAGTGGGGGTGGAGATAGATGAAGAAGAGAAATCCATGCTAAATAAAAAGCCAGGGATTTGGTTGATATTGTGGAGAGGGTGATACATCGGTACAGAGAAGAAATCTGCAACGGATGACGAGTCAGTCACCCCGGCCAGAGGCAACACGATTGTCTGAATGACATGCCTGATTTTTTCTTCAGAAACAATTACAACGCGTTAATGAAAAGACTCTGGCTCACCGACTTCATTACTGAGATCGACCAGACTCTTATTTATAAAGACATTTTCACGGATGATTGGAGGATCCAAGGCGCTTCGGCTTTTCTGCACAATCTCAAAAATTGCAGACGCCTCAAGGAGAGACTTGAAAAGAGCCCCCGTCCCCTAACAGCCCCGGCCTCTCCCCCTTTCTCCACCCCTTCCTGTCACACGATATGAGGCCAGAAGATAGTGGGGGTGGAGTTAGGTCTAAACAAAGAAATTCATGCAGACTAAATAAAAGACAGTCATTTCCACTCACTAAGACACCTAAAACCCTCACATCAGAGGATAGACATCAAAGGCTAATTAGATTAAACAACAAAGGGCTGTGAGGGGACAGGGGCCAGACAGTCTCACGCACAACTTCAAAGAGACTGCCTTAATCAGCACATAGATTAACATCAGAGGCTTATAACACACCGGTGTGAAATCACACCTACCTGTTATAACACCTCAACCCTCACATCGAAGGATTAGACAACAAAGGCGCTACACAGGGGGGCATTTCACACCTACGTGTGTTGACACCTCACCCCTCACATCAAAGGATCTCACACCTCGAACAAAGGGAGGCGGGACTTAGCTCATTAGCTTAATTGGGGGCGGGCCCACCTGTCACTTTTCATGCATACTAATGTGATTGAAGCAGGATTGGTAATACTACTGGGGATTTCCGGTGCCTTGCTCAAGGGCACCACGGCAGGGCAGGAGGTGAACTGGAACCTCTCCAAGTAGAAGTCCACACTCCAAATGTAGGTCTGGTTGGGGACTTGAACCGGCGACCCTACGGCTCACAGTCCAAGCCCTACTGACTGCCACAGATTTAGTCCCTAATTTTGCTCTCAAAGTGCACCAGATTGATGCATTTAACTTCAACATTTAAAAAAATATCTTCCCGGGGGAGCTTGCCCCCAGACCCCCTTGGAGGAGGTGAGGTCCACCACCTGCCCACAACCCCTGTTAAATTGTCTCACCCACATTGAGGATGCTTCCTACGCCCATGTTTTATTCCATGTGTCAAGTCAGGCAAATTGGGTCCAAATGTTTTTGCATCAATGATCTGTTAACATTAAAATCAATAAATATATGCTGTAACTATTTTTCTCTAGGCAACTCAAGGGCTCAGGTAATATGATTACTATATGAATAATTGTCCAAAATAACATAAAATGCATAGGCTTTTTTGTTAAGTAACGCCGATATATGCCGCGCATTAAGTGGGCCTGTCTGTCAATTAATCCCCGGGCCACTTTTTCCCCCCAGTCCGCCCCTGGCCTTTGCAGACCATTTACATGCACTAAAACTTGTATAACACACTACAAGAAAGTGTAAGAGTCGGAAGGAGCTGATCATTTATTCCGGCAAATTACTCAGACCTACTAATTAACCTAACCGAAGTTATTGAGTCTATGTAAGTTTGCTGCTTGGTTCAGATCCACCAACGTCAGCAAGATCTCACCTCTATTAACTCCTGAAGAACCAAGTTCAATTAACTGCTGTTTCAATTCAGACAACTCTCTTAATCTGTTTAAGCAATCCCGAAGGATTTTTATATCAGTAAATGAGGTGTGGCCCTACCTAAGTGTGAGTGTGGCAGTGTGCAATCTTACCTTTGAAGCAGGAGAGTATGGGCTCAGAACAGTCTCATAATACACACATGCACACAGAAGGATTTACACTTGTATTTCATGATCCGCAAAAGGATTCACACTTGTATTTCCGGATCCACACTTGTGTTTTTCAATGCACACACAAATGTGTTCCGTTTCATATACAGAAAAAGTTTTAAATGTGTATTTTTGATCCACACATATTTGTTTTCCGTTTAAAACCTCTGAACCTGCAAACACAAACCGCTTTCTTTGCATGGATCGCTGTGCATTCGTGTGTGGGTTTTTTGAGACTCCCCTGACGGTCAGCCGATTCGTACTCGTAATTTTTTCTATCTATAGCCAATCAGATGTCTCCTCAATTCTAAGCCAATCACATGAGCGCGCCCCCACGAGGGTAGATTTCTTGCGTTCATGACGTAGCGCTTCATGTACGCATTTTGCGCAGTCCGGAGCTGACAGGTCCATGGAGCTAATCTCAGGACACCTCCACTCTCAGTACATTGCCACTTTCCAAACAGGAAATGCACGCAAATACAAGCCTTTATATTATTAAGGTACAGCGCCACTTTCCGAACCATTGATGAATGCTTGTGTGTACACAAAAACGGCAGGCAAAAAACGGCAGGCAAAACCGTTTTGAATGTGTGTTTCCTGTATGGCGAACACAGCTGCTTTATTTATGTCTGTATTAAGTTGTTATGAGTGTGGAGGGAGCAGCTACAGGTTAGCTTAGCCTAATCGATCAGTGCACTACGAAACCAGTGCTAGACAGTGAACTGTCAACGGGGGGGAGCCCGGCCGGCCATTATCGGCCGATATTCACTCTAAATAGTTTGATCGGTGCTAAAGGCCGATCAGGAGAGCTGGATCTGATCGATATGGACATAAACGTGAGTGAAGTGTAACCGGACGCGAGAGAGAGATCAGAACAGCTGCTGAGTCAGAGACAGAGACACGCAGCTCTGCATGATCACCTGACGCTCCGCCCTCTGTTTAGCGAGCTGACCGGACTGCGCAAAATGCGTATATGAAGTGTCATGAACGCAATAAATTATACCCTCGTGGGGGCGCCCTCATGTGATTGGCTTAGACTGGAGGAGACATCTGATTGGCTATAGATGAGAGAAATTACAAGTATGAATTGGGTGAGCGTCATGGGAGTCTCAAAAAACCCACACAAAAATGCACAGCGATCCGTGCACAGAAAGCGGTTTGTGTTTGCAGGTGCCGAGGATTTAAACGGAAAACAAATATGTGAGGATCAAAAATACACATGTAAAACTTTTTTCTGTGTTTTATTTACATGTATATGAAACGGAAAACATTTGTGTGTGCATTGAAAGACACAAGTGTGGATCCGGAAATGCAACTGTGAATCCTTTTGCGGATCATGAAATGCAAGTGTGAATCCTTCTGTGTGCATGTGTGTATTATGAGACTGTTCTGAGCCCATAGGAGAGGAGAGTGCAGATGTCTTTTAAGTTGTCCCAATCCAAAAGGTGGGATCAGTTTATTTGAAGAAAAATAGGTCCAAACTTATACAGGGTTTTTACCTTCTCTCTTTACAACATTATAATCATACTAAACATATCATGCTGGGGTTATTTTCTATTCTAAAACCTTAATTCATAGTTTACCCATTAAAGTCTTCCGACAAAATCCAAAAAGAATTTCATCGGTGTGGCGAAGGTTCTCTAATTAGTCCTAAAATCCCGACACATTTAAGAATGGTAAGAATCCCAACACATTTAAGAATCGTAGGTTTAAAAATCCCAACACATTTAAGAATGGTAGGTTTCCCAACACATTTAAGAATGGTGGTGTGACAGTCGCAGTTTGATATCAGTGTTTCTTATAAACTGTAGGGGCAGGGGAAAAGGTTAAGGCAGGTACTTTAGATTCAAATGAAAATCTATGATGCATCCTCGCAACTACAGTCATTAAGTGTCCACTTTTGTGTAAGGTTTGGTGGACTTTTTGTTAGGTTTTGTTTGTTTTGTTTGGCTCAAACTGTGAATACAGTACACTTGAATAACGCAGGAAACCTGTCTTTGTTTATTTTTTCGAATGTATGCATATAGCCTGTAGTTAATACATTTCCGTGGGGACTATTTTGGGGAATAAGCAGATTATCCGTTTATTATTTCTGTTTACCTTTTTATAATATTATTTCATTCAAGAACCCCTTGTGCGTTTAATTAACACAACTATTTTATAGAGTTGATCGTTACAGATGGTGGCCAGTATAGGGAGTGAAATGTGATTTTAAAAATCTGATATTATTTAAAGGGAACATTTGTGGAGATTTTGAAACTGCCAATTGGGATATTTGTGTTTACTGAGACACTACAAGCCTATGTATTGAATTGTATTGATTGGATGAGAAAAGAAAAACTTGTTCTGTACTTGTGTAAAATAACCAAAGTCAAGCAATGGCTTCTGAAGAAAATGTACATCAAAATATGGAAGCACACTTAGAAGAGGATGAGCCTGAAGAAGGTAGTATAGTACAGGAGACTAGTTGGTCAAAACAGAGGTGATGCATGGATAACAAGAAGAAAATATATTACTGATATTACCTCTTTGATCGGTTCTCTTTATATATCTGATGCGGAGCAGGAGGAAAGTGTAGGAGATTGGGATAGTACAGCTTACCATGCATATCCTGCTCTTGCATCTTTCTCCACAGACTTGGGAATAGTTACAGAGAGAGTTAACTCCCTTGAGGCTGATTTTAGAGATTCAGTTGATAGTGCGCTAAACCGAGAAGATAGCATCAGAGGCTTCGTGAATAAGAATGTTGAAGCACTGGAGCATCATGTTATGTCAACTTTGAAAAACTTTGAAGAGAAACTGGTGGACTGTTTACAAAGGCGTGATGAAAAATGGAAGGCAGAAATCCAAAGGCTGAAGCGCGCCAGCCTCCCTGCTGTCCATAGGCCCTTTGTCAGTGCTGGTGCTAGTTTTCAGACGTCTTATGGTCGCACCACTCCAGCTCCAACACCTCTCATCAGTGCCTCTCACACCCATGCTCCTTCTCTTGGTACTGACACTCAGGTGTCGGGTCCTCATATTAGTGATCCACTCCTACTCATTCAGTTCCCTCTGCTGGGGTTTCTGTCGGCCGAGCAGAGATTGCCAGAAGAGAACTTGATACTATTGATGCTGCGCCACACGGCAGGACATCATTCACTGATCTACTTCCGCTGGGACAACCACCAGGAGTCATTGACAATATAAACCCCATCACACCTTTAGGAGCGGTATGCCGCCATACAACCAGTATGCCGGTGGTGTATTCAAAGCCTGTCATTCATATGGAGTTCCCCTCTTTTGGTGGTTCCAGGGAGGTTGGAGAGGTTTTGAACTTTGTGGATCGCTGTGAAACATTCTTTGAAGTTAGGCCATTAACAGATGCAGAGCTAATAAGGGCTTTATCTGGGGTTCTTAAGGAGCCAGCGCATAGTTGGTGGTGTGTAGCAAAAAGCACAGTACACAACTGGCCAGAATTCAAAGAAGCTTTTCATGCAGCTTTCCTACTCCTGATTACCTCATGGAAGTGGAGTAGAAGTTGAGGGATATGGTGCAGTTACCTGAATAGTGTTTGAGGGATTTTGCCTCTGATTACCGAGCCCTTTGTCTACGATGGAAACCCGATATCACCGAGGCGGAGTTGGTGAGGAAAATACTCAATAACTGTAGAATAGCTGGTTGCCTTCGGGGCACTGTCAGAACTGTGGACCAACTGTTTCAAAAAGCAGGGAGACGAGACGAGGGGTAAGAATATAACAATTGTTTATTTTTAGTAAACAATGTAGTGCAAGGAACCAGCCACAGGTCCCCGAGCCTGGCATGGAGAGAGTGCCCAGAGGAGTGAGAGAGACGTATCCGGCTGGGCTCCTTCTATATACTTTTCCCCAGGTGTAGCTCATCAGGCAGGTATCCTCCCCGACAGGTGCAGCTCATCACCACCGGAACCTGTGAACACCCACAAAGCACACACAAACAGACAGCACCCCACGTAGTGTGGAGGGGTCGTCACAGTGTAAATAGGCACATTAGTGGAAAAAGATTGCACAGCTGCAAAAGAATATTGGGGAAAAGTGGATCAACAAAAAGCAAAAGAGAAATTGAACAAAAGGCCCCAGGAAAAGTGGAGCGCTAAGAAACCTGCTGATGTAGTGGCCATAGTGCAGAGAGGGAAGAGAAATCCAGTAAGTCTCCTACATGTTCCCGTAGAGGTGAGAGGAATGCAGTGTAAAGCTGTATTTCCCTCATGCGGCACAGCCAATAGCTGGATGTAGTCCGGAAAGGGGAGCCACTGAAGCCCAGTGAGAACCAAAGCTTTGCTCTGGCTGATGGGAAGACATGCCATGGAGCCTTAGGAAAGGTACAGCTACTCTACGGCTGGCATGAGATGATGTGTTCGCTAGAAACATACATCATCGATGACAACAACCTGGCATTCCCCATCATTCTAGGCTTGGATTTCCTAACCGAGACCTCAACCATTATCAACCTGTGAGACCGAACATATGGAGTAAAGGGGCCAAGGGATTACGTGTTCTATTCATTCCTTTCTCAACCTGCTGAGATCCCGGCAGCTCACCCCAGTGTTAGTCTCATAATGGCCCTTCCGCTGTCCAAGTCATTTCCTATTCAAGAAGAGACTGCCCCAGATTTTTCAGCTCATCCACCAGAGGTTAGAGAAATCTTGAAGGCTTGGCCAAAGGTGTGTTCAGGCAGTTTAGGAAAAACTAAGGTAGAGGAGCACAAGATATTTACTACAGACGAGGTTCCAGTGCGCTGCAAAGCATACAGGGTATCACCCCACAAGCGTCAAATCATAATAGACCAGGTAGAGCAGATGCTTAGGGATGGCATTATTGAACCATCACAGTCAGCCTGGGCGTCCCCAGTGGTCTTGGTGCCAAAACCTGACATGTCCCCAAGATTCTGTGTTGACTTTCGACCTCTAAATGCTAAGACTCTGCAAGATGCCTATCCTATGCCACTTATTCATGAGTTGTTGGAGTCATTGCATGTAGCCTCATTCTTCAGTACCCTTGATCTAAAATCAGGCTACTGGCAAGTGCCAATGTCAGAGAAAAGCAAGGCCAAGACAACAGTAATCACACCGATAGGCCTCTA
The DNA here is from genome assembly GCF_949606895.1 of Notothenia rossii. Classification (NCBI taxonomy): domain Eukaryota; kingdom Metazoa; phylum Chordata; class Actinopteri; order Perciformes; family Nototheniidae; genus Notothenia; species Notothenia rossii. The sequence goes on along the minus strand of NC_136901.1, from coordinate 63,210,436 downwards.
CCAGTTCAAGTGCATGCCATTTGGGCTGAAGAACGCCGGTGCATCTTTCCAGCGATTGATGGAAAAGGTCCTGGGAGAGCTGAGGGGAAAAATCTGCTTTGTGTATATTGATGTCATCATCTTTTCACCCTCACGAGAACAGCACCTCAACGATTTAAACGCTGTGATGAAGAGACTTCATGAGGCCAATTTAACACTCAATCTGAAAAAATGCCATTTCTTCCAGCAAGAGTTAAAGTTCCTTGGCCATATAGTGTCTGAGAAAGGGGTTCAGGTGGATCCAGATAAAACACTGGCAGTGAAAGAATATCCTACTCCTACAAATATCAAGTCACTGCAACGATTTCTGGGACTTGTGGGATGGTACCACAAATTAATTTCCCACTTTGCAGATATGGCAGCTCCCTTGCATCGCCTGACAAGGAAAGCGGTGGAGTGGATATGGAGCGAAGAATGCCAGCAAAGCTTTGAACACTTGAAACAGGCTATGGTCAGTGCTCCCATCCTAACACAACCTAACCACTCAATTCCTTTTGAGGTGCACACAGACGCTAGTGACGCCGGTTTGGGTGCAGTCTTCGTCCAAGCTACTGAGGAAGGGGAGCAGGTGATAGCTTATGCTTCACGGGGATTGAGAGGAGCCGAGTGTAACTACTCCACATCAGAAAAGGAATGTCTAGTTGTTGTATGGGCTGTTGAAAAGTGGCAACATTTTCTTGAGGGAAAATAATTCACTGTATACACAGACCATGCCGCTCTGACTTGGGCCTTCAACTGTCCGAAGACCTCTTCCCGGCTGACTAGGTGGATATTACGACTCCAGCAAATTTCAATTTAGGTTCCAATACAGAAAAAGCCTGCACAACATTGTGCCTGATGCCCTGTCCAGAGCGGTTGCACATCCATCCGCAACTCTGTATGTTGCCTCAAACACCTCTCACTGTACTTCTGACTTACCAACCACCCTATCAGACATACGAGAGGCCCAGGAAAGGGACCCTGAAATCAGTGACATGGCAAAAAGAGTCTGTTGCCATTTTTAAGCCAAATAGGATAGGGTACACTGTGTTACAGGGTATTCTGTATCGGCGGTCGCCTGTGAGAGTAGGGGGAGACAAATATCAGCTAGTGGTTCCCAAGAGTCTAGTAACATCTTTTCTGGAGTACTTCCACAACCATCCCCTGAGTGGACATCTGGGCAGGCTTAAGACTCTTCTTAAGATCCTTGAGGTGGCCATGTGGTAGTCTGTTAGGAAGGATGTGTGGGCCCATATAAAGTGTTGCAACACCTGCCAGGCCTACAAAGCCAATAATCAAAAACCAGCGGGGTTCATGCAGCCTACCCCTGTGGAGGAGCCCTGGGAAAAGCTGGGGATTGATCTTATGGGACCTTTTCCCCGCAGTAAAAAAGGCAATTCCTTTCTCCTCGTGGTTGTGGATTATTTCACAAAGTGGGTTGAGATGTTTCCCCTAAAAGACAGCAAAACTCACAAGATTGTTGCCGTCTTGAAAGATGAGATCTTCACCCGTTTTGGTGTCCCACGTGAGTTGGTTTCTGATCCGGGAGCGCAGTTGACTGGCCATGAAATGGCCAACCTATGTAAATCCTGGGGAGTCACACAAAAGTTCACCACCAGCTATCATCCTTAAGCCAATCTCACGGAACGGTCCAACCAGACCATCAAAACGATGATTGCTTCTTATGTGGGGACACAACATAAGAACTGGGTTCAAATCAGGGAATTTCGTTTTACCGTCAATGCTGCCTATCATGAAACAACGGGGCAAACACCTGCAGTCCTGGCACTCGGAAGATCCCTGAAAGGCCCACTGGAGAGGTTGATCAGCCCTCCACCTCCACCTCATCAACCTACATATACGCTACTGGAAAGACAACAAAAAATGGTGGAACAAGTAAAAAAGAGAGTTGGAGTATGCCAAGCCAGACAAGCCAAGTATTATAATACCCACAGGAGAGGTGCACAACTCCTGCTGGGAGACCTGGTCTGGGTCCGCACTCACCCACTCTCTAAAGCATCAGAGAACTTCTCAGCAAAGCTTGCGCCTAAATGGTCGGGTCCAGCTACAGTGTTGAGAAAATTAGGCCCTATCAATTACCAAATAAAGTGGAACGGCCAAAACAAGAAAATGGACACTATCAATGTGGTCAACCTAAAGCCCTACTTCGGGGTGCAGCCCCTCATACCTCCGGTGGGGGGGGGGGGGGGGATCTGTGACAGTCGCAGTTTGATATCAGTGTTTCTTATAAACTGTAGGGGCAGGGGAAAAGGTTAAGGTAGGTACTTCAGATTCAAATGAAAATCTATGATGCATTCTCACAACTACAGTCATTAAGTGTCCACTTTTGTGTAAGGTTTGGGGGTGTGGTTTTGCAAGCCTCATTTGCAGATTCACCTGTTGCGGCGCGCCCAGAGGCTTTTTAGTGGGCGCGTCACCGGGATGCCAGGGGTGGTTCTCACGGGAGGAGGAAGAATGAGTGCGGGTATTCAGCGAGATATTCAAGTTTTCCTCAGCATGTGTATATATATGTTAAAGAGCAACTTCCAGGTTAAAGACACTTGTGAATAAATGTGTAGGAAAATGATGAATACACTAGATTTTCAAAAAAATATACATAAATATACACTACAGTGACATCTGGCGTCGTTTTTGTAAGAAATGTTCACTTCCGCATAAAAAAGCCTCGGCACGTGACCTCCCGCGTGTGACGTAACACGGGGAACACAAGGGAGAGAGCGGCCGGTGTAACGTATTAATAAACATGGATCCCAATGCTAGTTTCGACACAGAAGACACAGAAGAAGTTGAACATGAATATTCGAATGCATATGACGGACCACAACCTTATAATTATGAGCCTGCTAGGCGTCCAAGAGACCAGGAGCAGCCAAGGATTAGAAGAAATAACGGCCATCGGAGAGAAATTGAGCTGTGGTGTGAGGAGAACCAGTGGAGAACTGGGCAGCTATCTTGGTGAGTGACCGGCGTTAGCTACAGAATGTTAGCGAACGTCACATCACAACATTGTAAAGTTAGCTATCATATATCAGGCTATAACTAAAGCAGCATTGATAATATAGTAACGTTACTGGCAGGACTGTTGATACTGATCCATAACAGAAACTAATGCGCAAGTATCAGCCGTATCTCGCGTTACCTAATGCAACTCCACATTACGGTGCTGTGTACCGGAGGAGAGACGCGAGATACGGCTGATACTTGACGATCTGGCGGAGAAAGGTTGTGGAGCCTCCGTTGATATGTCGTTGTAAATGGCTTGATGGAAAGCAGGTGTGTAGTCGGGGAGGGTGCACAGCTGATTGCAGCAGGTGAGTGGAGGTTGAGCCGGGAGCCAGGAGTGACAGCCACCACGCACACACAAACAACACAGACAGGGGGAAACAAACAAACACAAAGGAGACGGCTGGAGCAGTACAGCCACCACAGCGTTACCTAATACAACTCCACACTATGTCTTACGGTGCCGTGTACCGGAGGGGGGAGAGAGAGAGAGCAGCGAAGGGGGGGGGGGGGAGAGAGAAGTAATACGGTTTCCTGATAACGCTGTGGAGAGTATGTGCTGCAGGGAGGTGGATGCACAACGCACCCAGGAACGAACGCTAGCTCCGGTCCTTTTTACTGTGGACTCGATGTCCTGACAGGCTGGTATTTGTGCAACCTGCACAAACACAATACTGCACCATGATTACAAATGGTGAAATACAATGTAAAACTACCGAAAAATACCAGCTCCTTAAAACACAACCGCTCTACTCAACGCAACTCTACTATACCCGCGGTTAGAGAGCGGAGATGTGTCCCCTTTGTGATGTAATATGACGCGTTTGACGTATGACCTTAAAAAAAAGCAGTTTTTAAGAGCAGAGCTCAAAATTGCTCCTTTCCCTCTGAATTCCTGCCCTTATATCTCATAAAACATATCAAATCCTGCATTCACTTTTTTAATTGTAATTTTCAAGCAAGTTTAACCATAAATGTAGAATAAATAAAAACCTGCAAGATGCTCTTTAAATGCAACGGGGGAAATAACTGAAGATAACCATATGGGAATATTGCATCGACCGACCTGGAAGCATGTCTCCTTGGAGAGGACGCACAGAGAGAATGAGAGATTCTCTCCAACGTATGGTGAGATCGCTCCTTTGTGCCATGCGGATCATCCTGTTTCCTTTTTTGTGGATTATAGCCTAAATAGGCACTACAAACATTTCTGTTGTTGACGCCGACGGGCGCAGGAGCAAGAGCTTTTTTTTGTGTTTCAATTTTGCCTGGATTAGACCAAAAGACAATTTCAGTGTATCGTGAGTGGACTTTTTGTTAGGTTTTGTTTGGCTCAAACTGTGAATACAGTACACTTGAATAACGCAGGAAACCTGTCTTTGTCTATTTTTTGAATGTATGCATATAGCCTGTAGTTAATACATTTCCGTGGGGACTATTTTGGGGAAAAAGCAGATTATCCGTTTATTATTTCTGTTTACCTTTTTATAATATTATTTCATTCAAGAACCCCTTGTGCGTTTAATTAACACAACTATTTTATATAGTTGATCATTACAGTGGGTTTAAAAATCCCAACACATTTAAGAATGGTAGGTTTAAGAATCCCAACACATTTAAGAATGGTAGGTTTAAGAAGTCCGGTTTCCGTTCCGCCCACAGCACTGAAACAGCTCTGGTCAGGGTCACAAACAACCTATTGCTTCCTCACTGTCACCATCATCGTCACCGCTCCCATCAACATCCCTTAACACCTGCATTGAGGAGATAAAGGCCTGGATGCGAGAAAACTTCCTGCAACTAAATAGCTACAACACAGAAGCTATTTTAGTTGGCACACCAAACCAGGTCCAGTCATCCCCCATAACCCACATGACCTTTTCTGGACAAAACATACCCCTCTCCACAGCAGTTACCAACCTGGGTGTAACCTTTGATTCCCACATCAAACACCTATGCAAAACCTCCTTCTACCACCTCAGGAACATTGCAAAACTCCGTCCCACACTCTCCCTGTCAGATGCTGAACAACTGGTCCATGCCTTCGTCTCCTCAAGGCTAAATTACTGCAACGCTCTCCTCATCGGGACTCCTAGCGGGAGCCTTCAGAAGCTCCAATATGTACAGAACTACAGAACAGTGCCGCTAGGATCCTGATGAGGGTGAGAAAATACAACCACATCACACCCGTCCTTCATTCCCTCCACTGGCTTCCTGTCTCATTCAGGATCGAATACAAGATCGCACTACTGACCCATCAATGCATCCACGGGAACGCTCCTCCATACCTGAAGGAACTTCTCACATCTCAAACCTCCACACGAAACCTCCGTTCCACAACTAACCATCGGCTTCGGCCCCCGAGGAACAAACTCCACACAATGGGGGATCGGGCTTTCTGTGCAGCTGCTCCTCGTCTGTGGAATTCCCTCCCAGACCACCTGAGGACTCCACAGACCACTGACGCCTTCAAGAAAGGCTTAAAAACCTTTCTTTTTAAAAAAGCTTTTGATTAAACTTTTGTTTATTTTGTTTGTTTTTATTATGCCTCCTGTAGCACCTTGGGATTGCTGTGAGCAATGAAATGTGCTTTATAAATCAAATGTATTATTATTAATATTATTAATTCCAACACATTTAGGAATGGTAGGTTTAACAATTCCGTTCAAAACTTTCATCTAAACCATTCCCTCAGCATTCAATACACAGAGATTTAAGCAATATTTACCAAGTTAGAGAGAACCTTACCGAGAGCAAAAACCCAGCTCTGAGGGAGAGAGCTTTTACCGGGAGAGAGTATACCAGGGGAACCCCCCCCCCCTCTCTCTCCAGGTTGCTCCCTATCCGCCAGTGTCTTTATGCTCAAAAACAGGATATAAAAACCTAAAGACACCTCCTCCATAGCCATGTTTGTGTAAAAAGGACATGACCCCTACTCTGCAGGACTTCCAAAACATTATTCTCTGCTATGACATAACCACCTTTTTGGGGCCCCAATGTATTTGTCCTTAAGTCAGGAGCCCCCCTCCCTGTGTACTGCTGTGAGGGAAGAGGGAAGAAACTGTCTCTCCCTTATCAGTGAAACCTATAAATCATTATAGGCCTTACACACTCAACTTAACAAACCATTTGTGTATTGTTTATACTGTAAATATAGAAAATAATAAAATATGAAGCATTTTCATTGTGGGTTATACATGAATATAATTGATTATATTTGATTATAACTAACTTTTGTTTTAATTATTCAACCTGATATGGAGATCTCAACAAAAGGGAAGACCAAAAAGCATAATAGGGCCCCTTTAACAGTCAAATCAATTTGTTGACACACTTTTAAACAAGGAGTGTAGTCTTTTATGTTCCTGCATATTAAACATTATGTCCTCTAACTTCCTCTGCATTGAACCTGTTTCCACAGTTTGTGTTTGGTCTTGCATCACTAATCTAACACTGATTAAACCAGGTCCACCCTCTGTAATCGCCACTATTGTGGTTTAGTACCCTAAAAATACTCCATTTCAAAATGAGACCAAACTGTTCGACACATTTCACTTGTGGTCTAAAAAAGGTGGCTTTTTCTTTTAGCTTAGCTTGTTGCTAGAAATGCCTTTTCTGTTACTGAAATTGTTGTGGATCTCGTGCGCCCCCTACTGGTTGGCTAAAACAAGATAGAGTTCAGCAGTCAATGGTGGTATAAGCTCACAAAATATTGGTTTATTGATCCAGTAGTATGTGAGAATAGCTACCGCCAGACACACAGATATATAGGGGTGAACCATTTGGAAAACATAACTAATTGCAATTATTTAGACTAATATTGCAGTTGCACATATCAGAAACAATCAGAATACTTGTATTTATCTGGGAGGAAACTGGGTTTGAAGGAAGAATGAAATAAATGAAAAGATAATTATATAAACATAAGAAATTAAAGAAACAATGTGTGATCAAATAGAATCATTTATATAAACATAAGAAGTAAAATAAATAACATGTGAAAAAATAAATATATTTTTGTCACCATAAGAAGTAAATCAAATGTCCAATAAACGCTAAAAGAAATAGAAATAAAATATTAAAAAGAAACTAATAATTTGCGATTACAAGATCAAATAAAGTAACAAATATTTATACAAACATAAGAAGTTAATAAAAAATGGAATGAAAAAGCGATATCAGTATGATGAGGGAATGTATATTCTTTAAACACTATCCACATTATCATTAAGAAATATACTAAAATGATCATAAAGTAAACTGAGATTCTTTCTCATTTCCTGGTTTAGGACTCATTCCTGCTCTAATCTATTGGGATTTTAAAGTTTATAAAATGTTGATTAATTGTGTAGCCCTGCAGATATATGCTCATAGAAACGCGTGAAAAATAACATGGTGGTTTTCTGCAGAATGTGCCCACCATGGGGGTATCTGCACTGAACTTGGCCAGCCTGCTGTGTGACGAGGTGAGCCTGGCAGGCTTCGGCTACAACCTCTCCCAGCAGGGGGCGCCGCTGCACTACTTCGACCAGCTGCCGATGAGCGCCATGCTGCGGCAGACAACTCACAACGTGGACCGGGAGACCCAGCTCCTCCAGAAGCTCGTCAGGGAAGGGGCCGTCACAGACCTGACTGGGGGGGTACACTGCTCCTTCTGCCCCAGCTGAACACTTTTCACCTAGAAACGTCTGAGAAGCCAGGAATAAAATAATATTTAGGTGAGAAAAACTTGAAAGATGGGAATAAATCTAGTCTTATATATGTGAATTTGTCATTAAGTGCTTTATACAGAAGCCCTGAGAGGCAAATAAGAAAACAAATGTAGTTAAACATTTTCTTTGTCCGATCTTAATTGTGTTTATGACTTGATAACCTGATGAAAAAAGGTATGGTTAAAAAATAATTTCTTAAAAAAATAATTAGGGAATTTGTTAGAAAAAAAGGTTTTGTCAGAATGGCCGTATCAAGTTACTATTTTAAAAAATCCATTTGTGAGACCTTTTGCCATTTTATTTTTGCATGATGTTTTTAAATACTAACAAAATGCTATTTAACAATTGTTTGAACTTAAAAAAAAAATGATTGTCAAAACTTTTTTTCTACCAGTTTCACAGATAAACAACAATCATGAATCCTATAAAGTGTTCCCTGAAAAAAAAATCTTCACCTATTCTAAGGTCATAAACAAAGTACATTCATTTTTGTATCCGACTTAAAAAACTAAAAATAATTAATTTTCTTAATTGCCTTTTTCGGGCTTCTGTAGCTTGAAGAACAAAATTGAAGTCACTGTAAATGAGAGCCTTCTGAAAACATCAGTCTTGTTGTTATGATACTCTTAATGCATAGACAACTCACGCACATTTGGAATGAAGAAGGTCTCAATATGTATTATTACTGCCTTATTTTTGTCATAATAGTTCTCTAAGTACAAATGATTCTATCAAAGCATCTTCCACAGAGTTTAATGTGGTACATTGCATTTTAAGGAGGTAAAGCTTATGTGTTCGTGGTGACACTTTAACACATAGATCTGTAGTTACAGTTTACTTTTTGAAGGGGTTGAACATATGTGAATTAACTATCTTTATCAGCACGTCAACAACATTACACTATAAATTAGCAACTATACAATTCCTTTGTTGGTTCTGTATGTGGTTTTATTTAGGAGTTGACATGTTTCACACCTGCATTTAAATTGTATTCTACTTATGTGTGCACTGTAAACATTCCTTTAATTTATGTTGTCACTATTCTGTTCTTACTTTGTCTCATTTTGAAAGACCTTATCATTTCGTATGTCTTCATTTATTGAATAGACACATCTCATATAGCTCAAATCTGGAACAGTTAATGAAAAAAAAGAAACTGTACATATTAAAAACAATCTAAATGTCAATGTCACTGTAAATGTTCACATATAGTTCTTTTTTATACTAAATGTTCTGTAATTATCAGTCTTAATTTATTGTTTTGTTTTTACACCTTGTTATTATTAAAATATACATATGGTGTTACTGCATAATTGAGTGGTTCATTTGCATGTTAATGATTATTCACTGATTTTCTTAAAATTACAAATAATGAAATGTCCTTGTTTATGTTCCATTCAGTTGAATGCACTACCAGTATCCATGGTAACAGCTTCCACTGCTCTACACTTCAAATGTGTAATAAGCAATTTATGTACTTTTCAAAGTGTAAAGGTAACTTTCCTCCAGGTTAAATATGACTTCTCGGCCACTCTAAATCAGAGTGTGACTTCCTGCCCCAGAGTCAACAGGAAACACTATGACCTTCAATTACTGGTTATTACCATGGTTATTACACAACAAAAGTTGCATCGTGTCATGCAGTCATACAATAAGTGATTTTTTAAAGTTAATCTATATTTTAAAGATATAATACGTATTTTTAAAGATACCTTCTTAAACATTATACTATGTTCGACTCTACTTTACATGTATTATGACCGGAAATAAGGCAATTTTTCCTTTTCAAATTAAGAGTTCTAAAAACAAACCGCAATCGCTACAATATGAAAAGACAATCTAGGAAGACAATAGTTCTATCTAAGTAGACTTCAGAATATTTCTAATGAAATATTATTTAAAAATACACTCGTTTACTGTAGCCCTTTCATAGTTTACTGTTGAGAAAGTTATGGACTTATTTTATTTTGAAACATTCGGCCCGGAAATTGTATATTTTTTAAACAGTCTAGGTGCGCGTGGTCAGAATGGAACAAGAAGCCGGGGAGATGAGCTGCTAACAGGTGGGAATTCCCTCAATAATCATCTTAATGTTAGTGTATTAATACTATTAATTAAAATGTGTTTACAATTGTGTATACCACATGTTTTACAGAAATGTACACGTGTAACATAAGAAACATGCATTGAATGGTATTGAAAGTCAGGTTGGGTCTTCTGCTCAGAGTAATGTCAGTTTGTTGTCAATGAAAAGAGGGTTTAACTTTAAGTGCTGCTCGCGACGCCTGGCTTTACTTCACTATGTAGGCTACTCAAGATACTTTTTAAGGACTCTGTACAAGTTGTCTCCCTGGTTGACTTTTACTTGCCATTGTAACGGTGCCACAATGACCTTTCAGTTCTGTCACTACTGGAGTAGACTTTGGTAGGGAGAAGTGAACGTTGTGTGTTCCAAAATTTAGCATAAGAGTGTTAAATGTACAGGGAAGTTTAATGATTCATTGAAGTTTAAAGTCCGACGGGAGAGAGATTATCGCACATGAACGACACTGACGTAATGACTGTTCACTTACATTCTGGTGGATAGTTTGAATAATATTGTGTAGAAACAGTATTGTGTATTAACGTTAGGCAGGTGGACAGAGACTGTAAATATCACTACAGGGTTTTAGTGGCACATTGCAGGTTTTGAGGTGAAAGGTGACTGGTCTCTGATTGGCTGGCAGTCATGAACCCACCCTAATTTAATTGGTTCCTTGTTACCCATCCCCCGCCCCCGCCCCTTCTCTCTCTGCCTCTCTTTATCGCTTGCGGCGCTTGTTATAAACACCTCACGCTCAGGCTGCTAGAAAAAAGCGGATCAAGTGCTTCACTAAAACCTCAAGCATGCATTGCAGAAAGAAGTGCATTACATGAATACAGTATGGAACATATTGATCTAGCTCCTTCTCCATTTCACGTCATGATCTATGGTCATGATAGATATAGGGCTGCTCAATTAATCATATTTTAATCGCAATTACGATTTTGGCTTGCAACGATTATGAAAACAACATAATCGAAATAAAACTATTATTTATTTTATTTAAAAAAAAAATGTGTAGGCCTATTGGTTTTTCAGTTGAATTATACTTGAAGTTCAGGGTAATCAACTGTTAAAAAAATACTGTTCACATTATTTTTCAATAAATGTATGTTTTCAAAGTAAATGGATTATAATTTTTAATAATTGTGATATCAATCATTAACCCAAATAATCGAGATTATGATTTTTGCCATAATCGAGCAGCCCTCGTAGATACATCTTACACCTTCTTTGGGAATTCTGAACTGTAATCAGCCTGACTCATTGGTCCAATTTTTAAAGAGAAGAAAGAAGGAAAATGTTAATACAAAATTACAGTAGCCTACAAGTATAAATTAGCATAATATTAAGTTGGCAATAAAGTATAAAGTGGTATTTATTTGTCTGAATTGATCATAAAAGAAAAAAAAGTTGAAACTCTTTATTGGTTTTACCATATCGAGATACAGTTATGCCAATCCACTGAACAAATATTGACATTAGCATGAAAATCTATTCAGAGCATTATTCAATTGACACATACAAATATTGAACAATCAAGATATCTGAAGTGATTCAGTGTCCTACTTCAGGTTTGCAGTATTTCCACATATTTCTTTAAGAAGAAATAGCCTTCATCTGAACACACGGCCCCTCTACATCACAGACCCTAAGTATGAAGCCATTCAAAAGGCGGTAGCTATACGGCGCATATCATTTGCCTGCTTGGTAATCCAGCCTTGCACTCTTGAGTAAATGCAACAGGAAAACTCATTTTATATTTTCCTTTATCACCTAATCACTGAGTTTATCAAGTTAAGATAAGTTTAACACTTGTCATTAAGTTACAATTGAATGAATATCTTCAGTTTTGGACGGTAGCTAGACAAAACAAGCAATTTGAAGGAGCCCCCTTTCCAATGAAATTGCAAAAAGTGTTCGCCTAATATAAATACTTGTTAATAATACCTTTATTTGGCTAATAGTAAGTCTGTATGGCATATTTGTTATAGAATGTCAGTATGTCTGTATGGCACACTTTGTTAATAGTATGCAGTGTTTCCCCTATATACAAATAGTGGCAGCGCAGCGCCGCTGCTGAAATATGAGCGCCACTGCTAGGGGGCACCAGCCAGGTACCCAAAAAAAAAAAATGTTTCTTTACTTTTTTTTTTTTCTTAAAATAATAATAAGTGGTGACCCTTTTTAATTTTTGATTGTTTGTTATGTGGATTTGTATTATTTGTGTTAGTGTATGTTCAATAAAGGTGTATTTTTGCTAAATCTTGAGACATTGCCACTGTATGTACTAGGCAGGGCCAATTTCTGGCAAAGGCGGTCGCCTAGGGCGCCAGATCTGGGGAGCGCTGCGCTGGTAGCTCTGGCAGGGAAAACAATTTTTTGACCGTTGGATCTCATCCAAATGTTCAGCCTTGATGTAACAACATTCATAATTAAGTAAATGTAACACCCTTTTCACCCCGGTTAAACGTTTAATTTGCTCTGTACTAGGGGTGCACCGAATGGGAAATTCTTGGCCGAAACCGATACCGAAAATAGGAAACGGTTGGCCGAAAACCGAATGCCGAAAGGCCGAAAATGATTAATAGAAATATATATATATATAATGTATCCATTTTTTACCAATGTTGTTCAGCTGCCTGATTATGGAAAAATAAATGATTATGGCAAAACTTAACTTAAATAATAATCACTATTATGGGTTCATAAAACATTTATTCAGCACTTTTGAATGCATACAGTACATTAATTCCAAGTCAAGTGCATTTTCTTTTCTCTGTAGGATAACTACAACAAAGTGCATTCAGAACAAAGCCAAGGTGCTTTAGAACTGCATAAACATCTAGGCCAGTAGGCCTACAACAAAATAGTGTAAATAAAGACTGTAACAGCCAGGCCTTCAACAACAACAAATGCACCTATAAGTGCATGCATACAAATGTGCAAACTGGATAAATCCACATGTATGTAACTATTTACAAATGAAATTACAATTGAATTTCAAGAATCTGTAAATAAGGCTGTCTGTCCTCATAAGCAAAGTAGTAAACATTGTATAAAGATACATAAAGTGAAAACTGGATACAAACTCTACAATCAATTACAAATTAAATTACAATTTCAAGAATCTGCAAATAAGGTGGTCTGTCCTCATGAGCAATGTAAACAACATTGTATCATTTAGATACCGAAAGTACAATATATTGAACACTGTGCTGCTGTCATCTCCCCCTAATGATAACCTGAGATGGTGAATTATAACTCACAATGAAAATTGTTCAGGAAAGTGGGTATAGAGTAGACATGTATAACTAGATAAACTTATGATAAGCCAGCCTTGTCTACTTATTAAGGAAAAGTGGGAGGTTCTTTTTAATGAACATTAGCTTCTCTGCTTTATCAGCCATAAGTCTGTTCCTCTTCTCATCAAGCACATGAGAGGCAGCGCTGAACAGTCTCTCGCTGTCAGTGCTTGTGATTTGATCATACTCCGCATATTTGTCCGGGTGTTTTGATTTCAAGTGGTGGAGTAATCCCGAAGTGGTGAAAGTCTTTGCAGTTACACCCCCTCGAGAAATGTCAGCTGAACACGTTTTACAAATCGCAATCCGCGCCTCTTTCTCTGATATTTTTAAATATCTCCAAGCGGCAGACATGTTGGCTGTGAGCCAGCCGCGAGCATGTTCGCGCGCCGTGCTTGTCGCCGCGTTTTGATTACGTCATCACAACAACACGTTAGCTTACCAATGTAACCCTGTTCTCTGACATTCGGTGATATTTTTTCGGTGCTAGAACCCTTTCGGCCGAAAGGGCCTTTTTAACCATTTTCGGACGATAATTTTCGGCGGCCGAATATTCGGTGCATCCCTACTCTGTACGGTGGGCGCTGTAAGTGATGAAAGTTGGGGATGTTGGCTTATGAGGCGCCCGCAGTTCACAGCCAAAGTGCGAGCATGGTAGCGAGAGAGCGAGCAAGGGAGAGGGCGCACCGGTACCAGCGCTGTTGTTATTATAATGTGGTGCTAGCTGCGCTAACGGATATAAGAAGTAGATGTTTCTACAACCAGGGTGGAGGAGAGCTCTCCTGTCAGACTGAGAGGCTCAGTGAGGTAAAGGACTCTCTGATTATTTAGATAGTTAATTTTAGTCTAAGTTATCTCAGTGGGTCTCAAACGTTTTGACCACAAATTATGTAAACACATATTTCCAAGGCACTCCTTTATAATTATTAGGATAAATAAAAACAGGTTTGAAATCATTCCAATGTATACTATAGGACAGTAAACCAAAAATATCGTTTAAAGTTTGAGAGATACAAAAATATGCATAAATAAATAAATGTTAACTAGATAAGATATGAATGAACAACAAAAATAAAATAAGCTACATTTATTTGTTATTGGCTACGGTAGGTTATTGGTTATGTTTACATACTTATTTGATTATTAAAATGTAAACCGATCTTTTTCATATGGGCGTTTTAGAGTTTTGCTCCCTAGATCAGGTCTCTAGTAATTGTGTGCTCAAAGTGCACCAGATTGAAGCATTTTACTTTAAAATGGGGCATACCCCCGGACCCCCCTAGAGGATGTGACGTCCACCCCCCAATTCAAACATGTTCATACAATACTGAATACATTTGAAGCCATTTTCACGTATATTACCTATGTCAATAAGTTTCTGTTTTTGTAGTGTATTTGTCTTTTGTAGAGACTTTTAATTTATTCTTTACATATAAAATGTCGCCTAAAATCTCACCTAGGGCAGCAAATTGTCTAGAACCGGCCCTGGTACTAGGCCTCAAGAGCCTTTCTTGTCCTGACACATAAAAACAAATTGGCGGAGCGCACTTCGCACCCGCACACACTAAAAAATTCCTCGCGCTCCGCGCTCATATTATGATGGGCCCACATGCTGCTATGACTCCATCCTAGGGGAAACACTGGTATGTCCGTATCTCTGTATGGCATTTTTTATATAAATGTGCAGTTTTTTCTGTTTAAAATGTACTAACTATCTATAGCAGGAGTCGGCAACCCCTGGCACGCGGCACCGTAACCAGTGGCACACGAGGAATAAGTGGAATAAGTGTGCAAAATATTTAAATTGTATTTTTGGATCCTGACCGAGACCGCCGCCAGAGCGCGTCTCCCTGTTACCTGCAGAAGGAAGCCATGCACGCAACGCAGCCCTGCTCTCTTTATCGGTGACTTTCTGCCACTTTCCTCCGTGGTGCAGTGCTGATCGTTTCACCACGGAGGAAAGCACTTCACTAATTGCAGTACCCACAAGGAGCTGTACAAATGCTGCAGTTTTTGCGTGGCTGTGTATTTAGTTGAAAGCCCAGTGGCGATCTGTTCATCTGTTATCGAAATAATATGCTACAAAGTGGCGGACTGGCCATCTTGTGTGTTGAACTTTCCTGTCGGCTCCCAGACCGTAGTCGAGGAGGGCAGAATAGGGATGTGTTGGTCTCGAACGAGCCGGCTCAAAAAGTGAACGACGGGAGCCGGCTCGCGCCCGCGAACGAGCCGGTTTTTTGTTTTTTTTGCGGAGGGATCTAGATTAGCAAGAAGGCACATTATGCAATGTGCACATTATCCCGTTTATTACAAGGCCACATTCTCAACAGAGTAACGACATGACTCCCAATATTATTTGAAATGCTTTTATGGATTTAGAAAATGATTTTATTGATTTAATACAAATCGTTGTATGTATTTATTTAAATTAAAATGCATCCGCTAAGAAAAATAGTCCGTTGTTACTGTTTGAATTAACGTAGCAACGGCAGGAACTGCTTCGATAGCGTTTTTGAGGAGCTTTTTGATTACAGATTTGAAAACATCGTTGCTTGCTTTAAAAGTAGCACAATTCATGATGTCAAACCTTGGAAAGTATCTTGATATCCCTGCCCTAATGCCAAAGTAACTGCACACTGAATATGTGTCGCAGGTTTGATGTCTATGTCTGGACCGCTGCGTAAAAAGGAGGGTTTCGGCCCCGTTACTTATCTTCTTACTTCCATCCATCCATCCATCCATCCATCTTCTCCCGCTTATCCGTGGTCGGGTCGCGGAGGTAGCAGTTCCAGCAGAGAGCCCCAAACTTTCTTTTCCCTGGCCACATCAACCAGCTCTGACTGGGGGATCCCAAGGCGCTCCCAGGCCAGAGAAGAGATATAATCCCTCCATCTGGTTCTAGGTCTACCCCTTGGTCTCTTCCCAGCTGGACGTGCCTGGAACACCTCCCTAGGGAGGCGCCCAGGTGGCATCCTAACTAGGTGCCCGAACCACCTCAACTGGCTCCTTTCGACGCGAAGGAGGAGCGGTTCAACTCCGAGTCCCTCCCGGATGACCGAACTTCTCACCTTATCCCTAAGGGAGACACCAGCCACCCTGCGGAGAAAACCCATCTCGGCCGCTTGTACCCGCGATCTCGTTCTTTCGGTCATGACCCATCGTTCATGACCATAGGTGAGGGTAGGAACGAAAATGGCCCGGTAGACAGAGAGCTTTGCCTTCTGGCTCAGCTCCCTTTTCGTCACAACGGTGCGGTAAAGAGACTGCAGTACCGCTCCCGCTGCTCCGATTCTCCGACCCATCTCACGCTCCATTGTTCCCTCCCCTGAGGTCGTCAAACAACTTCACAGTGGCAAAGCCCCGGGGGTGGATGAGATCCGCCCAGAAATGCTGAAGGCTCTGGGTGTTGAGGGACTGTCATGGTTGACACGTCTCATCAACGTTGCGTGGAAGTCGGAAACAGTACCGAAGGAGTGGCAGACCGGAGTGGTGGTTCCCCTTTTCAAAAAGGGGGATCAGAGGGTGTGTGCCAATTACCGAGGCATCACACTACTCAGCCTCCCCGGGAAAGTTTACTCTAAGGTACTCGAAAGGAGGGTCAGGCCGATTGTCGAACCTCAGATTGAGGAGGAACAATGCGGATTCCGTCCTGGTCGTGGAACGACGGATCAGCTTTTTACTCTCGCAAGGATCCTGGAGGGTGCCTGGGAGTACGCTTATCCAGTCTACATGTGTTTTGTAGACTTGGAGAAGGCATATGACCGGGTTCCCAGGGAGTCACTGTGGGAGGTGCTGCGGGAGTATGGGGTGAGGGGGTCTCTACTCAGGGCCATCCAATCTCTGTACTCCCAAAGCGAGAGCTGTGTCCGGGTCCTCGGCAGTAAGTCGGACCCATTTCAGGTGAGGGTTGGCCTCCGCCAGGGCTGCGCTTTGTCACCAATCCTGTTTGTAATATACATGGATCGGATTTCGAGGCGTAGTCGTGGGGGAGGGGGTCTGCAGTTCGGTGGACTAAGGATTGCACCACTGCTTTTTGCAGATGATGTGGTTCTGATGGCTTCATCGGTCTGCGACCTTCAGCACTCACTGGATCGGTTCGCAACCGAGTGTGAAGCGGCTGGGATGAGGATCAGCACCTCCAAATCTGAGGCCATGGTTCTCAGCAGGAAACCGATGGACTGTCCACTCCAAGTAGGGAATGAGTCCTTACCCCAAGTGAAGGAGTTCAAGTATTATCTTCTTACTTCTATAAGAATAAAACACGGAGGAGGGAGATCTCTTTTTCTCCCCCTCTTCTGACAGCCCAGCAGCTGATCTCAGAGCATGCTCCCCTCTCCTGCAGGGGGGCGTGGTCAGCTGCAGCTCACAGAATCAGCCCCCTGCAAAAACAGCGCTGGAAAGAGCAAATAGAGCGAAATGAGGCATGGCTAAAATGCAGGATCTACTGCTACTCCTTCTCAAAGGATGTATTGAATAATTTAAGTGATATATGTGTACACATATACATCATTCATTAGTCAAAACATGGCTACATTTAATTGAATTAAAAGGTATAATATGTGGTAAACTGAAGAGCCGTTTGGGAGCCAAAAGAGCCGGCTCTTCTTGGTGAGCCGAGCCAAATGATCCGGCTCACCAAGAAGAGCCGGAATTCCCATCACTAGGGCAGAAGCAACAAGCTTCAGGTTCAATAACCCACTTTAGCTTAAATGACTGGAGAGAGGCGAGCTCTTCTTGGGAGGCCGTTGCATTTATTTAGCTGTTCTTCTGTTTCACAAAATACATCACAGACCTCTGTTTTTCTGCTGCCTCGTTTCACTTCCAGAAACATACACACGTTCCCTCACTTTCGCTCTACCATCCACACACACATGCACAAGCCACACCCCTCTATCTCTTAAAGGGACAGCGATCTCATCTCACTCTGCATGACCCTAATATCATAACATGTGTACTCTGGAGAATCACAGAACGGACGATCATCCTTATTATTATGCCGTTTAAACCAATTATTTAAATGTTTTTGTTAAATTCGGCATCATGTAAGTTGCGTTGACAGGTCCACACACTTCTTCCCCGCAGCGAGGCTCCCGCGCCCTCCTGCTTATAGTTGACGAGCGTCAAGCTCCTCAACCCCCCGTTGATAATTCTCGATCGTTGGCACGCTGATAACAATTTTTTTTTTAAATGGCACTTCATATCAAAAAGGTTGCCGAACCCTGATCTATAGTTTTGGACAGTTAGCTAGACAAAACATGCAATTCCAAAAAGTGAAAGAAAGACTTCTGAAATTGTACATTTTTAGCACGATATCAATATGAAATCAAACAAACTTATTTGTTTTTTGTTACAATGAACTCAAAATCAAAGTGTTGGATAGTTGGTCAAACAAAACATGCACTTTGAAGAGGATACCTGAAGGTAATTGTTAATCACATTTCCCAGTATTTCAGGACATTTTATGGATCAAGATATTATTTCATGGACTCTTAACCCAGAGCCGTTACAATAAGAGAATAAACAATGGCAGAAGTAGATAAGTGGACACCGGTTCCCTTTGATCAGCTTTAGTCTCACTCTCTAATCATCTCAGCAGCCACCTCAGGTCACTGGGGGAAAGGTGAAGAGAGAAGGACACTACTTCAGTCATGGCACTAAGTCAAAGATTTCTATTCATAGAAACTACAACAAGACAGTAGAGCGGAATGGACAGGGTGGGCACAATGCTGTATTGTGGTATAACATAACAGCAATTATAAAACATATCCAAATCTCACAATGATTGGTCCTCACACTTTTACCATCTTATTGATCTTGTCAATGGATAAGTTCATTAATGGTATTGAGTCAATCAGACCACATGTCTTGTCCCGACCAGCCAATCAGAGCCCTCCCTGGAGCTGGTGTGACCTTTGATTGGTAGATTAGCTGAGTTTACACATCAGCGTGTAGCAGATCTTTGAGAGTTTTTTGTGCCAGGAATGTATCCGTGCTTCCGCCTCGTGAAAGCAGAGTGAGCCGGTTGCTTTGGCAGCAGAAACAACAACAACGTCCCAGCTGCTTTCTGTCCAGGTGAGTAAGGACCAGATGCTATAGGAGTAGAGCTGGAAGATAGGAATAGCTCTGCATTGTACTCGTAGAGGATGGAAACAATCTGGTCGTCTTGTCAACAGTCTGTATGCAGTTATTTATGCCTATAGATGCATACCATACCAGGCAAGTCTTGCCAAGTCTCAAGTTACTTGTCAGTAACTTGTTCAAGCATATTTATGCACAAGACAGATACATGCATTATTTTACCTTATGGAAGCAGCCTTGGCGGAGGTCGCTTTCTCTTATAGTTTAAAAAGATTTAGAAGCAATCCCAACACTCTAGGATTAAGAATTCAATCTTAAAAGGAGATTAGGCCTGTCACGATAATTAATTTTGTTGGACGATAAATGTTCCTGGAAATGATTGCGATAAACAATAACTTAGCAGCAGGCACTGAATATGGGCCGCCAGCTCTAACCGCTGAGCCAGTGTTTCCGCCAGATCAGGGCTGAGAGGGCGTCCACCCGAGAGAGAGTCACGTGACTTGATTTTTGAATTGAGCCGTCCCTTATAGTAAATAATATCTCTTTACGTTAGTGATGGGAATTACGGCTCTTTTTAGTGAGTCTGATCATTTGGCTCGGCTAACTAACAAGAAGAGCCGGCTCTTTTTACCACAGTTTACCACGGAGCCTCAGTTTTCGTCGCAGTTCACGCTCATGCTCCACCGCTCATCGCGTCCAAATTGCGCACTTTCCGTGTTGTCCTGTGGCAGGCACCGTGGGTTCAATACTCCGAAAATAATCCCAATAGGCTCCTTTGCCCCTCCAACAGATTGATGTCCTTGTCCTTTTTCCTTTTCGTCATTTCAAGCAATCTTTTTTTTGGGACGCCCTCGGCTCGAGTTCAGGCTGTTCCGAGCTGAATAAGGCTGTCAAATGACGGCAAGACGCCCCCCTGGCGGAAACACTGCGCTGAGCTATCTGGCGGTCCAGGCTCTTCATATTTAATTATCACAAAAAGCGCAATATCAGTTTGAAAAACTTGAAAAATCAAAAAAAGTTTCAAGATGATCTTCCCATTACAAGTGAAACGTTTGAAACATTAGTTCCTTACACTCATACCTGGTCTGGTGTTGGTATGGCCAATAGCTTTTGGTAGCTCATTTTAGCATGGGCCTTAAAATAAAGAATACTAAATCATGTGCTGCAGTTACTCTGCCTTTACTATTATAACAATAGTTAACAATTAACTATCTTGACAATGGATTTCATATAAGTGAACCACTTTACGGATGCTACATTATGCAACAATTACACAAATGAGAGGAGAAGCAACCAGACCTGTTTTAGAAGGCTTCATCATTACTATTGCCAATGAGACATTTCTGATCATGTAAGTCTCTGAATGCTTTTTGTACACATTTCCCATCCGTGAACACTCCTCCCATCAGAGTGAGGAGTAACAGTACCAGACGAGTGCTCCCTTGTAAGCTGAACTGATTGGATTCATTTGATTTCCCAAACTTTGGTGTCATATCAATGCTGTCCTCTGTAATAACTGACGTCTCTCAGTTTGTATTGTTGACATGGAATCTGGGCCTAAGGTCGTCCTCACCCTCAAGGTTCACATGGACGCTGTGTTCAGACTGTGTTTCTAATCTGTTTATTCTTAAACAGCTCTCGCACCTCAACTGTGTGTGTTTGTCACAACACTGAGAAGAACCTGTTCAACAAAAAATGCACACCCTGGGAACGTGACACCGGCTAGACTCGTCCCCAGAGAACCTGTTAATTATATCATATAACTTTACTGCAATGTGAGCATCCGTCATTATTCTACATTAGTAGCTGCAGGACAAAGTACTCGTAGTTGAGAGAACGCTGCAAACACACTCCTTTGGTGGTATTTTCAGACATTTTACGATTAACCAAACAAAGGAATACAAATGAGCCAATTATTCTGTAATGTAAAGAATGCAGTCTAGTTTTGGTTGTTTCTCCATAGGACCGATGTCAGTTTTTTCCCAATGGTTTGAAAAGGGACAAGCTCAATAAAACAAAAGAAAAGAAGATGTTCCATACTTATTCTCACAAGATGTAACATTTGAAATCAAACCACACACTCCTGATGGAGCGAATCAGCTTGAGTCTTTAATTGTTTATAATAATACCAATACAATAATTCCAAAAGCATGTTTTTTTTTTACTTTAACTTCAAACCAACTTTTCATTGACTTTAAATGATCATTTAACCACTCTATACCGAAGAGGGTAATTCCAATGTAAACTGTATCCATTGTGTTGGGTTGGCGACAGTTTGATCAAAAATGGATATCGTTAAACATCAGCAGCAAAACCTGAATTGACTTGAATAGCCATTCCAATAGCGAAGTGAACAAGATCAAAATGTGACGTAATACCTCCAAAATAATGAGGTTTCCTTAAACCTTAGCTGTTCTCTGTGATTACAGCTGATTATCACAAATTAGCATGCAGCGAGCAGCTTGAAATAAGCAGATGTACCTGTTGGATATTACTTTCTAAATAACATTGTGTTAGCATTGTTCCAATGAGCACGTTAGCAAGGTCATTTCAAAAATCAAAGAAATGTTCCATTTTCATTTTGAAGTACCGGTAATATCAACAGAGGTGCCACTGTTTATCTTATTTCTGAGGAATATACTATATATATACATATATATATGTATATATAATATACTGAGGAAACGACTACACGTATGCTTAATAATTGAATTAGGGCTGCGCTCGCTTGGTGGTTAAAAGTAACACACCTAAAAATGTATAGATATAATCAGAATACTTAATGTATCTCGGGGGAAATATTGTGACAGTTGCTCCTTTTCAGAATGCAATAACATAACAATATTTAAGACATTAAAGGAAAAAGTGCAATAAAATATTTAACATTTTGATATAATACAAGTATTTATATAAGCATAAGAAGTTAAAGTTAAAAAGGTTAAAAAAAAAGATAAAAATGGAATACTACTATTTATATATACATAAGCACTTGAAGATAAGCTATGCACACTGTTCAATATCTAATAGCAATAAATATGTAAAGATGTGTTTATCACAATATTTGCAGTGGTGTATCAGCATTAACAAAGATATGGATTCTGAATTCACAGTTTGAGGGGCTTTTAGCTGCTGATGGTGCAATAAGTCCAAATATCCTAGATCCTAGATTTTATTTAAAAAAATGAATGACCTGCCTTCTCTCCCTCTCTTCAGGTCCCCTCCTGGCCTGCTGCCCACCACACGCACTCCTTCTTCTAACACACACTCTTTACCTCACCTCAACCAGAGCTCTGTGTTATCACTACCACTCCACACACACACTTTTACCTCACCATGCTGGGACAGGAGTTCCTGCGGAAGCTGAAGATGCCAGATCTGGATGATGTCAGCCAGTACATCCAGAGCGTCTCCACCCCAGTGCTGGTCAGCGTGGGGGCGGTGGCTGCCGCGACAACATACTACCTGGCAACCCGGCCCAAAGCCCTCCCGCCAGTGTGCGACCTCCGCATGCAGTCCCTGGAGGTTCAGGTGGGTTTCACATCGGGTTGTAGGTTCAAATATATAGAAGAAACACAAATCTCTGGCCACCTCTTTTAGGTCCAAATTGCTCAATCTGCTAAATTTGTTGGTCAACCCTCTGTTTCTGCTTCCAACCACGACCTGAAAAGTGAATATGAATTGTTACCATTAAATCAAAGGGTCCACCAAAGACACAGGGTCCCACGATTTAATAAGGTTAGACTTGAGCACTCTTTCGTGCACCAGCCAATCCAAAAATGTAAACTGAGGTTAATCCCAGATTAAAGATCTTGTCTTCAGCAAATAAAATGTTATGTTCAGTTTCTGTTCCATTGTTTCTTGTCTTAAAAGGGCCCTATTATGAATATGATATGAGGTTTTCCCTTTCTTGCAGTGTGCTTGTAGATTTTTGTGCATGTTAATGGTCTGCAAAGGCCAAAATCCAAAATTCCCTCCGGGGGAGTTTATTTTTGATCCTTAAAGTATATAAACATGTCACAGTAGAGGCACAAAATACAAATATCAATTAATTAATATGCACTCTTTATATATTTACCATTGTTTATGTTTCATATGGAGCTGCATTGATACAAGACAAATGTCAGACTCCTTCTGACTAACGTACTACTTTAAATAAAAGAGCAAGCTTTCCTGTAAGTGCAGATGTAGGACAATAATGTATACATACTGTGACAGCTAATGAAACACCACTGAAAAATACTGTTGAAATCAAATGTATGAACATTGACGAAGGTATTACGCTGTACATACGGTGGTTCAGTAAAGGGCTGTTGCTCTAAATGTGGCAACATTCAAACACAGGAACAACCCTGACTCAAGTGTTTGGATTGTACACCCCTCCCTTTTTCAATGAGGCAATTCTTTAAGTGCTCTCGCTTTGACCAGACAAAAGCCCCAAGAAAACCATTATAAAAAAACTGATTCAAAACCAACTGAACCAGGTGTTAATTATTAATTTAAGTGCAAAGGCAGGACAAGCTGCCATTGTTTCACAATGATTTCTCCGTCGGCAGATCACAGAGGAAGTCAAGTTTTGTTGTAACCTATATTGTACTCACAAAGAAGCATCTGGTGCAACACATCAGGTCAGGTGACAGCGATAGAAGCTTCGACAGTGACAGAGACCCCCCCCCAACAAGCCATTTAGTCACTAGCAAACAACCATGACACATAGAAGCTCAGACATTCACCAGTAGGGTGTTTACTGACGTATTTTATGTCGTAGAACAAAAGGTGAACATTTATTTTCTTGTGCAGACCTTATTTCAGGAATCTGAACAAAACCTTGACTTTTAGACGAGGAAGCAGAAGTGTGAAAGAAATAACTAATGTCCTGGTTTTAGGACTCATTCCTGCACCACTCTATTGGGAAACAATCTGACACTGCACTAAACTGTAATAACAACACTAAAATAATTGAAACTTGATGTGAATGATTAAGAGACTATAACTGATGTTTGAATGAATGATTAAATAAATATCTGTTAGATCAATCTTAGATTACATTGATTTGTTTTATCAGGGTGGAGAGTTGGCACGCCGATCGGTGCTGCTGAAAGGAGACGCTAACATCACACACTTCTACGATGACGCCACAACAATGTACGAGTGCTTCCTCAGAGGCGTCAGAGTCTCCAGTAAGTCACAAACACATAAATATATGAATTCATTTTTGATAGTTTGACAGTCTGTCTGCCTTGCATAATGGGGAATAAATGTTGCTCTTGGGAGAGCAACAGAGTAGAATCTACGGTGGCCGACATGTGCCAACACGCTACAATGGCCCAAAACACGTGCTGCACTTCCAAAAATGTTTTAAATGTAAAAACACTATTGTGCCAAAACATGCAAATGGAGAACTTCACCAACTTGACAAGACATGGGCAGGATTTACTAAAAGTGCTGCATACGTAACGCTGCAGGAAGCTCAAAACACAACGGAAACGGGGACTCTAAAAAGTGACGCACACAGCTGGGACCGGAGCGCTTGTTTACAGGGATAATAATGTTGGCCAACTGTCACTGAAAACTTAAAATGTAAATTTTATTAGCTTATTTGAGCTATGTGATCACAAGATTTCTTCCGATATTTTTGCATCTGCTGTCATCTAGCACGTTAACCTAGTCATTGCAAATATACTGACAAAACGCTGCACATGTTTTGTCAGGTTGGTGAAGATTGGTTCCTCATTTGCATGTGATTTGGCACATTTGTATTTTTATATTTG
The DNA here is from genome assembly GCF_949606895.1 of Notothenia rossii. Lineage (NCBI taxonomy): Eukaryota > Metazoa > Chordata > Actinopteri > Perciformes > Nototheniidae > Notothenia > Notothenia rossii. The sequence goes on along the minus strand of NC_136901.1, from coordinate 63,185,448 downwards.
CATTGTTTTTGAAACTGCAGCGCATTTCTCCTAATGAAGTGTTAAGGGCCGCTGTAACGCGCTTCTCCCTGTAAGCCACCGTAAAGATCAGCAGGCGTACTGTAACGAAAGTAACTTTGTTACTATGGACAGACGGCTTCGGGCCTTGTAATATTGCACATTTGGGTTTGCACTTTATGAAACAACTTCCCTTTGCACAGAAATAATGTCACTCAGCACTTTGGTCGTGAACAGTTTGCACTTTAATAGCTTGATTGCACAGTACAGTTTGGCATTGCATATTTGCACATTTTTACATAATTTATACTAATTATTGATATAGTATTTATTAAATGATTAAACCGTATTAATTGGAATGTCGTCTGGCAGATGCTGGTCGGGTATATCATGACGTATTGACCAGTTGTTGAACCAGGGACCCTGCGGTTGTGAGTCAACTGCTTTCCAGCTGAGCCGCAGCACACACACTGATTCTGACTGAAAACACTGTATACTACTTATTCCTGTATTTATTCATTTATTTATTTATTGATGTTTTTATTCCTACTTTTATTGATGCTTTTATTTATTTATAATTATGACATGTTCCGACCTCTGTATAAGTGAGGGTCTGAGCTCTCTTAATTCCATCGTGTCACCGCCGGGCCCGGGTACAGGAGGGGTAACATCGTCCTTATACATCCATGGGTAATATGAGCGTTGTGGTTCAACCGATCTAAAGCACTTTCTGAAGCAGTCACGTGGTATCGAAAGGCAGCGAGGCTTTGTTTGTCATCGGTGACGTCACTGGTCCAAAACGACACAAGCCTCGATACAAGCTTCAAATAAAGCTTCGGGGATTACTCGACACACGCTCCGAAGCCTCGGCGCAATACGTAACATCACTAATAGATACAACAAAGACAATAAAATCACAACATAGACAATCCAAATGACACAAATAATAAAGTTGAGACTTTCGGTTCTATTTGACAAGTAATAAACACTTAATAAAGAGTTCAGTAATTGCTTGCACAAGAGATGCAAGGTCCGGGATATCTTCATCCGAAATAAATGGTTATTTAGAGGGTTTCCAACTCTCTCCCCTGAAATGAGAGAGTTGAATTGCGTTTGATGATACTGTTTTTGTATGTTGACCTTACAGTACCACGACTATCAATATTGTAGTGTCGCATATTTTTCCGTTTGTGTCAGCAGCAGGAGAGTACAGCATGCATGTGTGATAAGAGGGTGTTTTAATATATACAAATCCCCCCCCCCTTTGTCTCTCCAGATAACGGCCCATTCCTGGGCTCCAGGAAACCCAAACAGCCGTATCAGTGGATGTCCTACAGAGAGGTCAGAGTCACCGTGAGCAGCTCAGCTCGTAAAACATTAAAGCTGTAAAGGGTGCAGGCTAACAAACAGTGGTGACACACAGTAACTATATTTAGTTTCTTAAGAGTTGTGTGGTAAATGCTATTGAATGGCATTATTGGATATGTGGGATCTAGTGAGTTTTTTGTTTGGCCCTCACAAGGCAGGGTTTTTTCTACTTCATAGATTTAGTTTATTTCAAAAGAAAAACATCTATATTTTTCCAGGTGAATTTTTGTTCGCTCCATATTCAACTCTTCAGTTACATACCAACATAACCAACTCTCCATTGTTTTATTTTAAACAAGGTTTTATAATATTTGAAAAGAAAAGTTCATTATAATATGCAATACATAATCTATTTCTATGAGCTTTTGGTGACCTAAATGTGAATATAACATTTAAAATGCGTATCCTATTTTATTCTTTATTTGTTTTATTAAAATGTTTTACTTAAATCTTTGTTTATATAAATGTTTATTTATTTATTTGTATTTCGTGTTGTTAATACATCTAATTAACATCTTAATATTTGTAGTATTTCTATGAGGTGATGGTGACTTAAAAGCATATTTAAAATGTGTTTCCTTTGACAGTACTAGATTGCTATCATAATTTGTTGAACATTAAGGAGATTGTTTTCTGTTATTTCTGGTCAAACATACATCTAACTTGACTGATTAACATTGTAAAATATTAATGGAGCATTCCAGCACCACCTGAGTGAACAACTGTTGTAAAACCGGCAGCCAATTCAATTTGACGTGTGTGTGTTTCCTTGTTTTAGGTAATGGAGCGATCAGAGAATTTGGGATCCGCGTTTCTTCACAAAGGACACTCCAAGACGACAGACCCCCACATTGGCATCTTCTCTCAGAACAGACCCGAGGTACTGACTGTACCCTGAGGGCCTGTTTAAAGGGCAGCTCATTTGCATCAAAATCACACTCCTTCTCTGAGTCATGACTCAGTAACATCGGTAACATGATCCAACACATACAGTAGACACTTGTGGATATTTTTTGTTTCAGTGTGACTTACATTTTCCCAGGTCATCATTATTCCGGATATCTATAAGAGTGCTGCTGGAATGTTAAAACCCGGAAGTGAGTTAGCCTTGTAGCACTCCTGGTTCCCTCGTCCCACCTCAAAGGTTTTTTGAAAGTGTTTTTGGATAGATGTCTTATCAAGGTCTGTGGTCAACACAAGCTAAAGGAATTTTCACATTTTGTTCAACAAACAATGTGTCTGTAAAGCCCCCACTCTGTGTCCTAAAAAACATCAGTTACTAAAGAGTGACTTAATGAGACCAGTAAACGTACCACTGTATTGCGAATAATCTTCAAAATGTCCTTTAAGACATCAGAAAACTGTTTTCTTTTTCAATAGTCTCAAAGGAAGTCAACAAACAAAAACTGCTGAACACTAATTTAGCATACTTTTCAGTGCTATTTTGCCAAAATATTAAAATTAGAAGCAAACAAATATTTCTAGGCCACAGCGTAAGTCACTGAACCCATAGTACCATTTTATATCCTGGGTACATCTTTCAAAGTATTAGGGGAACTGTGGTTCCTGAACTTAAAGCTTGGTTATCCTCCAAATAGAGTGGTGCAGGAATGAGTCCTAAAACCCCGCAAACTTTACAACTTCCCTCGTCTAAATGTGAGCTTATCAAAACATGTGGGGAAAAAGAAATACCATTGCTTTTTGTCGAGGGAGCCCTTGCGCTGCTAACCTACTGTACAGGTCGGCCTACAAAGTACGTAATCCCTGCACCACTCTAGAAATAAAATAGGATGACAACATTATTAATATTAACTTTTAAATAACTATGGTTCTTATATGCTTGAACTTTTTTCTCTATGCATTCATTACCTTTTAATGAAGACGTATGGTAGAACTCACAATCAGCCACACATTGACATTTTGTGATGTCTAGCTGTTAGAATCAAGCACAACATGTATCCTTTAGTCATAGTAAAGTATTCATGATATCAAACATGTGATAGTTACTGCATTCACCACTCAGTGCATACAGTCTATTTATTATGTTTTCAGTGTTTGACTTGCTATTGTTTCATTAGTCATGGATTACCCTGTTATTACTGTGTTATACCAAGTATTATAGCATTATACTGAACACCCATTATTTTCCAATAATGAGCATTTCTCCAAGGAAAGTTCTACTCCAACATGACCTTAACATTTTATGGCTTTCAATGAACTGTCTCAACAACTAATGTCGTGGACATTTATCACACTCTTGGCATAATTTATCTGAACATTTATCCCACTCTTGGCATAATTTATCTGAACTCTGGAGATGCTCTGACTTGGTGTGTGTGTGTGTGTGTGTGTGTGTGTGTGTGTGTGTGTGTGTGTGTGTGTGTGTGTGTGTGTGTGTGTGTGTGTGTGTGTGTGTGTGTGTGTGTGTGTGTGTGTGTGTGTGTGTGTGTGTGTGTGTGTGTGTGTGTGTGTGTGTGTGTGTGTGTGTGTGTGTGTGTGTGTAGTGGACCATCAGTGAGCTGGCGTGTTACACATATTCTCTGGTGTCGGTGCCTCTGTACGACACACTGGGCACAGAAGCTATCCTCTACATCATAGACAAAGGTAAGATACATACATACACTTTATTGCAATTAGACCATTGTTTGTAATGTAAAATACCTTTTATATATTGTAGTCCAATGTGCAAATTTCACCCTAACTTCTTATGTTTATAAAAATGGTGTGTGTGTGTGTGTGTGTGTGTGTGTGTGTGTGTGTGTGTGTGTGTGTGTGTGTGTGTGTGTGTGTGTGTGTGTGTGTGTGTGTGTGTGTGTGTGTGTGTGTGTGTGTGTGTGTGTGTGTGTGTGTGTGTGTGTGTGTGTGGTGTGTGTGTGTGTGTGTGTGTGTGTGTGTGTGTGTGTAGCTTCCATCTCGACTGTTTTGTGTGACGTGGCAGAGAAAGTGGAGCTGGTGCTGGACTGTGTTAAGGACAGGACCCACTCAGTGAAGACCATCGTCCTGATGGGGGCCCCCAGTGCTGACCTGGTCAGCAGGGGCCAGCAGGCGGGGGTCCACATCATCAGCCTGCAGGAGATGGAGGTCAGCAGACAGCTCACTCTTTATTCCTTCTAAGTATTCAATTATTGATTTATGAAAAATGTTCTCTTTTATGTTGTTGTTTGGACATTATTTTAGTTTACTTCCCCTGTCTGTCTTTTTTTCTTGATATTTTTAGTTTCTCCCTTTTTTATGTGTCATTGTAGTTTTATCTTTTTTTTGTCCTTTTGGTGCTTTACGTGCTAACTTCCTTTTGTGTAATACAATTTCTCATTTAAATTAACTTAATTAATTGTATTCTTGCTTGTTTTCTTGTTCTGTTGTCCCTATTTTAGTTAGATTTAGATTTTCATTATTATTGTAGTGTTTTTGTCACTTTATTCCTTCAACAATTGCTTCATTGATGTTTTTTTCTCCTGTTGCTCAGGCTATTGGAAAGGCTAACCATCGCCAACCAATGGTGAGTACAAGAACCCCTTACAATATAGAGAATACACCAAGGACCCCCTCATTCTGATTTGTGATTTTGGGCTATATAAATAAAAATTGACTTGACTTGACATGTCCCTTGGAATAATCTGACATAGCCTATTTTTTACACTTCTATAGTCTTAGTTATGTGAAAGAACAACACAAGAGAAATGTATTAGAAAGATATTAGATATGTATTAAAAATATTTGCACCATCTCAACACAGAATACCCATAAAACAATCAATCAATTAGCTGCAAATAACACTGTACCTAAACAAAATATCAAAGGGAAATCAAGAGAAAAGTGATCATTTGAAGTGCAATTCAGAACACTCTTAGTTAAAATTAATAATAATCACAAAATAAATGCAGGCTATAAACAATTGAACACATGCCTGCATTGCAACATATATCAAGTAAATTGCAAAACAACTGCAACTGCATTGCTACAATCCCAAACCACTACTTGTAATGGCAACCAGCTCTGGACACTATTGGAGTGATTTAAGGCAGTCCATGAAGCTGATTGCATTGACATTTATGTTGCTCACACACACACACACACACACACACACACACACACACACACACACACACACACACACACACACACACACACACACACACACACACACACACACACACACACACACACACACACACACACACACACACACACACACACACACACACACACACACACACACACACACACACACACACACACACACACACACACACACACACACACACACACACACACACACACACAAAGTGGGCCGGAACGATCCAGAACAGCGTTCTGGCCCCTTCGATTAATAAGTAAATACATCTGATTGGCAGTTTCATACATAATAATGTCAAGCGAGTTCACAGGGCTGCCAACTCTCACACAACAGTGCTCTCAGCCACAAGTCCATTTTCTCAAGCAGTGAAAAACTAATTCATAACTGATAATATCATGGTACGAAAAGAGGACACTACTGCACATTGTGAGAGAGAGAGAGAGAGAGAGAGAGAGAGAGAGAGAGAGAGAGAGAGAGAGAGAGAGAGAGAGAGAGAGAGAGAGAGAGAGAGAGAGAGAGAGAGAGAGAGAGGCACACCCAGTCCCAGGCATCAGGATTTTATCGATACTGGTACTGCTTATCGTATCGGTATTTTTCGATACTCTTATCGATACTTTTCAATAATTTGGTGTTAATAAACTAAAAAAAGACAAGGGGATGTGCCTGCAAGACTGCACCCAGGTAAACAAAACATATTACCCGTGCGCAGCAGCTAACATGCCTGCGATCCTTCGCTCAGGTCACATTTACACACGGCGCGGCTGAAGCCCGCTAGCACTATTAGCACTAGCAGTATCGCTAGCACCGTTTTAGATTCAATGAGTGTCTCGGTTGCAAATGCTTCATTAAGTTGCTTGTGTCACCCCCTTTGCAAGCAACTAATTGAGTATATAGATTGCACCTTGCACTATCACCACTACATTTTTTAAAAGTGCACCCAGACCTTGGATCGCTTCGCATAGTCCGCCATGCCTGCGGGAGTCTCACAACAATAATAAGAGCGCTGTTGAGAGAGATGAGGAGTGGCATTTACAGTGGCCAATCAGAGGGGTCTCAAACCGGATACATCACACGGGATGAGGGTTCCCAACCAACCAGAATGGTTTAAAGTTAAACTTTGCGCTTTGGCAGAAACAGACGTAATATTAACCATCCGTTGAATTTGGCAGGCTTCATCGCCTCATTGGCAAGACACCGCAGGCATATCAGACATTTCGGTTTCCCTTCCACTTCAATAAATCCATATATATACTGGAGATACTCCTCATCGTATTTCCTTACTTTTGTTTTTTGTTTTTCATTTACTTCATTTGTAGCCGTAACCGGTCGTTTTAAAAATCTCTCCATCTTCGTAGTATGCTAGCCGTGTTATATCTCTCTGATGCTAGCAGCGGCGCTTTCTGACTGACGTACCAGTTATTGTTGTTTCCACGGTAACGGGTTACACGCTTGATTTTTAAATGTATAGATTTGGTAGATTAGAACGTAATCTTTGAACTATATTAGATTAAAAAAATTAAATATTATTTGTTGAACTATGAAGCGTTTTGTAAAAAAAAAAAATGGAAAAAAATGTATCATGACAATTTAAATTACTGAATCTGAAAACTTTTCGGACCCCCTGGCAGAGTGCCACGGACCCCCGGGGGGTCGCGGACCCCACTTTGAGAACCACTGCGTAGATGACCGATCAGCAGTGAATACTTATGATGACGATGATGTTGTGTGTTATTATGGGGCCCTGTTTGACCCATTGCTCTCCCTGCAGCCTCCACGACCTGAGGACATGGCTCTCATCTGCTTCACCAGTGGAACAACAGGTGACAAACACACACACACACACACACACACACACACACACACACACACACACACACACACACACACACACACACACACACACACACACACACACACAATGTAATATCCATGACTGCCTGAAATCCTACTGTCCACATACACTGACAGTGATCTCTAGTGTGTGTGTGTGTGTGTGTGTGTGTGTGTGTGTGTGTGTGTGTGTGTGTGTGTGTGTGTGTGTGTGTGTGTGTGTGTGTGTGTGTGTGTGTGTGTGTGTGTGTGTGTGTGTGTGTGTGTGTGTGTGTGTGTGTGTGTGTGTGTGTGTGTGTGTGTGTGTGTGTGTGTGTGTGTGTGTGTGTGTGTGTGTGTGTGTGTGTGTGTGTGTGTGTGTGTCCAGGAAACCCAAAGGGAGCGATGTTGACTCACAGGAATGTCGTGTCCAACTGCTCGGCCTTCATCAAAACGACAGAGGTGAGGCGCTGATGTGATATCATCCATTACTATTCTGTTATCCTCATCTCCTTCTCCACCACCTCCTTTTATCATATACCTCCTTATTTCCGTCTCTCCCTCGTCTTTCCCTCCCCTAGTCCCTGCATTCCTTCTCTACCTAATTTTTAGCTTCTCTGCATTATTTTGTCATGTGCCTCCTTTCCTACCTACCTCCTTCTTTCCTTCTCTACTTCGTTTTTTCTTCTCCTTCCTCCTCCATTCCTTCTCTACCTCCTCCTTTTCTCCTCTACCTCCCTTTTCTTTTTTTACATCCCCCTTTCCCCCCTTACTTAATTTCTATTTATACCTCCTTTTCTCTCCTACTTCATTCTGTTCTTCTCTACTTTGACTGTTTTTTTCATGAACCTCCTATTTTCTCCATAGCTTCTTCTCTACCTCGTCCATTACTCTTATACCTCTGCCGTTTGTTCTTTAATCCCATATCTCATTATTTCCTTCTCTGACTGTTTTTTCCTGTACATCCTCCTTCCCCTTTATTTTCTGCCTTATTATAACTAACTAACCTAATAACTAACAATGCTGATATTTCTCCTGTGCTACAACAGAGTTACTGAGGAGTAAAGCAACGGAGAAAACAGTATATTAAATCTACAATTTAAAACTTGAAGTTATATTTCGGAGATAATGGTCAGTTTCTGTAAACTGTTGTTCATTGCCAGATTTAACTGAGGCCTCATGTCTTGGTCCCGCCTGTTGTATCAACCTTTTTCAACCCTCAGTTGATTCAGGATCCAGCAGTGCCACCATCATATTCAAAAGGAAGAACTAATGATAAAGGTTATAAATCTTAGTTTGCTGAGCGAGGACCGTTATAACCTCTTCCCTCTTTTCTCCAGTCTAACGCTCAGACCACCTCAGAGGATGTCCTGCTATCTTTTCTGCCTCTGGCCCACATGTTTGAGAGAGTGGTGGAGGTACAAACATGAACACTGACTGCTCTCCTTCCTGTCTGTGTGTTGGTGTGTTTCCCTGTCCGTCTGTCCCATCCCCTGCTGTGTGTGTGTCTGTATTCCTGTGTGTGTGTTTAGGTGTGTGCTCCGTTTTCTCACAGTGATGTCCATATTTCCTTCCTGCCCCTGGCTCATATGTTTGAGAGAGTAGTCCAGGTATTGTATTTTCCCTTAGTTCCTATAGTCACCATTTGTTAAATATTTATGTGTGTGTGTCCATTACTTTTTTCTTTTACTTTATGGTGACTTTTAACTTTTCCCTTCTGTATCTTTTGTAAATTGCTGGCAGGGAGTGATGATAGTGCACGGAGCCAGGATCGGCTTTTTCCAGGGAGATATCCGTCTGCTGTCAGATGACCTGAACACACTGAAGCCCACTGTGTTCCCTGTGGTGCCCCGACTCCTCAACAGAATGTATGATAAGGTAAGTGGGCAAAACGGTGATGAATAGCCTCTTAGGCAGTGTTTACACAATAACGCAAACGGTTGTATCCGCAACTTTTCTCTTTCGTTTAGCCCGTTCGGCCACACAAAGCCGTAACGGAAACGCGGAAGCGGACCCTGCAAACGATAACGGGTCCCAAGGTGGATAGATCTGCGGACGGAACGCTCTGAGGGGGCAAACGGCTCCGTGTTTACGCCCTATACGATAATTTTCCTGATAACGATGAGCCATAGCCCCACCTCTCCCCACCTCTGCTGCTCACTGCTGTAGCATGGTCAGTAGCTACTGCTACTGACCATGCTACAGATGTTAGTGCACAATCTACAGCTCCTCTACCACAACCATCAGCAACAAGTGGACATGGAGAATTACATGAACTACATGTTGCTAAATCCACCGCGGACAATAAACAGAGGGGCAACAATGGCAACCATGCTCGGGGGTCTTCTTCGCTGCTTTTGGTGTATTATGTGGCGAAAGTACAGCGCCACTTACAGGCCCGGCATATGTACTACAGCGTCTCCAGCGCTTTCGAGCGGTCTCCTGCGGAAGTACAGTGCCACTTACAGGCCCGGCATATGTACTACGGCGTTTCCAGTGGTCTCGTGTGAACGGACACGTTAAATGAGCCAAATGCGTGTGAACGGAAGACTTTTTCTAAACAAATTTGTTGCGCAAACGCAAACGTTCCCGTGTAAATAGGGTCTATAGAATACACTACAGGGAAGGGAAAAGTCCTACTCATGTCCTGTCATGACATAGTTGAATAACACACCAAAGTTACAGCAAAATTGGTGAAATACATTCAGTGGAAATAAAAACCCAGGGAAAATATTACCATTATGTGAGGAAAGGATGCATAACAGCTACAGAGTTATTGAGGTGTTTATGTGTTTATTTGTGAAAAATATAGAGTTATGTATAGAATCAATGGGTATCTACCGTAATACAACCATAGATCAGATGAACAGTTATTTAAATAGCTGGAGGACACACTCACACAGATTATTTGCTTTATAGTTGAATAATGACCAACATTAAAGATGATAATAGTAATGTTGTGTGTGTCTGTGTGTAGTGGCGTTTTCTCCTGGAGGCCAAGGGAAGCCAGGCTTCCCCTGTTTTTTCGGATTGTAGTTATAATTTTTATAAATAAATAAAAACACTTTGTTTAGTTTCGGAAATTCTTTGTTGTGTGTTGCTGCCGGCCCGTCTCTCCCCCATTCTCATTGAGTATTTTACAAAGAGTGAAACAGCGCCCCTCTAGATGTTATGGTGAAACAGTATATTGCACTCTCTGTTGCGAGAGGAGGCTTGCCGAAATTTGTTTCTCTTGGTAAAAAACAATGGAGGGATTGACCAATCAGATGAGGCTCACGTCATGCCCCTGCCAACCTGTGATTGGTCAGGGCCATGCCAAGGGAAGCCAGAGGCGGCTGGCTTCCCTTGCCTCACAATCCAATCAAATCGCATCAATTTAGTGGTGCAGTGACGCGTCCCAAAAAGCGGAAGTAAGCTGCGCTCGGTTTCCCTCGACAAAATAGCAATGGGATTTCTCCATAGGATTTTGGAAAATAGCTCAAAATAAGGTCAGTGGAAAACGAACCTGTTAGATAAATGCACGTTTTGTTCAGTCGGATAATATCCACATGTCTACCCTACTTTTATAATTGTCAAATCATAAATCTAATCGATAGAAGATAGATAGCGTCACTGCACCACTCTCACCGCCGTTAGAAAGTAGCAAGCAACTGAAGCAAGTGCAATTATGGAGGGTGGAGATTTGGAGTATTTAATCAAAAATAATTGTACTAAACTTCCGCTGCAGCAGCAACAACAAATACAATCTGATGACAGGCCAATGCCCAAACTGGAGCTGTGTACAGCGAGGAACAAAGGAGCGAACCGGACGTAAAACGTTAAAGGTCTCCTGATTTAGTTTGTGAATGAATGCTTATTAGAGTTTCGGCTGGAGAGTGCGTGCGGACCTGTCGGTCAGATAACAGGCGTGTGTAAGTCCTGCATCTGTATGATACAAATGTGTGTAAAATGATACCGGGCGCTGTAATCACTCATCTGGTTACGTTATTACATTGACCACCACACCCCCCCCCCACCCCAAAAGAAAGGACGTATTATTGGCTTCCCCTAATTTTTTCCCCACGCCACGCTACTGTCTGTGTGTAGATCTTCGGGCAGGCTAACACCTCCCTGAAGCGCTGGCTGCTGGGGTTCGCCTACAGGAGGAAGGAGTCTGAGATCAAGAGAGGCATCGTGAGGAGAGACAGCATCTGGGATCGACTCATCTTCGGGAAGGTTCAGGTACAGAGCAGCCCAGGCACAACTCTGAACCTCACTGTAGAGTTCAGTGCTATGTGTCCAGTAATGTGTTTCACTAGGGTTCGTTGATAGGCAAAATTCCCTTAATTCCGTGGAACAGTTATTTTAATGTGCATAAAAAGGCACAGACAACTCCAGCTGTCTTTTTGCCTTTTGAAGTAAAGTAGTAACTTTTATTTGACCCAAAGCTTGAAAGACCCCCAATGATTTTGTTTTTGGCCATATGTTCCAGCAACATCTTTTTCTTCTGTTAAACCCTGCCTTCTATTAAAATGTTTGTCAGTAAATGGTTACACAAACAATTTGGGGGTGACAATTACCCAAACAACCAAATAAAAGTTTCTCCCAAAAAGACAGTCAGGTATTATAAGGCATTGTATTAATATCAAAGTGATCTATATACGTTAAGAAAGTAAATCAGATATTTTAAGCGGTGAGGGGGGTAAACATGATGGGCGGTTGTTGATGTTGTCTTTTGTGTTGTGCTGCCCCCTACAGGCCAGCCTCGGAGGCCGTGTGCGTCTCATGCTGACAGGAGCTGCTCCCATCTCCCCCACGGTCCTAACCTTCCTCAGAGCTGCTATAGGCTGCCAGGTAATAAACACCAGCTCACTGTGTTCTACATTGCTCCGTCTCTTTATATCACATATCATATACATCACATGTCCTGGAATTCTGTAGAATACCCAGGTAATATAAAACAATCTGAAGTTAACTATTAAATCATTACATTTCATGACATTTCCTTTTCTATATTCCTGTCTGTTTGACATAACATAATCATGTGTTTATATAGCAGCAGCCACAGTAGGAATAGTAGTAATAATCATGTGTGTGTATAACAGTCGTAGTAATAATAATAATAATTAAAGCTGCAAGCAGCGTTGAGCGGGTCTTCGACGTTCCGCAGGCTGTTGTCCGCACGTCGACGTGTCTAGGTGTCTGAAGGACTCGGCCGTTGGCAAACGTGGGAAGTTTCAGGCCGATCGGACAATGTATTTAGGAGTTACAGCAGTATCAGATACATTGTGTTTGATGGCGAGGGATCTGTCGCCATGGCAACGGAATTTGATGAAACCCCATAATACGCCTAGATGTGTTGAGGGCTGCATCGTTATCAGATCTGTGAAGTTTTGGGCCGTTTGGAGCATGTTAACTGGAGTTATGAGAAAACCGTGTTTCACGGAGACCATTTTGTTATCATAGCAACGAAATTTGACAAAATCTCAAAACTGACACATATATGTGTCGAGGGCTTGACAGTTAGCACACATGTAAAGTTTGAACAGTTTTCGACCATATACACAGGACTTATAGCAATATCGTGGTTAACGGCGAGGGGTGTGTTGCCATGGCAACAGCTTTTGGGGAAAACTCACTATTGTCATATTGAGGTGTTGAGGGACAAACCATTAGCCATCATCTAAAGTCTGGTGCCGTTTGGATGATTTTCCATTGAGTTAGGACAACACCATGTTTCATGGCGAGGGAAGTGTTGCCATGGAAACGGCATATGGTGAGATCTCAGATTTCACGTAGAGCTGTTGAGGCATTGACCGGTGATATAAAAGTTAAGACTGGGGGACGATGGGACCTTGTCCATTGGAGTTACGACAACACCAGGTTTATTGGCGGGGGACGCATTGCCATGGCAACGGCATATGAGGACATCCCATAATTGACATAGAGCTGTTGAGGGCCGGACCATTAATGATAGTCTGAAGTCTGGTGCCGTTTGGACGATTTTCCATTGAATTAGGACAACACCGTGTTTCATGGCGAGGGATCTGTTGCCATGGCAACGGCATATGACTACATCCCATAATTGGCATAGAGCTGTTGAGGGCCGGACCATTAATGATAGTCTGAAGTCTGGTGCCGTTTGGAGGATTTTCCATTGAATTACAACAACACCAGGTTTTTTGGTGAGGGACGCGTTGCCATCGAAACGGCATATGATGACATCCCATAATTGGCGGAGAGCTGTTGAGGGCCGGACCATTAGCCATCATATGAAGTCTGGTGCCGTTTGGACGATTTTCCATTGACTTACAACAACATGGTATTTTATGGCGAAGGAAGCGTTGCCATGGAAACGGCATATGATGACATCCCATAATTGACATAGAGCTGTTGAGGGCCGGACCATTAATGATAGTCTGAAGTCTGGTGCCGTTTGGAGGATTTTCCATTGAGTTACGTCAATACCGGGTTTTTTGGCGAGGGAAGTGTTGCCATGGAAACGGCATATGGTGAGATCTCGGGTTTCACGTAGAGCTGTTGAGGCATTGACCGGTGATATAAAAGTTAAGTCTGGGGGACGATGGGACCTTGTCCATTGGAGTTACGACAACACCAGTTTTATTGGCGGGGGACGCATTGCCATGGCAACGGCATATGAGGACATTCCATAATTGACATAGAGCTGTTGAGGGCCGGACCATTAATGATAGTCTGAAGTCTGGTGCCGTTTGGACAATTTTCCATTGACTTACAACAACATGGTATTTTATGGCGAAGGAAGCGTTGCCTTGGAAACGGCATATGATGACATCCCATAATTGACGTAGAGCTGTTGAGGGCCGGACCATTAATGATAGTCTGAAGTTTGGTGCTGTTTGGACGATTTTCCATTGACTTACAACAACATCGTATTTTTTGGCGAAGGATGGGTTGCCATGGAAACGGCATATGTTGACATCCCCTAATTGAGAGAGAGCTGTTGAGGGCCGGACCATTAATGATAGTCTGAAGTCTGGTGCCGTTTGGACGATTTTCCATTGAATTACAAAAAGACCAGGTTTTTTGGCGAGGGAAGCGTTGCCATGGAAACGACAAATGGTGAGATTTCATATTTAACGTAGAGCTGTTGAGGCATGGACAGGTGATATAAAAGTGAAGATTGGGGGACGATGGGACCGTGTCCATTGGAGTTACAGCGACAACGTGTTTAATGGCGAAGGATCCGTTGCCATGGTAATGGCAAATGAAGTAACATCAGATTTGACCTAGAGCTGTTCAGGGCCGCAGTGTTAACCATCATGTGAAGTTTGGTGGCGTTCTGAGTATTTCAGTTGGCGTTATGCCATCATCGTGTTCCATGGCAAGGGACCGCCTAGCATCGAGCGAACGCGAATTTTGGCGCCAAATCACGGTCATGCCGTGCGAAAAACCAAAAAACTGCATGATAACAATTTGCCGCCCATGTCTCGAGATAATACCTGACGAATTTCGAGTCGTTCGGATAAAGTCCCGAACGCGATAAAAATTTGTACGGAGGACGAAAAACGCGATAAATCGCGTTTTTCCGACACCAAATTAAAAATGGCCGACTTCCTGTACGTTATTTTATACCCCTCCAAGAGGCTTTTTTGCTCGTCTCCGCACCCTAGATATGCGTAGCGAGTTTCGTTGGTTTACGTGAAAGTTAAAGTAGGGGGAGTTAACGTTAAAAACGGAAGTGGGCGTGGTCTTTTACGCAAAGTTCCGGTACCAATTACACATCGCTATTTTCATGACTTGTGATGCGCATGCGAAATTTGGTGAGTTTTCACATATGTTGCGGGGGTCAAAAGTGCGCGCAATGTATTCAAATAATAATCAGAAGAAGAATAATAATAATAATTAAAGCTGCGAGCAGCGTTGAGCGGGTCTTCGACGCTCCGCAGGCTGTTGTCCGCACGTCGACGTCAGGCAGATGTCTCGAGGACTCGGCCGTTGGCAAACGTGGGAAGTTTCAGGCCGATCGGACAACGTACACAGGAGTTACAGCAGTATCACAAACATTGTGTTTGATGGGGAGTGATCTGTCGCCATGGCAACGGAATTTGATGACACCCCATAATACGCCTAGATGTGTTGAGGGCTGCATCGTTATCAAACCTGTGAAGTTTTGGGCCGTTTGGAGCAAGTTAACTGGAGTTATGAGAGAACCGTGTTTCACGGCGACCATTTAGTTACCATAGCAACGACATTTGACGAAATCTCAAAACTGACACATATATGTCTCGAGGGGTTGACCGTTAGCACACATGTGAAATTTGAACACTTTTTGAACATTTAAACAGGAGTTTTAGCAATATCGTGCTTAACGGCGAGGGATGGGTTGCCATGGCAACAGCTTTTGAGGAAAACTCACTATTGTCACATTGAGGTGTTGAGGGCCGGACCATTAACTGTGATCTGAAGTCTGGTGCCGTTTGGACCATTTTCCATTGAGTTAAGACAACATTGGGTTTTATGGAGGGGGATGCGTTGCCATGGAAATGGCAAATGATGACATCCCATAATTGGCATAGAGCTGTTTAGGGCCTCACCATCACCCATCATATGAAGTCTGGTGGCGTTTGGACGATTTTCCATTGAATTACGACAACATAGAGTTGTATGGCGAGGGATGCGTTGCCATGGAAACGGCATACGATGACATCCCATAATTGGCATAGAGCTGTTTAGGGCCTGACCATCACCCATCATATGAAGTCTGGTGCCGTTTGGACGATTTTCCATTGAGTTAACAGAACATCGTGTTTTTTGGCGAGGGGCCATGGAAACGGCATACGATGAGATCTCAGATTTCATGTAGAGCTGTTGAGGCATTCACCGGTGATATAAAAGTGAAGATTGGGGGACGATGGGACCGTGTCCATTGGAGTTACAGCGACACCGTGTGTTATGGCGAGGGATCCGTTGCCATGGTAACGCCATATTAAGTAACATCGGATTTGACGTAGAGCTGTTCAGGGCCGCAGTGTTAATCATCATGTGAATTTTGGTGGCGTTCTGAGCATGTCAGTTTGAATTATGACATCATCGTGTTCCATGGCGAGGGGTTGGCCTAGCATCGAGCGAACGCGAACTTTGGCGCCAAATCACGGCTGCGCCGTGCGAAAGAAAAGAAGTTCCGTGATAACTTTAGATCGCCCATTTGTCGAGAAGCTACCCGACGAATTTGGACTCGTACGGATAAAGTCCCTAGGAGGAGTTCGTTAAAGTGCGGAGGACGAAAAACGCGATAAATCGCGTTTTTCCAACGCCAAATTCAAAATGGCCGACTTGCTGTACGTTATTTTATACCCCTCCAAGAGGCTTTTTTGCTCGTCTCCGCACCCTAGATATGCGTAGCGAGTTTCGTTGGTTTACGTGAAAGTTAAAGTAGGGGGAGTTAACGTTAAAAACGGAAGTGGGCGTGGTCTACGCAATTTTTTACGCAAAGTTCCGGTACCAATTACACATCGCTATTTTCACGACTTCTGATGCGCATGCGAAATTTGGTGAGTTTTCACATATGTTGCGGGGGTCAAAAGTGCGCGCAATGTATTCAAATAATAATCAGAAGAAGAAGAATAATAATAATAATCGGACCGATATCAATCATGTTTATGGACGGCCTAGGATGGCGTGGGCTACCTACTGTCATGATTTAGGCAACTTTTGCCCGTCTTTTGCCCTGTTTTGTGTGGGTTTTGCATGGTTATCGCTGGCGTTGCGAGCGACTAAATTGATCCTACCGATATCAATCATGCGAGTTGCAGTCACGTGACTGTGCTCACGCGGCCTATCACCCGTCATGATTTCCGAACCTTTTCTGTGCTTTTGCCGGTCGTTTTCCCTGTTTTGTGTGTGTTTAGCAGTCACTGCGCGACCGATTTCAATAGGGTCTTCGCCGACCTAGGTCTCAGACCCTAATAATAATAACATAATCATGTTGGTAGTAGTAGTAGTAACATGATAATGATAAAAACATAATCATGTGTTTGTACAGCATAAGCAGTTATGATACAAAAAATTATGATATTATTAACAGTAATAACATAATTGTGTTTTGAATAGCATTAATTACATAATTAATTTTGTATAATCTTTTTAAATAATAATAATAATACAAAAACATTATTATTGTTATTATTTTAATTTGATTTTTTTCAATATAATAATCATGTTTTGTTGCTGTCTGTCTCAGCTCTATGAAGGCTATGGACAGACAGAGTGTACTGCTGGATGCACCTTGACCATGCCCGGGGAGTACAATGCAGGTAATGAATAACACATGTACATTTAGTTGGCTATTTATTTTATTAAGTCTCAGTCCAGTTTTAAATGTCATTATTTTGATCCTATTATGTCAAACTCAGCCTTTTTTTGTGATCAAGTTTTATTTGACTCAAAGTCTGGGTATTTTGTTATTATCTCCTAGTCAAAGAAAAGCGTGAATATTTTAGTTTTAGTCAATGAAAACAGTTTTAGTCAACAAACAATTTTTCACATTCTTATTCAAGCTAGTCTTGCCAAAATATGTTTCTCTTCTCATCTTAGCTTGTTCTGATTAGGACTTCACCAATTGTCAATCATATTAAACTCCTTCTTTTCTGTTAACAAAAGAGAAATACTGCTTTTATTTTAAAGTCATACATTTGTTCTGTTGCATCTCTGTTTTAGTGGTGGAAGAAAAGTGGTTGAATAACATTTTCAGTCATAGTTGATGTTATTGAAACCAACACTATGAATAAGAGGGCTGCTTTAATTGCCTTTGTGTGTATGACGTCACACTGTACTGAGCTTTACAATAACTTAACCTTAACCTTAATACTTAATTATGTAACATTGCCCTGCAGGTCACGTTGGAGCTCCTCTGCCCTGTAACTCCCTTAAACTGGTGGATGTGTCTGAGATGAACTACTTGGCTGTAAACGGGGAGGGAGAGGTGAAACAAAAAGACAACAACTCTATCTTTTATATATATTTTATGATAAAGTACTTCATGTATAAGTTTGTGCTTGTTTCTAGGTGTGTGTGAAGGGCCCTAACGTGTTCCAGGGCTACCTGAAGGACCCAGAGAAGACGGCAGAGGCTATCGATGCAGATGGATGGCTGCACACCGGAGATGTTGGAAAATGGCTTCCTGTAGGTTCAGTAATACAGTTTGAATTCAACCTCAAACTTCTGTATCTCTAACAACCTGCAGACGTTTGATCAGATGTCCTTGTGTGTGTTGACAGAATGGCACGCTGAAGATCGTGGACAGGAAGAAGCACATCTTTAAGCTGTCCCAGGGGGAGTACATCGCTCCTGAGAAGATAGAGAATGTGTACATGAGGAGCGATGCAGTGGCACAGGTGTTTGTGCACGGAGACAGTCTGCAGGTAGGTGGAGGACATGCTGCAGTGTTATTACCTGTTATACTTGTTAGCAAAATCCTCGGCTCAATCAATCAATCAAATGTTATTTTTACATCCCAATATCACAAAATACACATTTCTCTCTGGGGGCGTTACAGTGTTTACACAGCATCAACACCCTGGAAAGACATCTCAAAATGGAAAAACCTCAGGAAGAGCAACATAGAAGGGATCCCTCTATAATAGTTGGAATATATGTCGTCTGTATGGATTTAAAAACATGATAACACAAACAGATTGACAAAAACGATAATGTGGAAAAAATGTAAAATGAATCCAAATACGTAGGGGATAATGCCCCTGGATTCTGAGTTAATAACATGCAGTTATGTACATACCGAGAAAGAGAAACATCTTAGCCTATAGCAGCATAGCTAGGGGCTTGTTCATGGTTTGCTGAGCCAGCCCTAAATATAAGCTTTATTGAAAGGTAAAGTTTTAAGCCTAAGTTTTCCTTCTATGGTTACCTCCCCCTGCTAGCTTAGCACAGCTGTCATGTAATTGGTTGCGCGCCGAGTGTCAGCGACAATCGAGGTCAAAGTAGAAGTCATTTGAACTTGAATCGAGCCTTGAGAGACAATTTTGGGCGGTGTGAAGAGGGTAGCACTTTCACCTAGTCGACGGCCCCTCCATCTCCCCATAAAAACCAAACGGCAATGTCAGCCCAGAGCTGTTTTACCGCCTGTTATGTGAACGCAGCTTAGGCCTATAACAACATAACTAGAGGACACATCAAGGTAAGCCTGAGCCAACCCTAAAAGCTTCGTCAATAAGTCTTAAGCCTGGTCTTAAAAGTGAAGTGGGTGTCTGCCTCCCCAACACAGATTGTCTCCTGATTCCTTCTGACATGAGTCCGCTTTGTTAAAGGTCACATGTCATGGCCATTTCTACTGATCATAATTCCATTGTTGAGGTCTACTAAAATAGATTTATATTGTGCAATTTTCCAAACTCATATTGGTTTCTCATACAGCATCTCTGTAAAGTATGTGTATTCACCGGTATTCACTCTCTGTCCTAAGCGGCTTGTTGGAGCTCGACCCCCCCCTCCCTGTGAGCCCAGTGTGCTCTGATTGGTCAAGCGACGTGCAGCTGCAGTGAGGAGCTGCTGTGAGGAGCAGACAGGGCTTCCGTCTGTCAAAACAAATACAGCAAGAACAAGCAAAACTCATCCTGAGCACACACAAAAACTCACAGCCGAAGTAAAAACAATAAGTGTGGCTTGATATTGAGTAAGAAAAAGGTTTATAACGTTGTGAGAGTGGGTCTGCAGAGAGCATTTCTCTTTGATCCCAACGTAGTAGCCTGAAAAACGTTTACCCATTTAAACAGTCGTGGTAGATACCTTGTTTGTTTTAAACATCATAAATACACAAACAACAATGAATACTTGTGTACCCGAATCTCCCGCTGGTCCAAACAAAGTAGGAACAGCATCGTTCTTCAGTGCCCTACACTGTACATATCCGGCATGAATCGCTGAAAGGTTTTGGGAAGCTTTGTTTCGTGAAAGGCTGGCAGAGGGTGCGGCCATAGCTCTGGGCGTGGCTACTGGGTATCCCTACGTAGCGATTCCCAGGAAGTAAATGAGAAATCTCCAACGAGGCGTTTTGGGGAGGTCTTTTCTGTGTTAGAGTTTTACTCCCTACAGGGTGTACTTTGAGGGTTTTTGACTCTGCAGACCGTTTACATGCATAAAAACCTTCATAACACACAAGGGGACGGGTAA
Organism: Notothenia rossii; assembly: GCF_949606895.1. Classification (NCBI taxonomy): domain Eukaryota; kingdom Metazoa; phylum Chordata; class Actinopteri; order Perciformes; family Nototheniidae; genus Notothenia; species Notothenia rossii. The sequence goes on along the minus strand of NC_136901.1, from coordinate 63,165,050 downwards.
TAACCAGAAAAGCATGACATGGGACCTTTAAACCTCAGTGGGATGAGTGCATTATGAAGTCCCGAAGATCTCTGCTGCTTTTAACTGCTATGCATTGTGTTTATTTTGAAGGCGTGTCTGGTAGCTGTGGTGGTTCCTGACCCTGACTTCCTGTCTGGCTGGACCAAAAGAACTCTGGGACTGGAGGGCAGCTTCCAGGAGCTCTGTGGCAGAGCGGTAAGACTTTTGACCACAGTGTGTACAAAAGTGATGGGTGGGGGTAAGGGGGCGTCTGAACATGGAAGAAAAGGAAAAAGACCATCTGGACTATAATAAATCGACAACAAGAACACTAAAGAGTTCAAATAACTTTACACAAGTACAATGAATAAAGTGGACCGCATTGCTGACAACTCACTTTGTCCGTTCGTAAACCTAGGAATCAGCAACAAACAATCTACAAAGACGTGTGACAAATTCAATGATCCCTGACCAAGGCAGTACATGCCCATTCTTTCCTCTCTGGATATGGCTCAGAATCATACAGATGGAATTCATGAAGACTTAAAGAGCAACTTGCAGATTTATTTTTTTACTACATTTATGCTTAACCTTGCCTGACAATTACAATTAAAAAAGTTAATGCAGGATTTGATATGTTTTACGAGACATAAGGGCAGGAATTCAAAGGGGAAAGTAGCCGTTTTGAGCTCTGCTCCTAAAAACTGTTTTGTTAACGTCAAACGCGTCATATTACGTCACATAGGGGAGCAACTTTCTCGGACTCCTTCTCTGCCCAATTCACGGTAGTAGTTGGTTTGAGCGGTTGTGATTTATTGAGCTGGTATTTTTTCGGTAATTTTACATTGCATTTCACAATTTTTAATCATGGTGAGCTATTATGTTTGTGCAGGTTGCACAAACTCCAGCCTGTCAGGACATCGAGTCCACAGTTTCCCTAACAGGAAAAGGATCGGAGCTAGCTTTCGTTCCTGGGTGCGTTGTGCGAGGTGCATCCACCCCCCTGCTGCACATATTCTCCACAGCTGAGGCCATGGGCCGGCATTTCCCACACAAGCACCTATCAAACAAAACGTTCATCAGGAAACCGTATTACATCTCTCTCCCCCCCCTTTGCTCCTCTCTCCCTCCCCTCCGGTACACCGGAGGGGGGGACACCTTACTCCGGTAAGACGTAGTGTGTAGTTGCATTAGGTAACGCGAGATACCGCTGATACTTGCGCATTAGTTTCTGTTATGGATAAGTATCAATAGTCCTGCCAGTAACGTTACTATATTATCAATACTACTTTAGTTATAGCCTGATATATGATTTACACTAATAATAACTTTACAGTGTTGTGATGTGACGTTAGCTAACATTAACTGTAGCTAACGCCGGTCGCTCACCAAGATAGCTGCCCAGTTCTCCACTGGTTCTCCTCACACCACAGCTCCATTTCTCTCCGATGGCCGTTATTTCTTCTAATCCTTGGCTGCTCCTGGTCTCTTGGACGCCTAGCAGGCTCATAATTATAAGGTTGTGGTCTGTCATATGCACACGAATATACATTTTCAACCTCTTCTGTGTCAAAACTAGCATTGTGATCCATGTTTATATTAATACGCTAGACCGGCCGCTCTCCCTGATGTGACTTCACACGCGGGTGGTCTTTTTTCATGCGGAGGTAAAAATGTCTTACAAAAACGACGCCAGATGTCACTGTAGTGTATATTTACAGTATGTATATTTTTGGGAAAATCTAGTGCATACAGCATTTTCCTGCACATTTATTCACTGGGATCTCTAACCTGCAAGTTGCTCTTTAAAGGGGCCCTATTTTGCTTTTTGGGGTTTCCCTTTCCTGTAGTGTGTGATATAGGTTTGTGTGCATGTAAATGGTCTGCAAGGCTAAATTACCTGTGTTCCCTCCAGCGTTTCTCTCCTAACAGAGCCAACACCAGGAGATACAATTGCAGTTACTTGGGCTTAATTAAAAAAAGAAAACGTATTTTAATCTTTATCTGTTTAAAATAATATAAAGTCTTCTAATTGTATTTCATTTTTTCTCTATTTGACATATTTGTAAGATAGAGGTCTCTAAAGATGAGCAAGGCTAATCATAATGTGTTGGTCAAAATACATTTTTAGAAATCCAGATACCAGCACAAGACTACTCCAATTAAACATTTGTGCAATTCAGTGTTTGTGAAAACGAATTAATTTAAAGAGCTTGTGACATAAAATGTGCCTCTTTTTTTCTTGTCTGTCCAGGAAGTAAAGGCAGCCATCTTTGAGGACATGATGAGACTTGGAAAGGAAGGAGGCCTCAAGTCTTTTGAGCAGGTAAAACACTCTTCTAAACTTTTCTGAAACATTATTTTTAGGTTATTTAGTTAGTCTCTCTCTCAATGTCTGCCTGAACGTGAAAGGTTTTAAGAAAACAAAGGATGGATCGCACAACTTAATTTAAATCTTCTTTTCTTCATTTAAGTATTTTTAAATGGTTATTGACCTAAATAGACGTTTGAATTAACTTGTTAGCCACAGCTAAAACCATTTTCAACATTTTCATACTTATTGCGTTGTTTTTATTAAAGGATTTTTCACAAAATAATCGAAAATGAACATTACATTACATTACATTGCATTTAGCTGACGCTTTTATCCAAAGCGACTTACAATAAGAACAATTTCATAATTTTAGAATGAATCATTAGCACATTTAAAAAAAGATTTTTGTATAAACTAACTTCTAAGTTTCCTTTAGAATAAAGTTATTGTTACTTTTCTTTTTACGTGTTATGTTTTTTTAATCTGGATTTTGCCTCACTTAACTTAATTTGTTATTGACATTACAGAACAAACAGAAATTCCTTTTTAGTTCCTCTGATGCTTATTGTTTAAAAACAACTGAAGGTGGCGAAGATTCGCCTCGCACAAGATTGACGGAGGCATTATTGGTGTTTACTTGGGTCACTCAAACTAGATGTGTTGGCAAGAAGGCGTGCTTAAGTCCAAAATTGTCACTTTTATGAATCTAAAAGGAAAATACTGTAAAAATGATTATTTAATTAATTACTATCTATTAATTTATTTATTTATTTCGACATCATTGTGTTTCCTCGCGTCACTGAAACTACACACGCTGACATGGAGGCAGGCCTTATCGCCATGTAGATACCAACAATGTTTCATTGTCAATTGCCGTAATCATCACAGTTAACAATCTATTTATTTATTCATGCATTTATTCACGTATTATTTTTATTTTTTGTCTTAACAATTATCCCATTTAACCAAACCTGCCAATATTTGTTTGTGTGTCCTTTAAGGTGAAGTCCATCTACGTCCACACTGAGCTGTTCTCCATCGAGAACGGCCTGCTCACTCCCACACTGAAGGCGAAGAGGAATGAGCAGCGACAGTACTTCAGATCCCAGATAGACGAGCTATACTCTGCGATCAAAATGTAAAACAAAAACAAAGTGGACACAAGCTCTACCAAAGTGGTTTTTAAGATGAAGGGAAGTTAAAACACAAAGGGAAGCAAATGAAAAGATCCTCTCAGACCAAAAACAACATGTTTAGTTACCCTGGAAACAACAGCAACAGGAAGTGATGTAGCTTTAAAATGGAACTTGATTCAGAGCATTTAGAACACAATCTATGAGGATCTATAGCACAGAATACAAGAGTAGATTTAAAAGATTATGATTGTTTGTCTATTGATTAAATTGTTTTGCCTAAGCCATGTGCAGTACGATTTATGTGATAAAGTGTTGATTCTAATCAGTTGTTTTGTGATATCATCTCCATTAGGGGTGTTTTAAAAGGGAAAGTGCAGCTTTGTGGCATCAGACAACTCAGGATTTCACACACAGTACCTCCAAAACACACACTTTTAACTCTAAGGATAGATGAAGGCCGAAACGGGTTCAGTGAAGGTTTTGCAGCTTTACAAACCATATATCTCAGGTCCTTGATCCGATTTTTTGTCAGATTTTAGTTTAATATGTTTCTTGAGTTTGTTTTGAAGTTGAATTCCACAATGTGTAACGAGATTGTTTTCAGTGAATAAGCTTGGATCCAATAAGGACCCCGGGAAAATTCAGCGTGAGCCATATTAAAATAATCTGAACAAAACTAGCTGGAATCCGGGTACTAAAGAACAGTAACGGACACTGTCAATCTTTTGATTTATTTATAAAGGGATGATGATTTGTTGAATAAATTGGTTTTCTTAAATTATTATAATTTAATGCTGTAGGGGGAGAATAAACATCTCCAAATAAAATGGTTAACAATTTGATTAAAGTCCTTTGAAATGTTTATAGTGAAATATGTATGTTTTAATCATTTTAATCTGTCTTCAAATTTGTTTTGTAAAAAATGTAATTAAAATGTATCGGAAGATAAGAGCAGTGCGAGTCCCATGTGTTTTGCTTTATCAGGGCTGTGTGATCATGAAAAACTATTTGAATAGTTAATCAAATTATTTTGACCCAAAAATATTTGCATATATTTTACTCATAATCCGCATTTGTATAATTATTATTGTTATTTGTTTTGGTATGGATTGTATTTGTTGCATGCACTAGACTGAGCTATAAACATATATTATCTTGGTAAAAAAATGGTCTTGCTTATGGGTTTAAACCATATAGGCCTACTTTATATAAAGGTTTAAACGACTTGTGTTAGATAGCTACTTTATTGAAACGGCTTGAGCATATAATGAACCATTTTGCTCTCCGTAGGACCGACATTTAAGTCTTCTCGGGGTCGTTTGTTTTTACATATTTTCAGTACAATTGTTTATTTTAAGAACAATACAACCAATATTTGACCACCATATAATTAAGTGTAAAATGTTATTTTGTAAAAGGAAAACTGAAGTTTTGAGATATAACTTTAAACTTAATATATTTTGAACACCCTTCAAACCCCAAGTCTTTGGAATGGTACAGTCCAACAATTCAAGCATTTTGCGGGAAGCAACCATGAGGAAGCAACCCGAGCTACGGAGTGTTTACAAAACAAACTTGTTACTAAACTACATTACAGTCTACTACAGTCGTCTCAATGAGGTAAGACACATTATTAATTAGTTATAAGTTATAATCAACCTCATTTTGTGTTGCTGGTATCGGCATAGCCGTAAGCTAATAACACATTAAATAATTGTTAAATGCTTTCGCGGTGAGAGTAACGTTACTGTAATTTCGATACAAATGCACGTGAAAGAAGAGGCTAATAAACGCTTTGTCTGTTGTCAGTTTCGTTAGGAAGTTCAGAAGAGCTAAGCTATTACAACTTATTAGAAAAGCATTCATTTTTGTAGCATTTGTACGACATTTGGCGTTGCATTTAACGTATTACATGAAGGTGCTACCTGACTGAATAGAGTGTTGTTTAAGGCTAGCCACATAGCAGCTAAACATAATGACAAACCGGTCCTGGATGATTTGGGTCCGCATTATCACACAGCAGCCAGGAGTGGTGTCATGACACGTGCAGTAGGATGCTCAAGTGAAGTGTATTTATATCAGCAGACTGAAGTATTGATCATACGTGACAAAAACATATTAGATAAGAAGGTATTACATATATGAATACATGCAATATAGAAGAGAGTTAAATACATAAAAACATATAATGTTAGAGGGTATTAAATACATAAAGACATGATAAGAAGGTATTACATTTATACAAAAAAATACTATATGACATTTAATATATACAAACATAATATAAGAGGGTTTTGAATATATGATAAGAGGGTATTACATTCATAAAAAAACATGTTAAAAAGGTATTACAAATATTTTTAAAAAATTGGCTAAGAAGATTACACATATAAAAACACATAATATAAATGGGTATTCAATGTATAAAACAGATAGGCCTACTGCAAAAGGGCATTACATACACTACCAGTCAAAAGTTTGTACACACCTTCAAATTCGAAGTTTTTTGTTTATTTTTAAATTGTTTCTACTTTGTAGATTAATACTGAAGACATCAAAACTATGAAAGAACACTTATGGAATTAGAAAAATATAGTGCAAGTGCATAGTAAATACAAGAAGAAAAATAGTTTAAAAAAGTGAAATAGTGCTGTAGCATTTCCCTCCGAATAATGGTCGTAGGCTTTACTGATGAACCAGAATTTAATCAAACTCCAGACCCAACGTAAGAGCTTGAGCCTCTTCGGGGGGTGCCAACATTTAAATATACAGTCCGTTCTTCTCTTTCTCCGCCGTTACATCGAAGATATTACTTTCTCCGTCACGTTGTTTTCAAAAGCTACAACCCCTTCCTGTCAGCCTTGTTAACTCGCCTTCAACATAAAGGAATACAAATGAAACAGGAAGTTCACCTAAATTACACTATAAGATATATATAAAACTGCAAAGAAAGCAACAAAAAAAAATGCAACATCCCCTTCAGTTTCAAATAACACAAATTGGGTTATCTACAAATGCAATAAGAGTCTATATGCAAATCATTGAAATATGATATATTAGGTAAATAGATAAATAATTGTTAAGTAGCAGCCAGATGAATATTGTGGATGTTGTTTCAAAAGTTCAGGTGTTTCACAGTCTTATTGCCTGTGGGATGAAACTGTCCCTGAGTCTGGTGGTTTTAGTCCGGATGCTGGGGTAGCGCTTGCCAGACGGCAGCAGGCAGAACAGTCTGTGGCTGGGGTGATGGGGGGTCTTTTATAATCCTGAGGGCTTTCTTCCTGAGCCGCTGGGAGTAAAGGTCCTCCGTGGATGGCAGCTCCGTCCTGGTGATGTTCTGTGCAGTTTTTACCACCCTCTGTAAAGCCTTACGATTGAGGGCGGTGCAGCTGCCGTACCAGGCCGTGATGCAGCCAGTCAGGATACTCTCTATACCTGTAGAAGTTGCAGAGTATCCTGGAGTCCATGTTGAACCTCCTCAGCCTGCGGAGGAAGAAGAGCCGCTGTCGAATGTTTTTGGTGATGGTGTGAAGAGTCCATGTCATTTCCTCATTGATGTGGACACCGAGGAACCTGAAGCTGCTGACTCTCTCCACCGTAGTCCCATTGATGGCAATGGGGGCGTGTCCCTCTCTCTGCTGCTTCCTGTAATCCACAATCAGCTCCTTTGTTTTGCTGACATTGAGATGGAGGTTGTCATCCTGGCACCAAGATGTCAGGTTTTCGACCTCCTCTCTGTACAGTGTACGCCGTCTCGTCGCCGTCTGTGATCTGGCCGATGACGGTCGTGTCGTCAGCAAACTTCAACTGTGTGTGGCCACGCAGTCGTGAGTGAACAGGGAGTAGAGGAGAGGGCTGAGCACGCAGCCTTGAGGGGCTCCGGTGTTGAGGATCAGGGTGGAGGATGTGATGTTTCCCATCCCCACTGCCTGGGGTCTGCCCGTCAGGAAGTTCAGGATCCAGTCACAGAGGGCGCTTTTGAGCCTGAGGTCTCTGAGCTTGATGACCAGCTTGGAGGGAAAAATGGTATTGAATGCTGAATTGTAATCAATGAACAGCATTCTCATGTGTTCTTCTGGTCCAGGTGTGAGAGGGCAGTGTGGATGGTGAGGGCTATGGCGTCGTCTGTGGACCTGTTTGCTCTGTCGGCAAACTGCAGGGGGTCCAGAGAGTCAGAGAGGGAGGAGGTGATGAATGATTTGACTAACCGCTCAAAGCACTTCATTATGATGGAGGTGAGTGCTACTAAGCGGTAGTCGTTGAGGCTGGTGATTTCTAATCCATATTATGGCAAGAACCACTCAACTCAGTAAAGAGAAACAACCGTCCATCATCACTTTAAGAAATGAAGGCCAGTCGATCCGGAAATAGTCAAGAACTTTGAATTTATCCTCAAATGCAGTCACAAAAACCATCGAACGCTATGATGAAACTGGCTCTCACGAGGACCCCCCCGGGAAAGGAAGAGCAAGAGTGAGCTCTATTGCAGAGGATAAAAACACAAGAGTTACCAGCCTCAGAAAACACAAATCAAAGCACCTCAGATTAGAGCCCACATAAATGATCACAGAGCTCAAGTAACAGACAATCTCAACATCCAATGTTCAGAGGAGACTGCATGAATCAGGCCTTCATGGTCCAATCGCTGCAAAGATCCACTACTGACGATGAACAACAAGAAGAAGAGAATTGTTTGGGCCAAGAAACAGAAAGGAATGGACATTAGAAAGTGGAAATCTGTACTTTAGTCTGATGAGTCCAAATCTGAGATTTCTGTTTCCAACCTCTGTGTCCTTGTGAGACGCAGAAAAGGTGAGCGGATGGTTTCTGCATGTGTGGTTCCCACCTTGAAGCACGGAGGAGGAAGTGTGATGGTGTTGGGGGGGCTTTGCTGGTGTCACTGTTGGTGATTTATTCAGAATTCAAGGCACTCTTAACCAGCATGGCTACCACAGCATGCTGCAGTAGTCAGCAAAATATAAATCATATTATGGATTTGTTAACACTTTTCTGTTTACTAGACAATTCCATATGTGTTCCTTTATAGTTTTGATGTCTTCAGTATAAATCTACAATGTAGAAAACATTTCAATAAATAAAAAACTTAGAATTTGAAGGTGTGTCCAAACTTTTGACTGGTACTGTATATACAAACTTAAAGGTGGGGTAGGCACGTTTGAGAAACCGGCTCGAGATAAACTTTTTGTTATATTCCATGGGATGCTCTTAACATCCTGATAGCAATGAATATCTTAAGTGCTTTGACAAAAAATCCACAAAAAACCGTCATCTGTGGAAGCCGTAGTACTGTAAAAAGCATGACCAATCATTTTAGCCGTCCCGGCTAAAGTAACTGGATGGCCTACCTGTCAGCCTTCCATCTATGCACAAATGTATCTCTTGCCCTCATTGGTCATGTGTGCGTTTGTGTGTGTTGGAGGAGGGGCTCTGTAAGGAAGTGGCAGATTTTTTCCGGCTGTGTATTTTCAAATTCTAGCTCACTCGAGCTGGTTTCTCCAAAATTACCTACCCCACCTTTAAAGGGGTGGTGTGATATATAAAAATAGGTTTGATAAGATGGTATTTCATATAAGATAAGGTATTGCAATAAAAAGGAAAGGATATACAAATATTAAATTATTATAAATGCAAAAAATAATATTTTGTTAACTTGACACTTCAAGCCTAACTATAAGCTTGCAAAATATGTGTATTTAGGTCTTTAGTGTTTTCTCCTTTGTTTCCACAGTGCCATTAAAGGCAGAGGAGCCAAAGTGCGCACAGTACAACAACATGAGAGCAAAGTGAGTTGGTCAATGGCCATTGTATAATTTGCCCTACTGATTTGAAGAAAAATGGTATTACCAATAGGCACTTTCACACCGCAGTACTTTTCCCACAAAGGTTAATCAGAACTTAGTTCATGTGAACTCTTTAGTTCTCATGAACTAAGTACAGATCGCGTTCACACCGGAATACATCCATGGGGGAGGATTAGGCAAATGAAACCGCTGACGTCACTTCTTCTTCTTCTGCTTTGGGTTTACTGGCAGGCCGCAAACAACTTCACTGCGTATAGAGTGGCAAAGTCACGCCCATCTACTTCCGGTCCATGGGACCTTATTTCGGAAAAATTATACATTGAAGTCAATGGAGAGAGAAAACTTATCTTTCGATCCCGTTTGAATTGTGCCATGAATTACACATATGATGTTTGTCAATCTTACAAAAATAATTTCCTTGTCAAAAAAGTCACAGTTTGTCGTAAAACTGTTGAAATATAAGACTATGAAAAATACGCAACTAGAAAGACTACAAATCCCAGAGTCGCGTAAGTGATGTCATAACTGTTTTCCTCCACTAAGAGATAGCTAAGATCAGCGCCATATAGATATAATCTATGGCTGGCTAAGATAAGATAACTTTAACAAGATGCCTGTGTGCTTAGTACCAGGTTGTTATCATACCAGTAATGGGTCTTGCTCGTTCTATCGCTTCCCGTCTGATGAAAGGACCAGGAGTGGCTGGATCAAGTTAGCTACCTAGCTAGTAGCTAGCACGTTAGTTAGCATTACAGCCTTGTCATTTTTATTAGCCCTAACATTAAGTAACCCAACATGTTAAACAGTAAGAGTAGTAGTCATATTTCGTGAACCCTTTGAAGAGTATAGAATGATCACACCGGTGTGATCATTCTATAATACACAATTTAAGCCCGGGGGAGAAACGCTACATTAGCATCTGTAATCTTTTTTTTACTTCACGCTATCTGCACAAATGGTTCACACATTAAACATTAAAAAGATCAGGCAGTTCAGAGAGAATCAAAGGAAGGAAGGCAGGCAGCTTTGCATGACATTCTTCTGGACATGTTTCCTTGTGGTGATAGTGAGGGTAGTCAATCCTTTTGTTGACAAGACAGTAGTGACGGCCATCTTGGTGACGTGTGTTGTTCTGCTAGACCGGAGATGTAGTTCATTCAGCGTTTCACACAAACAAATGTGTTACTTCACATTTTTTAGACACATTTTATTTTTTTGGGGGGTCCGAAAACCAGTCAGGTTTAACCCTAACCCTAACATGTCACCCATTGAGCATGTTTTTGATGCTCTGGATCGGCGTATACGACAGCGTGTTCCAGTTCCTGCCAATATCCAGCAACTTCGCACAGCCATTGAAGAGGAGTTCCACAGGCCACAATCAACAACCTGATCAACTCTATGCGAAGGAGATGGGTGACATGTTAGGGTTAGGGTTTAACCCTAGGGTTTTCAGACCCCCCCAATAAAGCAAAACTGCAAGTTTCAGAGTGGCCTTTTATTGTGGCCAGCCTAAGGCACACCTGTGCAATAATCATGCTGTCTAATCAGCATCTTGATATGCCACACCTGTGAGATGGGATGGATTATCTCGGCAAAGGAGAAGTGCTCACTATCACAGATTTTTTCAGATGTGTGAACAATATTTGAGAGAAATTGTTATTTTGTGTATATAGAAAATGTTATAGATCTTTGAGTTCATCTCATGAAAAATGGGAGCAAAAACAAAAGTGTTGCGTTTATATTTTTGTTCAGTGTATGTGTAATTCGTGGCACAATTCAAACGGGATCGAAAGTTAATTGTTCTCTCTCCATTGACTTCAATACATAATTTTTCCGAAATAAGGTCCCATGGAGGTCCACCGGAAGGGGAGGGACTTCGCCACTCTATACTGCCACCCGAAGTCCCCGGCCGGAAGTCCCCGGAGTTGGGGACTGGCTTCAGTAGAAGCCGCTGGGACTCCCAGCAGCTTCTACTGAAGCCTTCCGAGTACATCGCCAGAACGCCGACACCTCCTCATCTCCACCGCTCCCCTGTTTCTTTTGTGTTGCCATAAGTGCGCTGGGTTAATGCTAATGCTAATAATGCTAATGCAATAATAAAATGGCGGCTTCACAAAACTTTTGGGGAGTTTTACGGGGCATGGTTTTCCATCCGCCCAGCCAATCAGAAATAGGAACCTTTTTCTCCCACGAAAGTTCCTGCTCTCTAGCAGGGACGGAAAAGGGGGTAAGAAGGTTCTCATGAACTAATTTTCGTTCCGGATTTTTTTGGTGTAAACGCAACATTTCGGAACTATATCGGAACTAAAGTGGAAAAGTACTGCGATGTGAAAGGGCCTAACGTGATAACATGTTTGAATGATGAACATTTTCTTATCCTCTGCTTTGTTGAAATCCAGAAAGGTTCGTCTAATGAGAACACAGATTCTCCCAACCTGTCAGCTATAGACAGAACTAGCTTCCTGGAGGGACTGCAGCTAAACTATGGTAAGTCAGCTATATCATTATAAAGTGTGTGTGTCACTATTTCATTTAAAACACACTATTTGTCTTCGAGGGGTTTAATAGAAAAAAAATTCTCTCTTGTTAGTAAAGATAAAAGGAATAAACCATTTGAATTTAATAACTTTTTAATTCCAAGGATCTTTGAAAGCCCAACACAACACTTTCATATGGTTGCTGCATTATAAATTGGAGATTAAACTTAAAAGAAAAAGACAAAAGCAGGATATTATCTCAAACAAGTGGTACATTCCAGAGAAAACATTTACGAGACAAAAACTTGTAAACATATGTCACTTGCCTTTCCAAAGTTGGAAAAACCTAATCACACCTAAGAACAATAGACTAACTCTTGTGTTTCCTAGGCAACCCTCTTCACAGCACTGCCTTGGAAGAAGATTTAAACGTCGAGGAACAGGTGAACGAAGGAAAGGCTGGGAGAAAGGCAATTCCTCAGACGTTGAAGGCTGCTGGTAAAGAGCGTGGAGCTGAGGAGAAGAGGAAGGAGGCACAGAGGGATGGAGAGGGGAAGGAGGAAGAGGAGAAGAAAAAGAGGAGGAGTGCTGTGAAGACGTCTGCAGCGAGGTGAGCTCACACAGAAGTTACATCCCACTCACAGAGATCATGATGAATGTCCTGTTCTCCCATCAAAGTATTTATCTGTCTCTGTGTCGACAAGGCCGGAGAAGAATCAGCTGGTGAAGAAAGGCAAGAAGAGAAAGAGCGGGATGTCATGTGACCCAGAGCCACAGGTAAGGATTTGAACCATAAAGACTTTCTCTATTTTTATTCAGTTTTTCAAGTCTATACAATCCTTGTCAATAAATATCAATATTCTCTTTACGCCTTCTGTAGTACAATGAAAGCACACATCAATGAATTACAGTTTTTGTGGACAATACAGAGGCATTGACCTTTAACTAGAGTCCTGCACGGGTCGGATTTTCAAGACCCGCCCCGCACCCGCGACGTGCAATACCGAACCCGCCCGACCCGATGCAGGACTCTGCTTTAAACATGCTATGAAATAAATGATGAACAAGAGCAAGGTTATGGGGGTGTACTTCAATGATACTCAGACAAGTGGGACATAGAAAAATAATAATAATAATAGACACAAAAATCCACTTTAGACGAATGATGATTGTACTGCCTACAACATCCTCAATCAGTATGTACTGCATTTTTTTCTGAGCTAGTGCTGGTTAAAAAAAAAGTTTTACAAATGTAAATCAATATTACCAGTATTATTCTAAGGCAAATTAATGGTATTACATATTGTAGTGTTAAATATGTTTTCTACGGTAGATTATATATACAAGCTCCTGTCCTTAACAGCTCTTTAACCTCACTTGCCAAATTTGAATTATTATAGCTGTCCGCCATGGGACAGTCTGAAAACACGCAATGCATTCTGGGCCAGTAAGCTTATGTCTCATACGCAGACATTTTTGCTAATGTATTATACATCCATGCTTTCCTCGTGGATGCAAAATCCACATACAGTGGGGCAAAAAAGTATTTAGTCAACCAACAATTGTGCAAGTTCTCCCACTTAAAAAGATGAGAGAGGCCTGTAATTTTCATCCTAGGTATACATCAACTATGAAAGACAAAATGAGAAAAAAAATCCAGAAAATCACATTGTCTGATTTTTAAAGAATTTATTTGCAAATTATGGTGGAAAATAAGTATTTGGTCACCTACAAACCAACAAGATTTCTGGCTCTCACGGACCTGTAACTTCTTCTTTAAGAGCCTCCTCTGTCCTCCACTTGTTAACTGTATTAATGGCACCTGTTTGAACTCGTTATCAGTATAAAAGACACCTGTCAGACGACTGATCCGTGTAAAGGAAAGAATGAATGGGGCCATGTATCGTGAGATTTTGAGTGACAACCTCCTTCCATCAGCAAGGGCATTGAAGATGAAACGTGGCTGGGTCTTTCAGCATGACAATGATCCCAAACACACCGCCCGGGCAATGAAGGAGTGGCTTCGTAAGAAGCATTTTAAGGTCCTGGAGTGGCCTAGCCAGTCTCCAGATCTCAACCCCATAGAAAATCTTTGGAGGGAGTTGAAAGTCTGTGTTGCCCAGCGACAGCCCCAAAACATCACTGCTCTAAAGGAGATCTGCATGGAGGAATGGGCCAAAATACCAGCAACAGTGTGTGAAAACCTTGTCAAGACTTACAGAAAACGTTTGACCTCTGTCATTGCCAACAAAGGGTATATAACAAAGTATTGAGATGAACATTTGTTATTGACCAAATACTTATTTTCCACCATAATTTGCAAATAAATTCTTTAAAAATCAGACAATGTGATTTTCTGGATTTTTTTTTTCTCATTTTGTCTCTCATAGTTGAGGTATACCTAGGATGAAAATTACAGGCCTCTCTCATCTTTTTAAGTGGGAGAACTTGCACAATTGGTGGCTGACTAAATACTTTTTTGCCCCACTGTACATTCAGAGTGTATTACATACTCAAATGTACGTCAGTTTCAGTGTCTCCAATACCAAGGGTAGTGTCTGTAGTTTACAATAATTGTGATAATGACGTTGTGAAAGTAGCATTAGATAATTAGGAAGGGAACTTTTTGTATCAGTAGTCGAGTTGAAAAGGTATGACGATGAACTGTTTCTTGTTTTTTTCCTCCTTAGGAGCAGTCTGACTCTGGTGGCGCTCAACAGAGACGTAAGAGGGTGCTGTCCTCTGAGGAAGAGGATGGGGGAGAGGGTAGGAGCTGGGTACGGACTAACTCCTGGAGTCAGATACTTGCATCAGCAGCCAGGAATTTCAAATTAAATTGTGACTTTTTCTCATATTATTGACTCAGTGCCCAAGTCCAAAGACGGCCAGGTTCTATCGTTTGGGCAGAAGCAGAAAGTCTTCATCGGAGAAGTCGAAATCTAACAAGTCTTCATCAGGTAAGAGAAAAAAGTGTTAAGTTTCAACCGAGTTAAAAATAATGGTTTGACATTTTGGGAGTTATACTTATGTGCTCTGGTGTCAATATGGATACGATGGATATATAATAATATAATAATATTAAATAAAAAACAGAAATCTTAAAATATTTTTTTTTACGAGATATGTTAAAGTACTGTAAAAAGAACATAAATAGAAAATACAAAAATTATAATAAAGATAATATTAAATCTTCTAACATACATATAGAAAAATACAAGAAATATATTTAAAAGGTCATATAAAATACTTTAACAATAACAAAAATATATAATAGAAAATGTTCAATAAAAATATGAAAACAATGCTGTAAAAACACTATAATAAGAAAATCAATAAAATAAAATAGAAATGTGAAAAGCTGCTTTTAGAAAAAATATAGAAACAAAACATTAAAATAAAAAACTGAATAAGGTAATATAACAAAAACATAAATATAAAATAAAAAAATACCTATATAAAGACTAGTAACAAATATATAATAGAAAATTCACTATATAAATACTGTAAATAGAACATAAATATAGAGAGTAAAAATAAAACTCTAAAAATACTACAACAAATAGGTAAAATAAAACCGTTTTTTAGAATGTGAATTAATAGCACCCTCATATCCAAACCTTCCCTATGAAGCTGGAACTTGGAGGCCTTTAGCTTAGCATTAGCTAGTTTTTTCCAGTCTTCATGCCAAGCTAAGTTTATTTAGCTTTGCATCTAACTCTCAGCAAGAAAGCATTTTCTTTTAAGGTGATCCATATTCAATATTTGCTGCATTCTGCATCCTCAATCAGTATGTACAGCAAACTGAAAAGCTCTTATTACAAATGCAACCAGTTTGTGACAGTAGTTGAGACTTTTATTTTATTATACATCACAACATATATTGTGCACGAGATCAACGCTAATGCCCTGGATCATTTTTAGGCAGTGCATCTCCTGAACCAGATACGGCCAGCACTGAAAAACAGAGGAAGAGGCAGAAGGAGGGCCAGGGGGGGACACAGTTAGAGGTGGTGCTGGAAGCCTTCCTGGACTTCTGTGACCAGTACAGGTAAACTCCAGTCAAATCATTTCACCACCAACACTCCTTACATTTTAATACTTTTTATTGCAAGTTTTGCAGTTGAAGAAGTGAACCTTTTGTGTTTGTGTTTCAGGGAGTCTTTGGAGTCCAACACTTTGCAAGAGTGTGTTGATTCTTTCTCCTCCAATGTGGAAAATCAGCTCTTAGAAAAGGTCAGATAACAGAATGTAGTGCAGAGTTACAACCATATTTCTAACTGTTGAGGCATTTTTCATTCACATAAGAAATGACAAATCTGTTGTAAAACAGGAAGACAGTACTCTGTTTTTTTACAGCTTTTGAATAATTATTATCTTTAGGGAAATATGCATTAATTCCACCAAAGTATTTTTTCCTCATAAAATAAGCGTTAAACATCAAAACAGAGGTGAACAAAATTAATTGATATCAGGATTTTAATCAAAGACATATTCTGTACAGGGTTTCCCACACATTGACTATACTTGGGCGGGCCGCCCAGGTATATTAACCGCCGCCCAAGTATATTTCGCGACCCTTTTATTTTTTAAATGTATTTATTTTTATTCATCCGTGACAACGACGCCATCTGCGATCGATTAACTTGTGGACAATGATCCCTCGCTCCACGCCTCCTGTACCCAGTACACGGACTGGCCATCGGGAGGACCGGGGGGTTTCCCGATGAACTGGCCTGTTAAGTGGCCTGCCTCACACAGGGTGACTGGCTGTCTACATGATGTGGCCTGCCGACATGGCCACTGTCATACAGATCATAAATCAAAGCCCTTAATTGGTCTCTGTGTGTCATTCAAGCTCGGGATAACCTCAGCTCAGGTGAGGTAAAGGACTCTCTGAGTGTTTAGATAGTTAACTTAGTCTAAGTTCTCAGTGGGTCTCAAACGGTTTGGTCACCATTTATGTAAACACATATTTCCATTTGAGAGGGTAGTGATTAGTAAAATATGCATGAATAAAAAATAAAAAGTTAACTAGCTGAAAAAAGGTAAGATACACTTTTTTTTGTTTTGATTTTGATATACTTTATTAATCCCCGTGGGGAAATTGTTTCTCTGCATTTGACCCATCCTAGTGTTAGGAGCAGTGTGCTGCCATTTTTTTAACAGCGCGCGGGGAAAACTTAAAAAAACTTGTTGAGGGCTAAAATTAGTCTTTGCTACTGCCTCAAAGAGGAGAAGGGAGGAGAGGAGGGAGACAGGAGAGGCTGATTCAGGAGCACAGACACACTCACAACTATAAATGAACCAAAAATAAATAAATAAACAAGTTTCAATGTTTTTTTCATATTGGAAATGGGATGTTATTGGTTATGGCCATGCTTTTATGATTATTAAAATGTACACAGTTCTGTTTCATATAGGTGTTTCCATAGATAGTCTCTTTATTTTCCCCTCAAAATGCACCAGATTGATGCATTTAACTCCAACATTTAAAAACAAATCTTACCGGTGGAGCATGCCCCCGGACCCCCCTAGAGGATTTGAGGTCCACCCCCACTTAAAATCACATTGATAGGTTCCTAAATACATTTACCATTTTTTTAAAATAGTGACCCATGTCCATATGTTTATATGTGGGTAGTAGATTTAAACTATAGGGCTATCACTATGGGCCCTGCCTGTTCGCTCTGCTATCGTGTGAAGGGTCTGCTAACAAGCGACCAACAGAAAGGTTAATGTTGTTCACCTCAACCACCACCCCTGCCAAGTATATTTCAGATCTGTGGGAAACACTGCTGTATATTCTTTATGTGTTTTTCCCCCAGATCTCTACTTCCAAGGAGCTAAAGGTTTTAAAAAGAGAAAACATAAAGGTAACTATGGCCACCAGCTTTAAGCAATGCTAACAAAATGGCTTTACGAAGTTGACCTATCACTTTAGTCCAGACTGAAATATGATGACAACCACGGGAAGAAGTACGATTACATTTTGCACAAGAGGTCATTGGCATGGACACCGATAACGCCACTTGGCCCTTGAGACAGACTATATTTTTTGACAATATCTTTATTTAACCAAAGAACATCTGGTTTTGTGTTGCTTCCCCTTCCCTTAACGAGCTGGGATGTAACAGAAACTAATCAGATAACAGATTGTTATAGTGGCACAGGCAAGCGGGGGAGGTAACCATTTAAACAAAACTAACTTGTTGTTTTTCTCCCAAGGCTCTGCGCCCTACCTTGCAGTGAGCATAGAGCAAATCTCTTAAAGCGTCCCATTATGCTTTTTTGGGGTTGTCCCTTTCCTGTAGTTCCTGTGTGAGGGTCGGACCCGCATACAGACATGTGTATTAGCCTTAGCAGCAGTGTCCACTACTCTCCTCCACATAAAGTTACACACACAGTCTGGTGGAAACACTGTTCGGACAGTGCACACACACCCTAACATTACACTATAGTATTATACTGTGTTATACCAAGTATTATAGCATTATACTGAACACCCATTATTTTCCAATAATGAGCATTTCTCCAAGGAAAGTTCTACTCCAACATGACGTTAACATGTTATGGCTTTCAATGAACTGTCTCAACAACTAATATCGTGGACATTTATCACACTCTTGGCATAATTTATCTGAACTCTGGTGATGCTCTGACTTGGTGTGTGTGTGTGTGTGTGTGTGTGTGTGTGTGTGTGTGTGTGTGTGTGTGTGTGTGTGTGTGTGTGTGTGTGTGTGTGTGTGTGTGTGTGTGTGTGTGTGTGTGTGTGTGTGTGTGTGTGTGTGTGTGTGTGTGTGTGTGTGTGTGTGTGTGTGTGTGTGTGTGTGTGTGTGTGTGTTTTTTTTTGTGTCAGGTGGCTTCTTCAATCCGTACAAAGACAAAGAGACTGTTGGATGCCAAAAATGAGCTGATGGGGTGAGAGGCGGTTCGGATGCCACAACAGATCAGTTTTCATTTTGATTCATGTTAAATCTTATAGTCTAAAAGATTAAAAATATTGCCTTTGAAAGAATCTAGTAATAAAAACCGTTATGGTTTCAACAGTGAGGTCCATAATTTGCACATAAATGTATTTTCAGTGATATTTTCTAAAGTCAGCTCTTTTTTAAATTCTTATCTAAGTCTGTTTTTTGTTCATTTCAAAAGTATTTTTAAATGTTTTGGTGGAATCAAACGGATCCCACTTACCCTACGACGACAAAAAGACATTGCCACGGTATAGAAAATAAAGATACGATTAGTAATTTTAATGATTAATTTAGATATTTCAACCTAAAAATAATCCTGTATAAATGGATATAACAGGGGAAATAAAATACAGAAAAATAAGAATACATTTGTAATAAAAACTGAAACGGGGTGAAACCTATGTTCTTTAAACAACCTTTACTTCCTGTTAAGGTTACTTCTATCCTTAACTCACAATGACTCCTCTTTTGATTGGTCAGGGGGGAGAGGCAGGTGTGTTTGCTGCAAAAGGAGAAATCTGAACTTAAAGCACGACTAGCTGATCTGAGACGAGGCCAAGCCTTCCTGCACGACATCAGAGAGCTCAACACACAATACCTGGACTACCGACACAAACACCCCAAAGAAAAAGAGATGGTATACACACAACTTTAGGAAATCAACCTACATTTATTTTAATTGATGTTTTTTAAAGCATTTTAGAGGGGCCCTATTATGCTTTTTGGATGTTTCTCTTTCCTGTAGTGTGTTATATCGATTTATCTGCTTGTAAATGGTCTGCAAAGGCTAAAATGTAAACTTTTCTCTTCTGCACCCCCCCTGCATGAAACGCCTCCATTAGACTTCTTTCTTACTTCTTTAACATAGTGACATCACTACTTAACACTTCCACTTCTATTGGCTAGCGCACCAAGATATGTGATAGGCTAAGGCCACGTTTACACAGAGACGAAAACAAACCGATGTCGATATCAAAAAAGTCTTCCGTCCACACGGAATCGGCTCAAGAAAGGTGTCCGTCCACACGAGACCGCTCAAATCGCTGGAGACGCTATAGTACATAGGCCTGGCCTGTAAGTGGCGCTGTACTTCAGCCACAAAATACACCAAAAGCAGCGAAGAAGACCCTCCGAGCATGGTTGCCACGGTTGCCTGGTTGCCCTTCTGTTTATTCTCCGCGGTGGATTTAGCAACATGTAGTTCATGTAGTTCTCCTTGTCCACTTGTTGCTGATGGTTGTGGTAGAGGAGCTGTAGATTTTACACTAACATCTGTAGCATGGTCAGTAGTATCTGGAGCACGAAAGCAACGGTGTGATCCGCCATTGTTGTTGGCGAAACACATCAGCGGTGACGCGGGGGTGAGCAGCAGAGGTGGGTAGAGGTGGGGCTATGGCGTCATCGTTATCAGGAAATAGTCGTATAGGACGTACGCACAGCCGTTTGGCCCCCCAGAGCGTCTCGTCCACAGATCGACCTACCTTGGGAGCTGTTAGGGGCCTCCGTTTTCCGCGGTTCCTTTACGGCTTCGTGTGGACGAACCGTCCATACGATAGAGAACTGTAGCGAATACAACCCGTTTCGTCTCTGTGTAAAAGTGGTAGGACATCTCTAAGTGGTTGACCAATCACAACAGAGCCGGTCAGCTAACCAATCAGAGCAGACTGGGCTCTGGTTTCAGATAGAGGGTGAAAAGAGGTGCTGCAGCACAGGTAGTATGAGAAAAATAAAAAAAATGTCAACATTAAAGCATGGAGACATTTCACAGTAGAGGCACAAAATACAAATGTGAGCATAAAAGGGCCCCTTTTAATATAACTGACTGACACTCCTTTCCTTCTTCCCCCTCTCCTGCAGTATGGTGCCTCCAGCTTGCCAGCTCTGCTATTAGAGGCCAAGAGTATTCAGGCAGAAGAACTTCAGCCAAAAGGAAACAATGAAGAAGAACAAAACTCAGAAATAATGCACTATACCCCAGACACTGACATTTCTTAAACCAGTAAATGGAAAAGCGACATTATTTATTTTTGTGTTTATATGATTATTTAGTTTGGCCACTTGTGGAGATAAATGTAACGGTGGGAGAAAGAAGGAAGGAAACGTAGAGGATCCCCAGATCGAAATATAATCTTGTTCGGTAACCTTACTAATCACATTAAAATACCTTGAACCACTTGCAGGAAGTTTTGGTTTTGGTGATATGGTTTACTGGTTTTGCGTTCAAAGTTATGTTTTAATTCTTCTAAATCATCTTTAAATATAAATGTTACAGTACCCTACATTTAATGTGTTACTCCATCCAAAATAAAAAAACAGACATTTCTCCAGATGTCCTAACTTCTCTTACTTCTCTTACTCCTACTCCAATAGAAAATTCAAAATTGAGAAAAAATACTGTTACATACTGGATTTAGATTTTGGGTAATACAAACCTTCCTTCTATTGCATGTCGTGTTTGATAGTTATGTTGAACATACTACGCTATAAACCTCTGTGATAATATACAGTATGTGGTAAGTGCGTTACTAATATTTCTGACAAAATGTAACAACATATAAGTGGACATCTGTCTGACACTTAACCATTTCAGTGTCTCCAGCATTTCAGTTACTCTGGTACTGTAGGAGCACTGCAATGCACATCGTGCTGCCTTATTTTGTGCTACTTGTAATTTGTATAAGTCTTTTTCTGCAGCACTAGACCAAATAACCAAACAATAATCAAGCTGCAACAGAACCAATGCATCCAAAACCTGTCTAGTGGCAAATATTTGACAAGTGACACACCCCTTCCCATTTTACATACATATTGCAATATTATGAGAAAACTCAAAAATAATGATTTAATTTCTTAAAATACTAACACAGTATTCCGAGAAAGTGTCTCATTATATCGACAAGATATTTTCCTTTCATCCCATTGGTGTAGATACACCCATTCTTGCCTACACACAAGCAAGGCAAGAATGGGTACGCACAACAGAAGACAATATAATTAATCACATGCGATTTAACAATAATTTCTTAAACCAAAATGCGAAAGTTATGTCCCTTGAAATCCTGAATCCAAAAGTTTGAAATCTACAAACCACATTAGTTGAAGCTAAGTAAACAGAAACAGCCTTCTGTTCAGGTTCGTAACTGTAACAACATGTGAGTCCAAGTGTTTACAGAGAGAGTATTGAGAAGCAACTCATGAGTTTATTTTAGAGCCATTTGATTTATGCACCAGAAGGCGACAGCATTATCCCAGCAAGATTATTTGATGTCACGTACAGTCTATAGTTACATCTCACAGGGCTGCTTTCCTGGAAAAATAATTTAGTTTTAAGGTTGAACTATCTGTATTTATTTCCAACTGGTCTAAAATAATTGTGCATTAAGACCGATGAAAGGCTTTGAACCTGTTTTCTACTGGGTTTGGTATACTATAAAAATAGGAATGATTAACAGTTCATCAGGATGGTTGTTGTAAATTGGTGGTGACATGTTGGGCATGCAGCCTAGATGAAGCCTGAAGAAAATATCAAATGTAGTTAAGAAGGCCTTTAGTGAATCAAAAGCCCTGAAAAACGTACACTATTTCAGGAAGTTAAATGATTACAACTGCATGTTTGATTCGGAACATATTTGAATCACAAACTGCAATGCTGCAGTTTTGTAAAGAGGCTGCCAAAAAATTGCCAACTGAAACATATAAAATAAATAAATAAAATGCGCTTTGGTCTTGTGGTTCTAAACCACATCTTCAAAACAACAGTTCAGCGCAGGCTGATATAGTGAAAACAGCTTCCAAATAACTAAAGTTAGGTGTACGCACACACACACAACCTGATTTGACAGACTAATTAAACTTTTTAATTTGTGCGTTTTTCTTCACAAAGTTATATAGTAGGTTGTATTTCTGGAGATGGATTGTTTTAAATATGATGTAAATTATATATTTTTTATTTGAAAAGGTGCATTAAATGTGCATGCTCATAAAATACTGTAGTTTCAGTTTTTCCTTTCTTTAAACATGTTCTGACACGACAAAAGATTGGTCGTCACGTTACCGGACAGATTTCTAAGCCAATGAACTGCTACCTATGGTCAAGGTGTGCGCCTAGTTTCTCCCGCCCACATAGGGAGGGGCGTTCCTGATTGGCTGAAAGTTGAAGAACAGTTGAACATTTCCTTATACTCTAATAATAGTAGAGACGGCCGGGGGCTAACGACTTACACAAAAAGGTAGGTTTATTTAAAAAAAAAAGAATACAATATATAGATATATCATTAGTTTTAATTCATATTTTGACGAAGCTTGACTTTTGTCGTGTCTGCTGTGGTTAACAGGGCTTGTAAAACCGGCTGTAGTAGGCTATGCGTTTTTGTGAACGGGAAACTTAATTTACTTCGGGTACCACCTTAAATAAACAACTCTTTGTCGGTAGGTTAATGTTCATTCTGAAGTAGCAGGCAGTTGTGAATTCATTCGGTGTTTTTAAAATAAATGCAGGTGCGTTAAACCATAGTAGCCTCTGTTATGACAGATATTCAAAGTTTGGTTTCACTGGTGCTTTTAATCCAGTATACTTGCTCGTTAGCTAGTTACAGCAAACATGCTCTATAACACGACTACCGTTGTAATGTAATGTACTGTCACTTCTTCAGCGTACACAACACTCCTCAGTCGAAATAAAGCGTTTATATAATATTAACTTTTTAATGAATATTCCCTTGTGCTTTTCTGCGGTATGATTTGTCAGTGACTCAAGTCGGTTTACACCACTCGGTTAATCATTCCCACTTTTGACTGGCTCTGTTTGGTCAATGCAGTTTCGCTATGAGCTACCTCCTGACGTCAACAGTATTATATTGCGATATTCATATCATATATTGCAGGATGCATCAGCTCCAGTGGTGTGTAGAGTAACTAAGTAGATGTACTTAAATACAATTTTGAGGGACTCAGTGTTTTGCCTCTTTCAACTCCACTACAATTCAGATGTAAATCGTGTACTTTTATTCCTCTACATTTATTTATGAACTTTAGTTACTTTACAGATTTTGTTTAATGATGTGAAATATAATCAACACTTAAACAAAACTTTAGTTACACCTGGAGTACATTCACAAGCTAATTTAAACTAGCTGCACCTTTACCTACTTAAATCACAATATATATTATAAGAAAATGGGCCAATCTCCATAATGAGTACTTTTGCTTTCGGTACTTTACGTTTATTTTTGATGCATTGCTTATACTTAAGTACTTTTACTTGAGTAACATTTGCATATATACCATATATTATGCAATGGAATTTAGTTTATAGTCACATTTCATTTAAAGCCTCTGTGTAATGTACCATCCTGTGTAATGTAGGGCCTACCACCTGTATCAAATATGTTTTTTAAAAAGTGTCTGCTGTCCAGTAAGGAACGTCTTTTCTTTTTTTCTTCTTTTTAAAAAGTTGCCAAATGTAAATCATACAGAAGGCTGCATTTAAAGAAGTGACTTCACCCAAATTGCACAGGAAAGACATTTCCATAAACAGCCTAGTTATCTTTTTGGGTATCTGGACATTGCTGCTGCATGTAGTCCAGCAGATATGTAAAAGAATTGTACTTTTGATGATAAAAGCATGACATTTGGCACACTGTTAGAGCATGCCCTAAGGAAGATTTTTGGCTATAGGGCCATTGCAAATTTGTCCATTGGTTGTTATTTTACCAGTAGTTTAGGATCTAGACCACCTAGGATCTTGATTCTGGTGGCTAATCCTACATTGGTACTATTTACAACATCCTAGAATGTAGCTAACTATATGTGTCTGGTATTCAGGGAACAAAATACACAGTAAATTATTAACATATTTATTATGGTGAAGTAATACATGTTACATAATATATATGTAATATTACAGGTTTTCAACTAAATGCAGACTTAGTTCTGAAAACACAGTCCACCACAGTGGCAAAGGGCACTGCACTGAATTGCTAACTTGACACATTTGCATTGTCCACTGCACCCCTTTTTGCATTCACAGCGGAGGAGTTCACAACAGGCCTGGGTCGCTTCTGGTAATGTGGTCCAGTAAACTTCCCATCTACCTGTGGCCTTCCTCTTCCACCCCCAGTCACCTGGGGATGGGAGTTCAGGGGCTACAAACATCATCTGTCCCCAGCAGTGACCAGCTTGGAAGGCAGCTCTCTTTAAATCCTTCAATTGTTCTACCTTTCTGGGTGAAGAGCTACTTGCGTGACTGATTCAATGACTCTTGGCTGCTAGCAGTACCACAAATCGCTCCAGAGGCTCCATCCAGTTGTGTACGGAGTCTGGGGTGGCAGCCAAGGCACAGAAGGCTCTAGTGGCATTCATCAAACGTCATCCATGTATCCCACGCCGTCTTCTTGCCCCTGCCACCAAAAGATGACAATGTCACATCCAGTAAATGCATGGAACATTGATCTGGATCAATCCATCGATCTGGACCTAGTGACCTTGCCATCTCATGAGCTGCTAAATGCTGAAAACTCTTCCCAGCTCCAAAGGCAACCCACAGCAGTGATGTTGGCACAATCTTGGTCAAGGCATTTATGTAGAGTAGGAAGTCGCCCTCTCTTATTGATCGCACATAGATCATCAACTCTATTTCCAGCTGCAGGATGATTGACCGGAAGTGGAACTGGGAACATGACACTGCTCTTGTCCACCCCGCTACCCCTCCAGGATATCTTCACTGTGAGTTGCTGGCCAGCTCCACTTGATTTGTTTAGCCACAGCGTATAGAGGTTGATCCAGAGCATACTTGCCAACCTTGAGATCTCAGAAATCGCTAGTGGATCGCCGGAGCTGTTAGATTAACATTAACATGCTTATTGTAGTTCTGAGTTGTAGTTCTGAGTTGTAGTTCTGAGTTGCGGCCTGTTGCACCAGAGGGTCGAGATGTCGATTCTTGTTCTGTTTTTCTGTGACTATGTAGTTACGCACGCTACTAAAGTCATGGGCGTCGCAGCCATTATATGAGGGTGGGACAAGTCCCCCCCACTTTTTCAAATGATTATTTTAGACCCCCCCACTTCTACCATGTGGAAAGTCCGTGAATCGGTCACTCTCCGCACTTTGTAGAGCGCTGTGTCAGTGCTTCACTATCAAATCCATTCCACTTGCTTATTGAGAGAATGCCCAAATCAATGAAACTTCGTACCATGTTTTCACTGCTACTTTGTACCAAGACAGATTCTCCCATAGCGTGCACAGATTCTCCCATAGCGCGCGCATGTTCATGGAGTGTTGCCATAGTTGGACAGCTCAGATCTGTTGTATGAAGCGATGACGGTAGCAGAGGTAAGGCACACACATCAAGTGTTCAGGAAATGGTTAATACAGCGAAAATCAAAGCTGACGATCTCTTGGTTTGATATGTTTTCTCCCCCAGACAACATGGACATAAGAACATTTTTTTCAAAGAAGAGGAAAGTAAGTCTTCAGCTGGTAGCAGTTCATCAGTTAACAGTGATGGCGGCGGCAAAAGCGTCTCACTTCTTGAGAGGAGTTTCGTCTTTATGTCATGATAGAGAGATACAAATATTGAATAGTTTAGATGAGAAAAGGCATCGAAATGCCAGGTTACTAGTATTTATCATGTAAACAGGGAACATGAATAACCCGATCTCACTGTGCTCATGTAAACACCATGATGTACTGTAGAGATGCAGTCAGTGTGTTTGACTGGAGCCTCAGTTCGATAAGAGATTATTTTCTGAGTTCTTTAACTTAGGTACTCTCTCTCAAAATGGTAATGTGCATTATGTTTCAATTATACTTCTTATCATTCAGAAGCTTTTTGTGTGAGTTTATGTTTTACTGAGTGCTTATAGGCAATTTCCATCCCAGTATTCAGTTAACTATTTATTTTCTGTCCACATTACATAGACTAGCTAATATTTTACCTACTGCTTGGGACTTTGAGTCTTCAAAATGTCCAATGTCACAGACTGGGACTTACTTTAGAGTCAGTTGTATTTACATTCAGTATGACTTGTTATGATTCAATGTGAAAGAGTATACTGCTCAATACATGATGATCACTTCACCACCTCTCTTGACATCTAGGCGCTTGAGAGTGAGTCAGAGGCAGAACACAGGGACAGTGGAGAGAGGTCCATTGCTGAGGTGAGTGATGAAAGGGAAATGACAGTTTAGAGTAAATTGTGATGTGGACTTTCATCCCAGAATTTTAAGGAAATCAGTGGGGATATTGAACAAGAAAAATTGCAGTCAAGGGGCATCGTATGACCAATATAGACAGAGGAGCAACATGTATTTGAACATTTAAGTCAATGATAACAATCCTAGGTGAACTTAACATCTGTATGGAGTCAGATCAGTCTCAATATTAATAAATGCTCAGAAGGATTCACAAATGTATTTTGCGATTTATATATAAATGACTCTCCACAACAATATCTCTCAATGCACTCAAATATTTATTGTTGTATATAAATGTACAAAATATGGGCATTTAAACTGCTTTTTATTAATCCAAAGACGGCTCTGAATTAATAATCAAATATGTTTCCTTTCTTTACTACTGGATGAAATTACAAAATGTACCCATCATTTTCCTCATGCTAGTATAGCCACATAAAAGTATTAAACCACCTGTTTAAATGCACCAGAATACAGGAAATCTATTTTTTTTTTCATGGGGGGGATCCCCAAACCCCCCCCCCCCCCACGTTAAAAATGTGCCCCCCACATTCAGGATGCTTCCTACGCCCATGAGTAAAGTGACGCGCTACCATGGAAACCAAACAATGGTGTAGCTGTAATAAAGTCCGAGTGGAAACACTCGTGTGCAAATCTGATTTTGTCAGAAATCGAGAGAAATGCGGGAGAAATATGACCCCGGGAGGAAACCGGGAGAGGGCTATGACATCGGGAGGGTTGGCAAGTATGGTCCAGAGTGATCTGACCAGGATTCAGAATCTGTAATGCCTGACTTACCACATTGATGGAATGACGAATCATGGCTACATAATTGGCCTGGTCGTAGAAGAGGGGAAGTAGAGAAGTGAGTGTGACACTGCTCTCTGGTATTGTATGACCGCACTAGCAGCCAGGAGTCAGTCAATCAGGCACGCAAGCAGCTCTTCACCCAGAAAGGTAGAACAATTGAAGGTCTCCCCCGAACACAAGCAGCATTGATTCAGCACACAAAGAGAGCTGCCTTCCTGGTCACTGCTGGGGACAGATGATGTTTGCAGCCCCGGAACTCACATCCCCAGGTGTCTGGGGGTGGAAGAGGAAGGCCACAGGTGGATGGGAAGTTTACTGGACCACATTACCAGGCCTGTCGTGAACTCCTCCGCTGTGGATGCAAAAAGGGGTGCAGTGGACAATGCAAATGTGTCAAGGTAGCAATTCAGTGCAGTGCCCTTTGCCACTGTGGTGAACTGTGTTTTCAGAACTAACTCTGCATTTAGTTGAAAACCTGTAATATTACACTGGAACATGTATTATTACTTCACCATAATAAATATGTTAATGGTTTACTGTGTATTTTGTTCCCTGAATACCAGATACATATAGTTAGCTACATTCTAGCATGTTGTAAATAGTACCAATGCATTCCCCATCCTTGAAAATGTAGGATTAGCCACCAGAATCAAGATCCTAGGTGGTCTAGATCCTAAACTGCTGGTAAAATAACAACCATTAGACAAATTTGCGATGGCCGTATAGCCAAAAAATTTCGTTAGGGCATGCTCTAACAGTGTTCCAAATGTCATGCTTTTTTCATCAAAAGCACAATTCTTTCAGATATTTCACATATCTGCTGGACTAATGGGGGTGCTAGTGAACTGTCCGACCGGCCCACTCCGGTACCGGCCCACCGGGAAATCTCCCGGTATTCCCAATGGCCAGTCCGCCCCTGTATGCAGGATTTCCTGTTGTGTATTATAGAATAGTGGAGATGTCTTTACATCAAACATGTACTTTTTAGTTTTATGGATGGGACACGAGCAGAGGCTATTTCATACGGAAAAGGCCTAATATTTATGAAAGATTTAGCTAATTCTGCCTCGATATGGGGTGACTTACTACCTTGGCAAAACTATTTCCTGGAGGGAAAAACTGTATTGCTTTAAACACTTATTTTTATCATAAATTACAATGTTCAAAATGTCTATCAGTTTTTATTTTGTTATGATGTTATCTATCAAGTTTCCTTCGGGGTGTGGTAGTCATTCTTATTTGCTGGAAAAGTACTAATTGTTTAATAATGGTATGTTTCCATTGTATTTATTTTCTGATCTCTGCCTCTGAATGTGTGCCTGTAGGAACATGGCTGACGGAGACTTGCAGAGTGCTGAGGACTCTGTGGACGCCTTAAAATTGTTTGGAAAAAGGTAATATTTGTACACTGATGACTATCTTATAGTAAAATTGTGCCTCTTTGTTCCCGTTTTGTGACTTATTTTCCTTTTTGTATTACCCTTTTAATAACATTTGAATCCCTTCATGTCTCTTTGCAGCTGTGTTATCTCTCCTTGAAGTCTCTTTTAAAGTGATTTTGTTTCTCTCTTTTGTCTCTGAGGTCTTTCTGTGTCTCTGCAACGTATTTGTAACTCTTTAAATGTGTTTTGGTGTCTCTTTGAAGTCTTTTTTGTCTCTTTAAAATATGTTTGTGTCTGTTCGAAGTCTTTGTAACTCGTTATTAAATTATTTTGTGTCTCTGAAGTATTTTTTGTCTGTTTAAAATCGTTTTGAGTCTTTTTAACCCTTTCAGGTCGTCTTTGAAGTATTTCTTTGTCTCTCTGTAGTTGCTTTGTGATTATTTTGATTATTTTTCTGTACTTAACTCTTTTAGTTTCATTCTGTTGGTGAAGCCAAGAAGTGCCCTGATCAAACCCAAATGGGTAATGGGGCTCTGTTTGGTAGGCCTGTTTATTGTCCATCCCTGTCTTCATGTGTGTACTGTGTGTGTATGTATTTTTAGGTTGGGTGCAAAGCCTGCAGGCCGTAGTGAGACTCTTAGCAGTGAGACTCCTGAGGAAACTGACTCTGCCCCCCGCAACCATAGTGACACTTACCGCTACAAGATGGACTATCCCTGCATCGGAACCTGTCTGATCATCAACAACAAGAACTTCCACCCAAGCACAGGTAGATACACCCTTTCTACAAAACACAAAGTTATTTTTCATTGTATAGTCACTTGCACTCAATGTTCTGCATTTTTAATAATGTACACAACAAACATAAAATAAATATAAAAAAGGTCTTCTCTGATGGACTTGTACCAAATCTCCCCCTCTGTATATTTATATATAAAAAAAAGAAATGATTGAAAGCCTCCACCCTGTCACATCTTCACCTTTAGTAATTTACTAAACTGTCAAATTAGTTAGTGTTTGGCCATTTTCTGTTACATTACACACAATTAGACAAAATACTACGGAAGCCCTAGAGGCAAGAAAGACAAAGAAAAAATCAGGTGAACCATTTTCTAATTTACATTACATTTGTTTGTGACTTAAACAAATGTGGAAAAAAGCATTTTCCTTCTATCATGTTATATGTAACTAGTAGGGCTGTCAAGTTAACGCATTAATAAGCATTAACGCAAAATTAACGCCACTAATTATTTTAACGCAATTAACGCATGTGTATTTTTTGTCCTCGGCCGCCCCATAGTTTCAGAGCGCATCAAGTTTAAAATACCATCTACAAGCTGATGCTGACAGCCCCGCTCCTGCTGCCCGCTTGTGGCAGACCACACTTCTACGCTAATCGGACTGGCCATCGGGAGGACCGGGAGGGTGTGTGTATGTGTGGCGCAAGCAAGCGAGCGAGCGAGAGAGAGAGAACGCGCACACCTTACGTGTATTGTTGTTGTTAGCATCTGGTGCAAGCTAGCTGCGCTAACGGATATAAGGAGCTGTTTCAATGAAAACAGAGGAGCGACATTTCGCCGACAACTGCGCCGAGCACTTGACTTTATGCAGGTAGACAGACAGTGGGACATTGTACGAAAGGTCAGCACACTCAGCACTGATAGTGCGCGCAACATGATTGCAGCGTCCAGGCAGCTCCCGTTCGAGCATATGCCTTGAGTTGCACATAGCTGCAACGATCCATCACAGTGTCTGTCTCCACACGCACACACACACACACACACACACACACACACACACACACACACACACACACACACACACACACACACACACACACACACACACACACACACACACACACACACACACACACACACACACACACACACACACACACACACACACACACACACACACACACACACACACACACACACACACACACACACACACACACACACTTTGTATTATATTATTGTATGAGAGAGGTTCCAGGTTTAATTGAGGCGAATATTTGTAATGTTCAGAGATGTTGTGTTTAATATTCATGACAATATTTGTCATTGTTCAAATGATAATAAACAAACATTTGCACAAAGCATATTTGTCCACTCATATGTTGATAAGAGTTTTAAAAACTTGAAAAATATCCCTCTAAGGTACATTTAGAACAGACACAACATTTCCGATTAACTATGGACAATCATGCGATTAATCGCGATTAAATATTTTAATCGACTGACAGCCTTAGTAATTATACATCACAGAAATGGTACACAACAGAATACAGTATTACGTAATGTACATTACATAAGAAATGTTTAAAAGGAACATACCGTACTTTCTCACATTTGATTATTTTATTTGCATCATATGGGAACACAAAAGACTCAAACCAGTAAAACAAATCAAAATGGCAGCTAAAATGTCCCTAAGAACAATCATTAGGGCCTGAGCACGAAGTGTGCAAAGACCTATTGTTCTGCATAGAATTCTTATTCTTATTCTTCATAGTCTGGGGATTCGACCTGTTTTTGAGGGGGTTATGACCAGAAATGGGGTCGTTACTAAAAAAATGTAATATATTATATATTACTTTAAAAGAAAAGTAATATATTACACTACTTTGTTACTCTCTACATAAAGTAACTCGTTACTTTACTCGTTACTTTACTCGCCGAGCACGTACGAACTGCGCATGCGTGAGTGGCAATAACTCTCCTTACCAGCAGGCGGCGGTAGTGTGTATTCGTCATTCAAAACAGGCAACAACCGGAAGACAGAAGAAGAACAGACTACTTTATATAAACAAACAACATATAGCGCAGGCCTATTCAACTGGCGGCCCGCGGGCCGGATGCGGCCCAGAACCAACTCCCGAGTGGCCCAGCCTCTCGTAGCCAAATTCCTACACTAGTACAGACCATGAACGTAACACTCCGCGTTGCATAGAAACCACCAAACCACAACGCAGCACGTTTTTTGAAAGTGCATCTAGTGGTGCTAGTAACGGTGGTCCTATGATAGCAACTCTAAAACATGTCCCTCTCAACTCTGAAGCGTAAACAGAGACAAAACGGTAATTGATCTTGTGGAGCAGATTCAAGTCAAGCTGGACCTTTTCGCTACCGACTTGAGCACGGGTCGGATGCTGCATTTTCCGACGCTCCCCAAACACATCACATCTCCGGCACAAATCACGGATGTGATGACAGATTTTATTGCGAGGTTGAAAGAGAACTTTGCCGGTCGATTGGATGGACTTGCTCTGCCCACAGATGTGATGATGGGCTTTGCCAGAGACCCCTTCACTGTTGCAATAGAGGGGGACGTATCAACCAGAGCAAAGGAAGTGGTCCCCTGCATCGACAAGGGGAAATATACACTGGAACTTATTGACATGCAGCGCACTAACGGGCCAGCGAAGTTTTGGAGTGATGTCAAAAAACAGCAGTTCCCTAACGTTCAGAAAGTAGCGATCTGTGTGCTCAGTATGTTTGGATCAACATACACATGTGAATCAAGCTTTTCACACATGAACTCAATCAAAAGTAGCACTCGCTGCTCCCTGACTGACAGCACTCTTCACCAATGTCTTAGGATTGCATTGACATCCTATGAGCCAAAAATCACTGCTCTTGTTTACAACAAAAAATGTCCCTTCTCCCATTGAGAAAGTCAGCGATGACAAATCACAAATGAGGTGATAGTAAGCACCTAGTTTACTATAGTAGATGTGTAGTGTAGTATTCATTCATATAGTTACCCATATCCCTTGTTATGGGTTTGTGCACTGAAGTGTTTGACAGTTCTTTCTGTATTCATTTAAGTGCACTTTGTAATGTGTCTGGGACAAATGTGACCAAAACGTATGATTTTTTTTGTTATTACTTGAAAGGTGAAAAAATATTGCTACAGTACTACCTCTTTGTGTTGCATTGGAGCTCTTTAGCTGTTTTTTTTGTATGTGAGCGCATTTATTAAGACTGCTATTATTGTATTCAGTAAATGCACTTTGTGTTGTGCCTGGTTCAGAAAAAATAACCTGAATATTTGACTTCTAAAGCAAACAAATGTAATGCTACAACTGTGCACTTTTTTTTTCAGATTCTGTTAAATTAATGCTAATTTGTTGTGTTTTTATGCACTTTTTGACCTACCTTTGTTAGATGAACAATGAATAAAAATTGCATGTTTTTCATCGCAGTAATATGTGTTGGTTTAAAATGTGTCACTACCCGCTTTTTACAGGCCGCTGAATGTCTGGCCCAGCTGAATTTTGTAGTTATAAAATCTGGCCCAACTGAATGTGTAGTTGAATAGCCCTGATATAGCGTATGCGTTAGCTTCACCTTAGCATGTGTTCTTTGCAGTTGTTTGTTGAGGTGTGACGTGGTGTTCACAGCAGTGGATAACAGCTTCTGTCCTGGACACAGTTTGCACCTCACCGTCACATTACTGTCTGTTATTCGGACAAACTCAAAATAAGGGGCACACCTCCACCCCTCGAAAGTTATCGCTGACTCAGCCATGTTTATGCAGCACTGCACGCGCAGATTACGAACATATAAACCTGCGGCGGAAACCCCTCTTGTCTGTCAGTGTGATTATGACTGATTTTAGTAAGTAACAAAGTAACGCGTGTCGGGGCAATGTTAGTAACTGTAGTGTGATTACTGAATTATAAAAGTAGCGCGTTACACTACTCCGTTACGGACAAAAGTAATATTATTACAGTAACTCGTTACACCCAACTCTGGTTACGACACTATTCATGTAGCGACATTTGGCAACGCTGCCAGGACGGGTCAACATTTTTAGATTCTGAAGCCGATGGGTTCAAAAATGTCCACTGTGCTCGCTAGAGCTACCTGTGAAAAATCAGTTTTCGAAAAATGTACATAGTCGCAGCGTCACTCTGATGGACCTGAAATTTTGCACACTTATCCGGGTGGAGCTGCTCTACATATTATCCTCACGTATCCCCTGGGCCGTGGGAAGTAAGGGTGCTGAGGGTGCTGCAGCACCCCCTGGTGGAGGACAGGGGATCTGCACTTCCACAAGATTAAATACAAATATAATACAAAAAAATGTTCAGCCTTGATTTAATAACATTCATAATTAAGTAAAGATAACACCCTTTTCACCCCGGTTACATTTTCCATTTGCCCTGTATGGGCGCTGTAAGTGATGAAAGTGGGGGATGTTGGCTTATTAGGCGCCCGCAACTCACAGCCAAAGTGAGAGAGAGAGAGAGAGAGATAGACAGACAGACAGACAGACAGACAGATAGATAGAGGGGGTGCACCGGTAGCGGCGGGGATAGTTGTTAGCTTCTGCTGCGCTAACGGATATAAGAAGCTGTTTCTAAAATAATGTTGAGGGAGAGTTTTGTCCTGTCAGACTGAGAGGCTCAGTGAGGTAAAGGACTCTGAGTGTTTGGATAGTTCACTTTAGTCTAAGTTGTCTCAGTGGGTCTCAAACGTTTTGATCACAATTGATTGATTGATGTATACTATATATACAGTAACCAAACATATTGTTTAAAACTGGAGAGATTTAAAAATATGCAAAAATAAATATTAAATGGTAAAATAAGATATAAATGAACCACAAAAATACAATAAGTTAGCCTACATTTATTTGTTATTGGCTATGGTAGGTTATTGGTTATGGTAGGTTATTGGTTATGGTAGGCTATTGGTTATGTTCACATACTTATTTGATTAATAAAATGCAAGCCGATCTTTTTCATATGGATGTTTACAGTTGTACCCCCTAGATCAGTCTCTAGTAATTGGGTGTTCAAAGTGCACCAGATTGAAGCATTTTACTGTAAAATGTTAAAAAATATCTTCGCGGGGGGGCTCCCCCGGACCCCCCTAGAGGATGTGAAGTCCACCCCCCCCCCCCAATTAAAACATGTTCATGCAATACTAAATACATTTGAAACCTTTTTATATAAGCTGTCCATCATGTCAATACGTTTCTCTTTTTGTAGTGTATTGGTCATAGAGGTTTTTCATTGCCAGCTAAAATCTTGCCTAGGGCAGCAAATTGGTCAGAACCGGCCCTGGTGTCATCCCCACAGCAACCCCATTTGAAACATGTTCCTACGGCTTTGCGTATCCCTAAGCTCTGCCTACTAAGCTACAACAAACTTAGTGTACAGCAGTGGTTCTCAAACTTTTTCTGTCATTCCCCACTTTGAACAGGTGGGCCTTTTCAAGCCCCACCTGTTCCTCATCGCTCCAATTGGTAGGCCAAGCTTAAAATTGTCAAATGTATCGTTCTATAACAGTGGTCCCCAACCTTTTTTAGGATGAGAGCTACTTTCAAAAAATAAAACAAGTCGTGAGCTACTTTTACTCCTCTTTTTTAGTTTTTTTGCACTGTATATATTTAGTACATTTGAACATTATTATATGCTTACCTTTAACCTTTGTGTGCTGTTTGGGTCTGTGGGACCCGTTTTCAATGTTTACTAAAAGGAAATGTATGCAATTTAATTATTTTGACCTGCTTTATTTGGGGGTGGACCTCACCTCCTCTAGGGATGCATCCCCGGGAAGATTTTTTTTTTAATGTTGAAGTGAAATGCCTCAATCTGGTGCACTTTGAGCAAAAAATGAATTTATGGATACAGCTCTCAACACACTGAAAGGGAGCTGTATACTTTTCAATAATCCAAACATCTTTAGAATATGATCAAAACCAATAACAAATCATTTAAACTTGTTTATTCTTATCTTATGTTACCTAGTTAGAATTCTTTCTTTTTATTTATGCATATTTTACTAATCACTTCCCTTTTAAACTTTTTTTTTTTTTACTGTCCTATAGCACACATTGGAATGATTTCTTACTTTATTTTTTACACCTAGGCTATATTAAATAGATAAATGTGTGTTCTCTCTAGCTCTCTCGCTCTCTCTCTCTGTCTCGCTCGCTCACAGAGGCTGTGTGCTCCTCCGTGGCGATGACGGCTTGCGTTAAAAAGTTATAATAAACATAGGCCTAATTGTAAAGTGGGGGGACACAAACGGGATTTTGAAAAGTGTCACGGTTAAACTCCTTGTGAAGTGGTGAGGTGCCACTCCACATTGCTTTTCTTCCCGACTGCAACGCTGAAAATTATTTTGGTTTCAGTTGTGTGTGTGTGAGCATGCTCGGATTGGCCATCGGGAGATTCGGGACTTTTCCCGGTGGGCCGCTGCCTTTGGTGGACTGCTGGCTCTGACATAGGTGGGCCGTGGACTTTCACAGCGCCGCTGCGCCGGTACCGCACCCGCCGGTACCGCACCCGCCGCCGCAAATACCCGCCGTTGCGAGGCTCTGGCGGATCCGGCGCTGTAAAGTCCACCGCCGTTGCGAGTCTCTGGCTGTAACAGTCCACTAACGCCCGTGAGGACACTGTTTCGATTCCGGCCTGAGGTCCAAAAAATTAATTTTAAAAAAAATCGCCCCACACTTTGAGAAACGCTGGTGTGCAGCATCAGTGGATGGTCAGACACATTACCATAGGAAATGAGCACGATGTGTGGAAAAATGTGGCCGACATCAATCGCAACATATTAGCAAAAAGGTGTGGCTTACACATAAATGCTCATAATTCATCCACAATTTATCCAAATATCACAGATTTCAGTGGATAGGTGCAGTCTGTCTTGGGAAATATGCACATAAAAGCATGTCCATTTTGGACAATAGGGGGTGCCAAAAACACAACAAATGTATACCTCAAGAACAGATGGACGAATTATATATATTTTGTCATAGATATACTGGCAGGATGAGTATAAACTGAGATTTAAAGTGTCGCAACCAATGATGAAGGTGGGCGTGTCCTATTCAGTTTTTTCTCGAAATTGAAGGGTTAAAAACACTTATGGACACATAACTTTGTGTTGAAATGAGTTACGGCCTTTACACTTCGAACACACGTGACAGCCCACAACCTTTTCCAGACTGTACAAAAAAATTGTATGTTTTTGCAAATACGGCTCAATAGTGCCCCCTATTGTGCGGTGGTCACATATAGTTTCTCCGAGGTACCCGAATCTTGGCACAGACATTCCTCATGGGATTGCAGACATATTTAAAAATGGCTTCCATTCTCTCATTTCGGAGGACTCGCGCGCGTCTGCTTGAAGCCGTGACGACCGGCGAACCTCCCCGACAGGCGCTCGGACGCGAAGGCGATCTAGTGTTTGAGAGCAAAATTAAGAGATCTATGGATCTATGTGCTCTTTGCTTGATTCATGCCTTCCCAGTCCCTTATCACGTACAAGAGCATGGTGCCTGTTGTTGTAGCCAGTTGTGGTGAAGGCATCTGACTTACTTGAAACGAAATTTCTACATGCATAGCAGAAGATGGTATATTTTTTACATGAATATTCCAGCCAATCTCTGTTTTGAAACCATGAGCTGCAAAATGAGCGCCTTACCCCACTGTACAGGCGAGTTGGGTACTTTTTTAAATATAACTGGGCAGGCTCTGTTTTGCCGAGGTCCTCTGGCACTTGCGGGCCGCCGAGGGGTGGCGGTGTTTGGGGCAACGGAGATGGCTGCGGCTGCTCCGCCTCCGTGGGTGAGGAGGGCGGGAAGACATTAGTGTCCACAACAGTGGCCGCGGGTAATGTAATGTCCCCATGATCTGAACTGTTATTACCTGCAGTAGATGCAGCGTTACTGCTGGCGATAAGGGCTGGTTGTTTTAACCATTTTCTGATGTCAATCATAACTGCTGTGTAAGCACTTTGCAGATGACGAACAAGCACCCTTATGCACCCCCGTAGAACCGGGCCTGTGTTTAAAACTCAGTTAATGGGGATCATTCACTGGCGCTTCCACAAACAACAACCAACATAATTATTACATTCAAATGAAGTACATTATTCAAGTTTACATCAACTTTGGATAATAACACAGGGGGAAATGAGCAGAAGCCCTCTCTTTTCCTCTCTCCCTCTCTCTCTCCCTCTCTCCCTCTCCTGACAGCCTCTCAGTATCTCATGCAGCTCACTGATCCAGTAATGAGTGACCAGACATTGAAGAATAAACATATTTATAACTAGTTTAGCTTGTTCCAGAAGTAGAAAAATAGCCAAGTGTGTTAGGTCTAACTCTTAGTGTGTGTCTTGCTCCGCTCACCGGTCCGTCACAGCGGGTGGAGCTGCAGGATGTGTACTTCACACACGTTGCATACCGCTATTTTATTGTCATTTTCGGACACCTTCAAATACTGCCGCGCACATAGAAACGTGTCATGTATTTTACGTCATAATTTTACGTGATGCGATCGGCTCTTGCGATCTGCATTTTTAAGGCCCTGACACACCAACCCAGTCTCACAAAAAAACGTGTAATAAGTTGGTCCACAACTTGGGACGTAGTATTTCTACAAAAACGCCTCTGAAATGGTAAGATCCCTAGTTATTACGAAGATTACTTCAGGAAATTGTGTCCATTCAACGATTTCATTGTTACCAAGGTGGTTGCTGGGGACGATCGATATTATTTCTGTTATCTAGTGTAACTGTTTAATGGTGTTATCTTTATTGCTACCCCCTTCCTCCGTCAATTTATAGTGTTTGTCTTCGCTTGACAAACCCTGTGATAGTCCTCAAGCTCTGTGATTTAATGTTTGAGTGGGGGCCAGAGATATGGAAAATCCACCCAAATGACCCCAGAAGTGTTTTTTTTTGCTAAATCTCTCTAAAAAGGTCAAAGGTAAATTGTTTTGCATCAATCTTGATACAGGGTAATTATTACATGTTGTACTTTGGAGTCCTAAAGCTTTTAGTCTACCTTACCATCATCCAAGGGTAGTTTTCACTATAAGTAAAAAAGAATGTTTGGACGGACACTATAATTTACAGTTTTTTACTTTGTTCAATCTGAATTTTCTTTCAAATAAAAAACATCTATATTGATTCTGACTTTTCTACATCCAACTCAAAGGTTTATCATTACTTTGAGAGAAAAGATTATGAATGTAACCCTTTTAGAAGGGAAGGTATTGTCATTTGTTCTGGGAATGTCATTTCGAGCCTGAGACCTGAAAAACAGGCTCAGTGCTTAAGTAGGTGAATTAACTCAAACACGTCATGTTACAATTATTTTTGCTGCTTCCTACAAAAGGAAAACTTGCGCGGCTCTCTTGTCAGGGGTACTTGAGTGAGTGACATGCAGGCTCTGCATGCACAGTAAACCACCAATCACAATCATTCTTGATCTGATCACAGCAGGCCCCGCCCCGCTAGTTTGCAGACCATCAAAACACCGGTAAAAAATGAGCGAGGCACAGGAGGACAATACCTTCATCCGGTTAAATATAGTTAAAAAAAACGCAATATATATCGCAGGGAATAAAAAATCGCAATGTCAGTTTTTTTTCAATATCGTGCAGCCCTAGATGGAACCACGGCAGACTGTCCAAAACACATTTTCACACCTCCCGCGGCCGATTCAACATGTTGAATGACGAATACACACGACACACGTTCGTAGGCGGGCGGCGTAGGCGGGCGGCGTAGCCGACACAGGCGACGTAGCGGACGTAAAAGTCGGGACGCCTTCGGTACGCGTTCTTTGGTCTCAGGTTGGTGTGTAGTGGCCTTTAGAGAGCACCAATCGATCGGCAGAGAGTGAGTATCGGCGGATATCGATTGGTGGCCAATCGATCGGAGCACCCCTAAATATTAGCTGTCCACATTTTTAGTATGAGTTGAAAATGTTAATTTCATATCAAAGTAATCCCGTCCCTGGACTGCTCTACTTGTGTTTGTGTCTCTCTAGGGATGACTGCTCGTAACGGGACGGATTTAGATGCTGCCGCTGCCATGAAGACCTTCTCTGAGATGGGTTATAAGGTCCAGTTTGCCAATGATCAGACTGTGAAGGAGATGAAACAACTGTTGTGTAATGGTAACAGAAACCAATGTTTCATCCATTCCAAACTACCGCTGTGTGAAATCAAAATCTGACAAGTTTACTCTTGTCTTGTTTTTTCTCGCTTGTGCCTCTAGCATCCAAGATGGACCACAGTCAAAATGCATCATTTGCTTGTGTGTTGCTGAGTCACGGAAATGACGGGGTGATATACGGTATCGACGGCTGTGAACAGCTTGAGGAACTGATTAAGCACTTTAAAGGAGATCGCTGTAGGGGTCTGGTGGGGAAACCCAAGCTCTTCTTCATACAGGTGAGAAATAAACAAAGTGACACAAACCTGTTTTACCAGTACTGTCTCTTGCCACATAAGTCGTTGAAATGCTAGCAATACTGACACTGATTTGACATAAAAACATTTTTATAGCCAGGGTTAATAAGTTATGCCTACACACAGGTAAAAAAATAAACAAAAACATCTTGAATAACGTCTTTAGCTAACAAGATGCATCTTTTAAATCAACAAATAGCCCATTTGTGAATATCTGTAGCTCTTACGTGTCTTATTAAAGCACCATTCATGCCAAAAATTGGCTAAATGAAACTACGAAACATCATCACGCCGAACATTAGCTGCCTTTAACTTAGCAATGTGGACGTGACCTCATGTGACTGTGGTCTGACTTTTAATTCTGGTGATTGCATTTAGGCTTCACAAACATAAAAGTCGGGTAAAGATATGGAGATTATCCTGCTAAAAGAAGTCTTATGAAAGCTAGTTTGCCACAGAGCTTAGTCTCTACAATATCTTAAAAGCGAATGGGAGATCCCATTGTATTTTAGTCTAGCAAACTTGTGCGATTCTAACTTCCTGGTCGGCATCCTAAAATATATCATACCTGTACCACTCTATAAAAGCTCAGTAAAGCTTACTTTTTCCATTTTAAACTTTAACAATAAAATATACATTTAAATTCACTAAGTTATTTGGCTAACAAAGAAGAGTTTTCCAGTTTATCTTTGGGATTTCAAAGAAGGAACCTTCACTAGCTGTTCATGCAAAATAATGCAAACGAGGCTCTCTCTCGGGGGGTTGTATTGGAAAAAACCTGCAACAAAAACTGCCCCTGCTGACATTCATTACAGCAGAATTTGCTCCTTGGTTTAGTATCAGGATTGTCCCTATTGGCCGAATAAAAACAGGCTAAATATCCAAGTCAACCAAAACACTGTAAAATGTATCCCTCTCATATCTGCACTCTGCAATTATATAACAAGATTCAGCTGTTCAGAACGTAGATAGTTTGCAATCCAAGCAAAGAGAACAAGGAAGTTCTGTTTTTCAAACTTTTGGAAATCCACACCAAATGTGGTTTACCCTTTTTTAAAGTAAGGGGTAATGTGCGCGAGCCAGTCACTAATGAAAAAATAACACTGACCGGTTGAGCAGGATCAAGACGCGGAGCAGAGGGTTTTGAAAATCGCCTAAAAATAATGATTTTTTAATGATTTTATTGATATCAAGAATACCGTATTGCTTCCGATAACAAAAGATTATCAGCAGCACTGAACAAGGTTTTCTGTAACTGTCCAAGTCTGTTCACATTTTCTTTTCCATCACCTGTCTTGAAACACTGCCAGAGCTTTAGTTCCTGTCTCTCTTCTGCTGATTTCTCTGACGTCAAGTATTCCACTGTCTTACCTGACGAAGGAAGTAAATAAAAAAACTGGTTGTTATTACAGCTGTAAACCACATGCAGTGTTTACAGAGCTTCTGTAGCACCATGAAACACCATCACACTTAGTGTACATCTATTAATGGTAACATATGCAGCTGACCCCTGTCCTCTGCAGGCGTGCCGTGGGTCGGGCCTGGACGAGGGATCCTGCATTGAGGCTGACAGTGTGGATGCCCAATCATCATCATCTG
This sequence comes from Notothenia rossii, assembly GCF_949606895.1. NCBI lineage: Eukaryota > Metazoa > Chordata > Actinopteri > Perciformes > Nototheniidae > Notothenia > Notothenia rossii. The sequence goes on along the minus strand of NC_136901.1, from coordinate 63,123,119 downwards.
AGAGGATTCCAGTGGAGGCAGACTTCCTGTATGCTTATTCCACTGCTCCAGGTAACTTCAAACAGAAGTGTTAGAAAAGTCAAATGGAGTATAAGGGCAATGATTTAAGTCTAAAAAATACAAAGGATTTAATATAGGATATGGTAAAAAAATAAAACATATAAGAAATAATTCAGATGTTATCACAAAAAACTCCATACCATTGTAATTTGATGGACTTTGTAGAAACATAGCTGGGAATTTAACTATTTAGAAGAAAACAACATGGTGAAAAAATATTCAAGTTATGCTCTCATGAATGTACAACTTTAATCGTCTCGTTTTATTTTTGTATCACCTGGCGCTATAATTATTATTAATAACATTTCCTACAATGGCCATTATACCATAGTTAAATACTTCTTGTCCTGCTATAATTTCCTGCCTTTATGCGTTATTTTCATGAAAAGACACACTGTCTGATACCTGTATAAAGCTGAATCGGCACTACAGTGTGTGTGCGCCTTGTAATCAGTGTTCACACTGTCCTTCAGGCTACTACTCATGGAGGAACCAAAGCAACGGCTCCTGGTTCATGCAGTCTCTGTGTGAGATGCTGCAGAGATTCAGCGGAGAGCTGGAGCTCATGCAGATCATGACCCGAGTCAACCGCAAGGTGGCGCTGCACTTTGAGTCCTCCTCCAACTTGCCGGGGTACAGCGGGAAGAAGCAGATCCCCTGCATCGTCTCAATGCTGACCAAAGACTTCTACTTTCCTAAAAAAATATAGAGCGTTCTTAACTACAATCAGAGTCTAAAAACCAGGTATTACTTATTTTTACCGAAAAGAAAATGCGGCATCCAAGAGAGTAGATCTCTAGGATGCCGTATTTTCTTTTCCATTTTCTATGTCCATTGTCTTAAAACACTGCCAGAGCCTTGTTCGATTAACAACATTAAAATGGCCGGACTTCTTTCCGCGGATTGATATGACAGCACTGTAGTCCCTTCTGCAGAGCGTCGTCCTGAGCAAAGGAGAGCAGAAAGATTAACCTCTAGAATGTCCAAATTGACCAATCAGAATCAAGTCTTCAACTGAGCTGTGTAATAATAAGCATTAACTTTCTTATATGTTTTTTTTTTAGTGTTTGGTTTTAGAAAACGTTTTTACTCCCTGTGGTACAGTAAAGGGTGTTGGGAACATTATCAGTGATTTCACACTAAAACATAAGCAGAAGCCTGGAAATGTGGACTTCTTTTATAATAGCATTAAACAGTATATTTAAGGATAAACAATGAGTTTACAACATACAATGTGTCTGCGTTTTAACAGTTTTTGAATACAATCAATACACAAAAAAATCACAAGCAACCATAACAATCAATTAAATAGACTCAGGCTGGAAAACAGAGCTCTCTCTCTCTCATATATATGTATATATATATATATATATATATATATATATATATATATATATATATATAAATAAATAAATATGAGCACAAATTGTCTCACAAGCAATAAAACCCTCCTTAAAACAACAGTCAAGTGTACAGTCCACTGTCCATACAAAGACCCAGATGCCTCAACAGGCCATATCAAAATCGGTATTTCAAAGATTTCGAGCAAGGAAGACCATGTTTGCATTGTCGGGCAAATGCCTCTTTGATTGCAAACTGTCGGGAAGGTGGGGGCTCTCCATCTCCAGCTGCCGTGTTTGCTCCCAGCTGGGAAAACGGAATGGGTAGGTTGTGTTTCAGGTGCAGTTTAAGGTTGGTCGTATTGCTAGCTTTTGTTGCTACCTTTTTAAAACAAATGCGACACACCGCCCGGCTCATTCAAGTCCGTAGGTTCGCCTCGTTGATTTGGCCTAAATCCAAAATATTCCCACACCGGAGATGTGGTATTAGGTTTTGCAACCACTTCCATTTCATTTCAAATTCCCCTCGAGTAAGTCACACGTTGTCTCCTGCTTATCTCTATATTATTAATTCGGCTGCTACATTGCTTCACGCGGAGTGTCCTGACCTGGCTGTGTCATGGGCTGTGTGTGAGCCCCGCCCCTCACTGTGCGCCTGGCTAAAATGCTGGTCACATCCTTATGTAAACAAACACGCATGTAAACGGCAATTTATCAAGCTCAGAAAAGTTATCGAGTCCATTTTTATTTATCGTACGATAAGTCAATTTATTGATTATCGCGACAGGCCTACTTGCAGGGTTTATTTCCATCACATTGGCAGAAATGGGCTTCCATACTGTACTTCGAAAACCAAAACCCTGACATGCAAGGCAATAGTGTTTAAAAACACACAACAAAAGAAAACTAAACTAAACTCAGGATTTACTATTTCCACAAACATTTGTTAACCACATGTTTTACTAAATATGTGTCGATGGAAATGTGTTGAGCCTTTAAGTAACCAGAAACTGCCTCCTTTTCAGATTTCTTTAGTAATATTCTGACTTTTAAACATTCAGTCCAAGTGTGTTCAGAGAGATTAGATAATTTTAACCCTTCTGTTGTCTTTGGGTCAAATCTGACCCGTCTCTAAATGTTTTCATGAAAAAGAAATGTGGTTATTTCATCTAATTGCCACAAAAATCACATAGTTTCATGCAATGTTCTACGCAACAACATTTATTATCACTATTTGCATTGAATGATGGGACTGTTGCATTTATATTTTTTCAAAATAGATTCATGGCTAAAATTTGATATCAGGGATATTTCTCATTATAACTATAGTCAAAAAATTGAGTGTTTTAAACTCCAAAATGTAAATTTGATGTGTACATTAGGTTTATTTACAATAATATGAACAGCTAAAAAGGTGTATCCAAGATTTGGGTTATGATTTATACACTTAATAGACAGGACTAAAGTAGCTGAGAGAAAGACAACGCAAAGGTTACGTTTATATGAAGCCATTCGGTTTCGGCACCAGAAGGTGGCAGCATAATAAAAATGGTAGTGCACTAAAGTGTCAGCAAGGCACTTTAATATTACACCATCTTACAGTGAGAAAGAATGGAGTATATAAACTGATTGATGAACGGCCAGGACCTGACAATCTGCATTTTCTTTCTTCATGTGTTGTGTACCTGGTTCTAATCTGTTCACCAAGTCTGATAAAGGCAATGCGCCTGTTATTAAGCCTGTTGTGTACTTTACTAGGATTGTTATGTAAGTTATTGGTGACAGGTTAAACAAGCAGCCACTAGAGGAAGAAGAGAAATATTGAATGTGTTCTGAGGGCCTTTAATTTAAAAAAGTGCACTATTCCAGGAAGTGGAGATCTTCTCCTACATTAGTGTGTGTGTGTGTGTGTGTGTGTGTGTGTGTGTGTGTGTGTGTGTGTGTGTGTGTGTGTGTGTGTGTGTGTGTGTGTGTGTGTGTGTGTGTGTGTGTGTGTGTGTGTGTGTGTGTGTGTGTGTGTGTGTGTGTGTGTGTGTGTGTGTGTGTGTGTGTGTGTGTGTGTGTGTGTACAGCCTACATGTAAAAGCTGATTACTATATTTATCCATTGTTACATAGAGAAAAAAATAATCTATTTAACTCACAGATTATTCCTTTAAGTGTTTTTTTGGGCAAAAAATTGCAGAAAATGCAGTCTTTTGCTTCTTAGATATAGAGATGAATTATTTTCGGAGTATATTTGGGTTTTGGACCGACAAAAACAAGACATTTAAAGGTGACCTATCAATGCACTTTTGTACGTCTTTTATACATCAATGTGTCCCCGGTGTTCCAGAGAACTCACGAAGTGTCAGAAAACACAACCCTCTCTATTTCCTCCATACCCAAATCTCTTAAAAAGGGGCTGCAACGGATCTGATACCGACTGATCCAGATTTGAACACTTCTGTGACGTCACAGAAGTGGCGCTACGGCTATTGGGCCAACTCCACCAATCAGGAGGAGACAGCCACGGACATTGCCGTTCGAAAGCGCTGGAGACGCTGTAGTACATATGCCAGGCCTGTAGACGGGCCCGGCGCCACGAGGGGGCAAAAGGGGGCATTGCCCCCTCAGTTGTCTTATTTGCCCCCTCACTTTGAGCATCATTCATCCATCGAAACGTTAAATAAATGTAACAATTATGAAATAACTTTAAATAATTATTTTCCCCAACACACGTTACTATGTTTAGATCAGATATGTGGGCAGGGAGTCAAGCAACGTGTATTAATTAATGTTAGCATGTGTGCTTAGCTGTAAACACAGTCGGATGGGGGACCAAAACGTCCCCGTTTTCCGGGCAAAGTCCCCTTTTTCGGAATGTCCGTTAAAAAACATAGAGCAACGTGAAGTAAAATGTTACATTTCAGTAAAAATAGAGTAACAGTGTTGTGCCTGTTTGTAGCGTTAGCGTATTTCTTTTTCTAATACTTCTTCTTCTACCTCTTCTTTCTTCTACCTCTACTTCTTTCTTCTACCTCTACTTATTCTTCTACCTCTACTTCTTCTTTCTTCTACCTCTACTTCTTCTTCTTCTACCTCTACTTCTTCTTCTACCTCTACTCCTTCTTCTTGTTCTACTTCTAATTCAATGTACCTTCCCGCAAAATATTGGACAAAAGAAAGTCGGCTAGTAGTGTCAACTAAATCCATAGTATTAGAACAAAAGTGATTTAAATGAGGTAAATTACGAATGTATGTTCTCAATCGCCAAGTGTGGGATTGAATATTAAATTAGTTTAGATTAGATGTATTGTCCGCATGGGGGAAATTCATTTCCACAGCTCTGTGAAAACAATATGAAATCGAAAAAAAGAAAAGAAAAAAAAAGACAGACAACTACAGATAGCACCACACATGATGGTTACTTATTATTTAGGGCTGCCTGTATGGATCAGGATTTTGCCAAAGCGAGCCCTTTTACTATAATAATAATAATAATAATAATAATAATAATAATAATAATAATATGTTATGTATTATATAAACCGTATTGGTACAATGAGCGACATCTAGTGATGGATTGTGGAACATTGATTATTTTTTTCTCATGGCAGTTAGACTCTAGAGCAGGGATGGGCAAATGGCGGGCCCCCACCTCCTCATTTGCGGCCCCCATATTAATTTAAAAACAACGTAATTAACAAAGAAAAATATATATATTTTTTAATGTACTTGTAGTACCGATACCGTCCACTAGACTCATAGTTACGTCGCGAGCTGCGTACAGGATTTCAAATACCGCGAAATAATCTGTGACGCATTTGTGTGTATTGTGTTTGTTTCCCGGGGAAACCCTCACAAGAAACACCAGCTGTTGTTATGCCTGCTGCGACGTCAAGTTGCCTCTTGTAATTATGCCTTTACAAGCTTAAAAGTTGTATTTATCATCTGAATTTGGCGAAACAAGTTTAATATTCTTAAAACCAAGACTTTGTTTATTTGAAATCAGATGAAAACAAACTGTCACGGACCCTGCCGTGTTATCTATGATTGCTACGCTTTTCATTCATAATTTCAGCGGGAGGGAGGGGGAGTGGTGCTGAGGAACAGCAGAGTGCGGGCTGACAGGTGTATGTGTTGACTTATTGTGGAATAAGTGGAATGCAGAGACCTGCTACAAGTGTTTTATGTGTTCATGACTTCATGTTTATGTCATGATAATGGTTAATCTCAATACACACACATTTTCCGTGCTTCCCAATAGTTTAAAATAGTTTAATAACCTGTTCAATGCAAACATGCCACTTGTAAAAATGAAATGACATTTCTGTGAACTGATATTTGTTTAGTGAGCTTATTAGAGGATGTTCCCATTTTTGGGGGATGTTCCCTTTGATTGTAAAATGTCAATGAAGATGTCAGACTTAGTATATTTGTTAATAATTACATACAACACATGGAATTGTTGTGTGAGTGTGTTCCAAGTGAATCTGCGGCCCCCTGTTGGCCAGTACATGAATTATGTGGCCCCCACCACCATCAAAGTTGCCCATCCCTGCTCTAGAGACAAACAAGGGGACTATGTTTAATCTGTGTCTGTCCAATTGGTGTAGTGTTTGATCCAATATTACATTTTGTTTATATATTAGTCACTTTCTTATGGAATGCCAGGTTTTAGGCCTTGGTTTGAACATTCAATCCTGAAAATAAAAAATCAACCAGATTAATGTTTCTTTAATCCTGACATGACTAGAGTAGATAGTAAGTAAGTAAGTCTGATAGGAAGATGACTTAAAGGATAGAGGAGAAAAGGTTATGGTATAATTACAGAGCCTGTCAATTTATAAATTGAGGAAATCAATGTTAGTCTGTTAACCAAATTGCAGCCATCTGATAATGTACTATCTATTATTAAAGATCAGAGGAAAAGAACAGAATGAGAGGGGTCAATCCGGAATAAAAATAAAGAAGCAAAGAGATTGTAGAGCAGTGAGAAGGAAAAAAGCTTGGTGTGTCAATTCATTACATTGGCAGTATTTTTCGTTGTTGTTCAAAAAGATCGCCCCCTCTGATTTTTTTAACAGCCCCCTCAGTAATTTCATCCTGGAGCCGGGCCTGCCTGTAGATGGTGCTGTTCTCACAGAATCAGCCCATGCAAAGACAGTGTTAAATTGAGAGAAATGAGGAATGGCTAAAAAGCATGATCTGTTTGGTATTTTGAAAAATAAAAAGTATAAATATGCCTTATAAATATAGCATGATAGGTCCACTTTAAAGAAATGTTTACATTGCCTTGGACAAATTAATACTTGATACAAGTACATTATTGTTGCTTTATTATTGTAAATTACAAATAAGCACATGTTTAATTAGCTATACATAACTGCAACGGTGCAGTTTCAGAGGGTCTATAAAAAAACATGCAAAATGAAACTGAATTTGTGGAATGCAAAATGGTCTTTGGTATCTCTTAGCATGGGATATCAGGTCAGTGCACGCAAATATCAACATTTTCCAAATAACTGCAGGTGGGTGTAATCTCTCACACACGCGCTTGCTTGAAGTTTCTTGTTTCGTTTCCACCATCAGCAGTGCAGAAAGGGGTATTTGGCCTTTGGGGGGAGGAGGGGAGGGGGAGAGATAGAGGAAGTGAAAATGAATTCCAGTTCAAAGATCGTATATGGTTGAGACGATCGTGAATTTTTCCATCTGTCTCTCTTTTATTACATTGCCAAAGCAGTTAAAACTTTTACTGCTTCCTCTCAACCTTCCAAATGTTTTACTGTTAGGCATTTAGTTGTATTTGGCCTCGGCATTTTAGCTATGTGCAGGTGTAATATCTACTATGTTTTGCCAATAATAACATGAGGTGTGGACAGTCTATAAAGTGAATGGGGATAAATAAAAACATGTTAGCCACTATAAAGTGTGCTGTTACCGCAGCCAAGTCACGTTTTAGAACAGAAAACAAAAACATATGCCAAAGCAACCGATCATTTCAAGGCAATACATTTATAGCGCTCCAATACTATTGAATAAAACCAATATATTCAGTTCCCACAGATCTGAAATATACTTGGGGGGGTGGGGTTGAGGTGACGTGCAACAACATTAACCTTTCTGTTGGTCGCTTGTTAGCAAACTCTTCACACGATGGCAGAGCGAACAGGTACAGGCAGGGCCCATAGTGATAGCCCTATAGTTTAAATCTACTACCCACATATAAACATATGGACATGGGTTACTATTAAAAAAAAATTGTAAATGTATTTAGGAACCTATCAATTTGATTTGAGGGGGTCGACCTCAAATCCTCTAGGGGGGTCCCGGTCAGATATTTTTTTTAAATTTTGGAGTTAAATGCATCAATCTGGTGCATTTTGAGGGGAACATAAAGAGACTAGATCTATGGAAACACCTATATGAAATAGAACTGTGTACATTTCAATAATCATAAAATCATGGCCATAACCAATAACATCCCATTTCCAATATGAAAAATACACTGAAAACTGTTTATTTATTTATTTTTGGTTCATTTATAGTTGTGAGTGTGTCTGTGCTCCTGAATCAGCCTCTCCTGTCTCCCTCCTCTCCTCCCTTGTCCTCCTTGAGGCAGCAGCAAAGACTAGTTTTAGCCCTCAACAAGTTTTAAAAGTGTATCTTACCTTTTTTCACCTAGTTAACTTTTTATTTTTTATTCCTGCATATTTTACTAATCACTACCCTCTCAAATGGAAATATTTGTTTACATAAATGGTGACCAAACCGTTTGAGACCCACTGAGAACTTAGACTACAGTAAGTTAACTTATCTTATCTTATCTTTATTTGCATAAAGGAGTATTGAGAGTGACTATATATCTTAGCAATATATAAGCTAAAACAGAATACAGGTACATTACATTTGATCAGAATACAGGTTATTGCTATGGTAGTTTTGCACCGACAGGAAACACAAATATAGAATAAAATAAATAAAAAATTTAATTTTCTTTACAATTTGAATTTAGGAATGGGCAATGATTAGATTGATACCATTTTATATTCTTTATGTCACAATGCAATGCATGAATGGGGACTGCAGATGAAAAACAGATATGTGGCAAAACTAGTGCCTGCCTGTATGTTTTTGTGTTCATTTGTTGTAACATTGTTCATGCTGCCCTCTTGGCCAGGTCACTCTTGAAAATTAGATTTTAATCTCAGTGAGACTTTTACCTGGTTAAATAAAGGATAAATACAAATATGATATTAGCAGGGGAAAATTGTACATTTACTGCATTTCAGACCCCTCAAAGTGCTTTTGGAATCTAACATTCCCACACATTCTTTTTTGACATTTTGAATTTTGCAAAAGGACACATCGACATGATGGCTGAGGTACAGTCGCCCCATCATGTGATAGGCTTATAAAGGCTTTGTGGATCCAATAAAATTGAGCAGAGTGAGCCCTCTTCGCTCGGGATTTCCTCGGGAGCGCGCACGCAGCCAAGAAACTTCCGCCACGCAGCTCGCGAAAGCCCCAAAGCAAGAGCACGAGTGCAGGCAGGAGGGGGATTTCCAGATCGAGCCCCCACTTCCCGAAGCAGCCGTTGTTTTGCTTTCGGTCTGAATACAGAAACAGAGAAAAACGACGGCCATATTTTCCCTTTTTATACTTTAAACCACCGATAAGTGAAGTTGTATAATTGGAGCTGCGCGTGTTGTTGTGACAGCAGGACTGCGAGGCTGCAGGCCGTCCAGACTGATAAGGTAACATCTTATTTCCGCATGTTAACACTACTGACTTCCCGCAGGACGACATGACGGCTGCCGGCCCGCTGTGTAAGTGAAAGTGGTACTGTAGTTTTTCTCTGCCGTTTGTTGACGAGGTATGAGATTTATTTTCACTTTTGACTCACATGTTTTGGGGTCAGCACGCTGGCAGATAGCAGACCAACAGAGCACTGTTAACTCTTGACTTAACGCCACTGCTAAATCCAACTTTAATACCTAACAAACCTGCTGCTAACACTTACCTAAAGTCAAATATCATATGGATAGAATATGGCAATTACTAACACTTGCTAACATGTATCAAAAGGACTCTTGGTTGCAAATGTCACATTTTAAAGGTATTTTAGTTTGTATGTAGTTATGCGAGTAAAATGATGTGACCAAATGCATGTTGCATTCAGGACTTTGTGCATACGTTAGTAAATCAGAGATGTTTAAACTACACTACAGCTAGTCGTGTTAAAGGGGACCTATTGTAGCTCCCTCCAGTAAATGACACGAGGCTGAGGTCTTGATTAAATACGGGGTTTATTCTTGTGGGACCTATTCCAACCCTTGAGAACTGGGTTATAAGACAGACAAATATAAAAGGTAAACAACAAATAAATATGTAATGTATGCCTATGTCATCACTGTTAATGCCGCCAATTAAAACAATAAACGGCGCACATATCCCACACAGCAAGTAGCACAAGCTAACAATAGCATGTAGCACAAGCTAGCGCATAGCATACATACATACACAAACAGACCTGCAGCTCAACCGCACACAATTACACACAACCAGCACGAAACGTACCTCGTAGGCTGCTAGTCACCTAGAGGGGCTGATAACTTTATATGCATTTTTCCCTTGGTTTCCTTAGTTTTTCTTTTAACGTCCTGCGTTTCTCTGCCGTTTCAACTATCCAGTGCGTCGATTAACCAACAGGTGTAACACAAAACACAGCAGATTAGTTCCGCCCCTATTAATGTTGCACATAAAAGGTAGGAACAAAAGATACAAAGTGGAACAAAATAAACAACAGAGAGTGAAGACAGTTACACTCCCACCAAATCACCTGTTATTTCCATAAACATTTTAGAAAACCGATATACATTAATGTAAATCCAACTATTTTGTTTTATACCTATTAAGTGCAGAGTGTGAGTGAGAGTAACTGTTCAGAGTCTTAGTCTGCTTCCAACAACAACACCGTCTTGTGAATAGGCCTTTCGAGATAGACAGGTTTATCGAGGCGCTTTCCCTTTCCATCCAGGGTAGAGTCGCTGATAAGCAGCTTGAGCCTTCTCACTCTTCCATCCCCTCCTGGGTACACTTCCACAACCCTGGCCAGCTTCCATTGGCCACGGGGTATAGTGTTGTCTTCCATAATGACAACGTCATTTACCTTGGCATTTCTGCAGTCCTTGATCCACTTTTGTCTTTGTTGGAGATTAAGGAGGTACTCCTTCCTCCACCGAGCCCAGAAGTTATTAGACAGGAGTTTAACTCTACGCCATCGTTTGCGAAGGTAAAGATCTTCCATTTCAAACCTTCCAGGATGTGGCAGGATGACTGAGGACTTCATGGTCAAGATGTGGTTTGATGTCAAGGGTTCTGGACTGGATGAATCATTCAGATGATCTGTGGTCAGAGGTATACTGTTCACAACCGCCATGACTTTGTACAGAAATGTTCTTAAGGAAGAACAGTCAAGTTGTTTAGCTGAATGCTCTAGAATGGACGTCAAGACACTTCTGATGGTGCAAATTTGTCTCTCCCAAACACCACCCATATGACTTGAAGCTGGGGTATTTATGAGGAACTCACATCCCAGTTCTTTCAGTTCCCTTTGATCCATCTCCTTCAATGCTTCACCAAGCTCCCGTCTAGCACCAACAAAGTTTGTCCCTTGATCACATCTTATCTGGCGCACTGACCCACGAATGGCAATGAATGAACGCAGAGCATTGATGAAAGCATCTGTGGTTAAGTCATCAAGCATTTCGATGTGAATTGCTCTGGAGCACATGCAAGTAAATAAGAGCCCATAGCGTTTAAGCTCTTTTCTTCCTTCCTTGACATAGAATGGTCCGAAACAGTCCATACCGCAGTAAGTGAATGGAGAGGTTGCTTCCGTTCGCTCTTCAGGGAGGTCTGCCATTTTTTGTTGTTCAGTGCCTCTCCTGAACTTCCTGCACTTGGTGCATTTGTAAATATGGGATGAAACTGCCTTACTACATCCTAGAATCCATATGCCATTTGATCGAAGCTCATTCATGGTCATTCCTCTTCCTTGATGGTGCACTCTCTCGTTATAATGCTTAACAAGTAGTTTGACAAGTGACTGTCCTTTGGGAGAATCGCTGGATGCTTCACATGAGGATGTAGAGCGGCATGAGTTAAGCGACCTCCAACTCGGAGGATACCTTGGTCATCCAGAAATGGACTCAACTTGTTCAACTTGTCTTTGGTTTGTATCTCCTTATGATGCTGAAGGCATTTTATCTCTTGAGAGTGTGTTGCTTCTTGAACCATCCTGATTATGGTCAGCTCTGCTTCTCTCCTCTAAGCGTGTGGCTTCACAGGACCTTGGCTTGAGACCTTTAATTTCCTTTGCAAGGCGCTTGAGTCTGGCAAAGGCTTTAACCACTCTTGACCAGTCTGAGAATTTGTGAAGGTGATCTAGTAGCGACTTTACTTTGTTTGCCTTGGTATCATGAACCTGGGCCTTCTTAAGCTCTGGGTCACTACTCACTATCTCTCCCACCTTGACTTCTCCACTTGGTAGCTCTTTCTGCGAAAGTAGGTCAGGGCCTGTGAACCAATTTGAGACTTGAAGTTGCTGTGCTGTGAGACCTTTGGAGGCCTGATCTGCAGGGTTATCTTCAGAAGCTCTTTCGACAAAGTCAGATTCCAGCACCTCACTGACATCTGCAGGTGAGACTTCCTTAATCTGTGTTCTACAGATGTAGTGTACTTCCCTTGGGAGGTTTGAAGACTGGAGACTTGGCATCACTTGCTTCACGGTTACCTGGTGACTTACTCCAATCATATCTTCAATGTCGAGACAGGGATTGCCAAAGCCGACAACACTCCAGCCCAAATCTGTTCTCTGTGCAAAGGGCTGGTTTTCTTCACCAGGCAGCACTTCTCTTGGGACGAGAGCTTGAAGGCAGTTGTAGCCGATAAGCAGGCCAATTTCACAGCTTTGCTGAGGAGCGATCTCTTCTGCAAGGTGTTCAAGATAAGGCCACGCCTTTGCAGTCTCTGGTTTGGGAATATGGTCTCTGCTTGCAGGGATGAATTCTCTTGAGTAGGTTACTGGCAGAGGTATTATCCTGTCCGAGTAGATTCCTCTCACTTGGAGACCAGTTAGCTTCCTACATGACACGACTGTGCTTCTTGAAGCCATTGTGGAGAGCTTTAGCTGCCCTGCTTCGTTATTTGTGCGAAAAGCCTTTGCCATTTCTTCAAGGATAAAGCTTGTGTCACTCTGTGTATCGATGAGTGCATACACAAGTATTTCACTATGTGGCTCACTTGTGGCTGACACCCACACTGGAACGATTGTGGATGTATGGGGGTCTTTAACATTCTGGAAGACTGTATTGGATGTTGCCTCACATGGTGTGCTTGCTGTTTTACTTTGTGGACGTTTCATTGTGCTTTCTCTTGCACCATCATGTTTTGTTGACATTCTTTCTTCTCTGGTGCGATTGTCGTGGAGACAAGTTGGATTTCCTCTCTCGCATGTTTCGCACATCTTCAGTGTGCGAAAAAGTACACGTCCCACAGTCCGGGACGTGTTATTTACAATATCGGACAAGTAGATCTTTCAATTGACTTGTCCGGCGGACAAGTGACGTTTTTCGCCCTGATTTATTGTTAAATTATTGATAGATTCAGTTTACAAAGGCAGAACTCATTCGCAAATTGTACGTGTCCGCCATTGTTCGTTTAGAAATGTTAGTTTCGGTTCTGCTTGTCGATTCCTAATGAAATGCATCTCGCCGCTTTCTGTACAGTTACACGGGGGTGGGGCGGGAATTGTAGCACAGTGGCAGGGTTGGGAAGCAAAACTCGGTTCCGAGTAGGAACAAATAACAATTGTCCGTTCCCGGGATTGATAAGAGTTGTGAGGACAGGAGGCGATGCCAAGCCCCGCGGACCGCAGCTCCCTCTCTCTGCTCCGGATCAGCTGATCGCTGCATGGTGCAGCTCAGCGTCTCTCTCTCTCTCTCTCTCTCTCTCTACACACAGCGGATTCACTGCCCGTTTAACAGCCTCATCTTTGTCAAACTTTCTTATGTTCTTTCTCTAACACGTAATGAAGGTTATTTGGACTTTTAGCTCCTTTGTTGTTAATATTGACCGCCATTTCCTTTATGAAGTGAAGCAGCCTCCCTGTGTCCTCGCGCTTTAATCATATCCCCGGACCCCCATACTCGGAGGAGCACAGGGATATCAGTATTGTTTATGAAGCAGGGTATAGAAATTATTGAAATTAAAATACTATCTATTTACTTTTACAAACAGTGAGCAGCTGGGCAGCTGCAGCATGTGTATTGAAGGACATGTGTAAGCGTCTTTGAGTTTTAGAAAAGCGCTAGGCCTATAGGCTATAAATATAATGTATTATTATTATTATTATTATTATTAGGCCTATGTGTTGGACATGTGTGGTTGGACTCTGTCTCACAGGCAGGTTGCAGCATGTGTGTTGCAGGACATGTGTTGGACACACAGACTGTGTGGTTGGACTCTGTCTCACAGGCAGGTTGCAGTGTTACATCAGAGGAGACTGGGCCAATTGTACATTCTTAAACTGCACCACTTAGAACTAACAAAACAATGCAGAGATTATGTTTATATAATTGTATTCAATAACCGTAAGAAATTAAACAGTATGAACTGATTTGTAAATAGGAATACAGATTTAACTTAATGTTTTCATAAATATATTTTTCTCCCAGTTTGTCATGGGACTTATTTTTACCCTCTCAAAGAACCGGAATCGAGAACCGAAAATAACTGGAATCGAAAAGCAGAACCGGAATCGTTAAAATCTAAACGATACCCAACCCTATGTGTGATGCAGTAAAATCTTACCGTGTCGTAAAAACCGTGGGAAAATGTGAAATACGATGGCGAAGAAGAAGATTCCAGTGGCCCCAATTTGTGTCCATTCTGGACAAGTGAAAATGTATTCGGACAAGTAAATTGCCAAACTCACTTGTCCATGGACAAGTACTCTCTAAAAACTTTTTCTCACACTGATCTTTCTGTTTGTACATTCCTTTGAGCGATCGCCAGATTTTAAACAGCCAAATCACAACTGCTTCTCTTAAACAAACTTGACTCGCTCAGAGATTGTCTCGTTCATGAATTTGTAACATTTGTGCAGACCGTGTCCTGCCTTCTCACAGAAAAGACAGTTTGTGGCGTCTGCTCTTTCATCTGTGTCTGTAGTCAATACGTTTGATACAGGACTTCTGTTCCTTAAAATGTTGCTTTTTTCGCTTTCTCTTGAATTTAGAGCATGGAGAGATGTTATTCGGTTGCAAGCTATTTTGGCTTCACGTGTGAGAAATTTAACAAACTGGCTGAAGGTTGGGAACGTGTGATTTTGTTCTTCCATTTCTGTAACCTTTATGTTCCAACTTGAGGTCAACCAGTCTGGAAGCTTAGCAAGCATCTTTTGGTTTTCGTTGCAGTCGTTAAGTACATCAAGTCCTTTGATCTGTGACATGGCAGCCTCACAGCTGCGAAGGAAGTCAGAGAGCTCTTGAAGTTCTACACTGTCTTTGGAACTTATCTTGGGCCATGCATCAAGCTTATCTCTGAAGGCCTTAGCAATGAGGAAAGGATTACCGTACCTCTCTTCTAGGATGGTCCAGGCGGCATGATAGGCTGACTCTGTGCCTAGCAGGAAGTAGCTCTCTATGGCCTTCTTGGCGGGTCCACCCACATACTTTCTTAGATAGTATATATTGTCTTCAGCTGGGATGTTTTTCCTGTCAACGAGTGTACGAAAGGAGACCTTCCAGTCATTGAACCTCAGTGGATCACCACTGAACGTTGTAGGTTCAGGTACAGGTAGACGACTTGCACTGATGGACTCTGCAAAAGCTCTGACAAGAGCTGAAGTACTGTCTTCTTGTTTTTGTTGTGTCGCAGCTTAAGGTGGTGAGTGGTTTTGCAGTTCACTGCTTTTATGCTTGGGTTCTTCTTTCACAACCAGAGGAACATGTTGATGGAGCAGCTCGCTAATTTCTTCGTCTGAGCATGCATTCTGTTCATATACTTGATGTCTCGCCTTTGCAGCTTTTAGCTTCTTCATTGTTTCTAATCGCTCTAGTTGTCTGCGCTTGGCTTGTAACTCTCTTTGCCTCTCAGCATTTTCTGCCTCCTGTTTGGCTCTTAACTGAGCAGCTTCAGCCTCCAGTATTTCAAGTTCTTCGATCTGTTGTTCCTGTTCTAGCATTACTTCTAAAGTCACTTCATTTGCAGAAATGTCAGTAGCGGCTTCTTGTCTTTTGATAGAAGAGAGGAATGAACTTCTTGATGTGGCTCTCGAGTTGCTACGAGAATGAATCGAGGACCTGGTGACATGAGAACCATTACTTCTCTTAACAGAGCCAACAGATTTGCATACTGACTGTCTGGTATTTACCAATTTCTTCTTCTTCATGACTTTTGTCCTTTCTTGTCCATTCGTTCTCTTGCAGTCTCAATGATTGTCTTTGTAACTGCTTCACAGGTGTCTTCTCTGCGACGTGTGTCATGGTCGGGAATGTCAATGAGCCTCAACTCTTCATAAGCAATATTTACATCATCGGAGGTCTTGCTTACCTTAGTGATGTATTCATGCAGCAGGTCATTAGAGCGTTGACCACTTTGAGCTTGTTTGGCTTCCTTTGTGATATCTTTCCACCTTTTGTAGCTCACACTGAAACAGTGTACAAGTCTTGTTACTTGCTCATCGTGCAGTTATTGGCCCTTTTCCGTTAACTTCCGGACTCTTTGGCTCCTTTGTGGCTCTTGTGTGGAAAGGCTATCCATTTTCGGATCTTCAGTTGCCTGTGGTTGCTCGTTTTCTACTACACTCATTTCATCACTCTTAGTGTAAGACTCAACATCTGACATTTTACTTGTTTACTTAGGTTTGGTTTTAACTCTAATATTTAATTATATTTAAAGCTAAGTAGTTAGCCAATTTAGATATTAGCTTTGAGTTATCTTAAGCTTATACACAGCAATTGAGCCTTATTTAAATGAAAATCACAAGTGATAATGATATAGGCAAACAACAAAAACTTGGTACAGTTCTTCAACACTTATCACTTGAAATATATTGTCCTTTAAATGTACTTTGTTGCTTAGTCTGCAAATACTTACTGCAGATACCTTAATACACAAATCAATATTAACAACCTTTAACTTCCATTAGAAAGGTAAGTAAATAACATTAACACAGATTATATGAACTATTCAAATGTCCCATTTTCTTCGTATGGCACTTTAAAGTCTCTTTGTTGCACCTACATTTAAACTAAAACACCTGGACCTTCCAGAAGTAGTTGGATCTTGTGCTGCTGTGTAGATGGCTGCTACAGATGGACACGCTGCGACGGCGATGTCCCGTGCCGTCCATGGATCGCTGCCGTCTGGCGCCGTTTTACTCGTCTACTCATGCGGAGCAGTCGAGTTCTCACTGTAGCTCCCTCCAGTAAATGACACGAGGCTGAGATCTTGATTAAATACGGGGTTTATTCTTGTGGGACCTATTCCAACCCGTGAGAACTGGGTTATAAGACAGACAAATATAAAAGGTAAACAACAAATAAATATGTAATATGCCTATGTCATCACTGTTAATGCCGCCAATTAAAACAATAAACGGCGCACATATCCCACACAGCAAGTAGCACAAGCTAACAATAGCATGTAGCACAAGCTAGCGCATAGCATACATACATACACACACAAACCTGCAGCTCAACCGCACACAATTACACAAACAACCAGCACGAAACGTACCTCGTAGGCTGCTAGTCACCTAGAGGGGCTGATAACTTTATATGCATTTTCCCCTTGGTTTCCTTAGTTTTCCTTTTAACGTCCTGCGTTTCTCTGCCGTTTCAACTATCCAGTGCGTCGATTAAACAACAGGTGTAACACAAAACACCGCAGATTAGTTCCGCCCCTATTAATGTTGCACATAAAAGGTAGGAACCAAAAATACAACGTGGAACAAAATAAACAACAGAGAGTGAAGACAGTTACACCTATCATGCAAAATGCACTTTTGTACGTCTTTTATACATGAATATTTGTGTCAGGGAACTCACCAAGTGTCAGAAAACACAACCCTCTCTATTTTCCTCCATACTCAAATCTCTAAAAACGGGGCTGCAACGGATCTGATACAGACTGATACAGATTTGAAAATTCTCTGACGTCAGGAACAAGGAGCTCCGCCTATAGAGAACCGCAGTGACGCGTCGTAAAACCCGGAAGTAAACTTCTTCTGGTTCCTTCGTCAAAAACCAATGCAAATTCCCCATAGGATTTTGAAAAATAGCTCGAAATAAGGTCTGTGGTTGACACACATTTAAGAGAGGGATCCCGTTTTGTTCAGCCGGATAATCTCCACATGTCAACCCTACTTTTATAATTTTTGAATCATAAATCTAGTCGCCACAAGCAAAATGCTAACGTTATGCTATAAGCGAACTACAAGCCAGTACAGCAGCAGGGTCGCACGACTTCAACGTCAAGCCAACTTAAGATCGTTTCAACTGACTTTCACTGAAACTGCACTTTGAACACTTTAAATATATTAACATTTTAAACTGTATACCCCGGTTATCTAGGCCATTTTTGTTTTGTTTAATGTATACCACGTTTATCTAGGCCGTTTTTGTTTTGTTTTATGTATACATGTCACACTGTGGGAAACGATATTTCGATATTTCTGGATGTATAACACATGTAGAATTTTTGACAATAAAGCTGACTGACTTTCGCGCGCTTGCATATTTTAACAGAGCTTTTCATTTTAGCCACACTGAATTTAATTAGAAGTCATGGCTGTGTCAATTACCAGTCTGATATCGTTTTACAAAGATGACAAGAAGAGTGTAGACAGAGGAGAGAACCACTACAAGTCAGGACACGTAAAACAGTGCAGCCTAGATGAAGGTGAGCTTACCGGTGTTGTCAGGGCTAGCATGAGGGACAAGGTTTATAGTGTCGGTGAGTAGTGATAGCAAGAGTACCGTTAACCTTTTAAGACCCAGTTAATTTATTCACATTAATTCCCATCAACAAATCCATTTTATGTGTCACATGAAATCTTTATTAGGCAAGGCAAGGCAAGTTTATTTATATAGCACTTTTCAACACAAGGCAATTCAAAGTGCTTTACAAAAAATGAAAGAAATCAAGAAAATAAAATAAACATTAAAAGAAAAAATACATGGATAAAAGTTACAGTGCAGTCTAAGATATGAATATTTCAATTAAAAGCAGCGACAAAAAGAAAAGTCTTCAGCCTGGATTTAAAAGTAGTAAGAGTTGCAGCGGACCTGCAGGTTTCTGGGAGTTTGCTCCAGATATTTGGAGCATAATAACTAAACGCTGCTTTACCATGTTTAGTTCTGACTCTGGGGACAGAAAGCTGACCAGTCCCTGAAGACCTGAGAGATCTGGATGGTTCATAATTTAGCAGGAGGTCAGAAATGTATTTTGGTCCTAAACCATTTAGTGCTTTATAAACAGCAGCAGTATTTTGAAATCTATTTTTTGACACACAGGAAGCCAGAGTAAAGACTTCAGAACAGGAGTGATGTGATCCACTTTCTTAGTGTTAGTGAGGAACCAGAGTAAAGACTTCAGAACAGGAGTGATGTGATCCTCTTTCTTAGTGTCAGTGAGGACTCGAGCAGCAGCGTTGTTCTGAATCAGCTGCAGCTTTCTAATAGATTTTTTAGTGAGACCTGTGAAGACACCATTGCAGTAGTCCAGTCTACTGAAGATAAAAGCATGGACACGTTTTTCCAAATCCTGCTGTGACTTTAGTCTTTTAATCCTAGATATGTTCTTTAGGCGATAGTAAGCTGATTTAGTAACTGTTTTAATGTGACTGTTGAAACTCAGGTCAGAGTCCATGACTACACCTAGATTTCTGGCTTTATCTGTTGTTTTGAACATTGCAGACTGAAGCTCAGCGCTAACTTTTAAACGTCCTGCCTTGGCTCCAAAAACCATTACCTCAGTTTTATCTTTGTTTAATTGGAGAAAGTTCTGACACATCCAGTCATTGATTTGTTCAATGCACTTACTCAGTGTTTGAATTGGAGCATAGTCTCCCGGTGCAATGGTTACGTAAATGTGTGTGTCATCCGCATAGCTATGGTAACTTATTTTGTTGTTCTTCATTATCTGAGCCAGTGGTAGCATGTAGACGTTAAAGAGAAGAGGCCCCAAGATTACAAATATTACACACCAGAAAACACAGAAATATCCATGAAATAAACATACAGTAGGCTATAAAAAATTAAAGGGATAATTGGGAAGGCTCTACAAATGTAAATATATTTTAAATAATAAAACAATCCCACCACCACAAGTATCTTCAGGAGAAGATGGAATTCTCTCCACAAAATGTGAATGCCCATGTGGAGAATGGAAATGCAGTCATGCGGCTGCATGAGCCATCTTTGCCATCCACAATTTCAGCTGCACTGACACCCCCTGTCAGTGGAAGAAGCCAAAGGCAGCTAAACGTATGCATTCAGTGGAGGATGTTGCAATATTGTGGTTGTTAGAGTGTTAGGTTTCCTGTCAGCTCGTCTGTTGGGAAGATATAAAATATTAGTTTCATGGAAGTCACACCGTCACATATAAGAGCATTAAGACATACAGTACATAGGCTAAAACAAAACATCTAAAGATATAACCTTGCACTTTGATAAGTCTCGTGAACATTTTCACTATTTTGACATTTTTATAGATCAAAATTGAACTAAAGAAATAAATGGTAGATTAATCCATATTGAAAATAGGTGTCAGCTGCTACACTAATTATAATAGTTATATTTCTTAATTAAGATAAGATATTACTGTATTGATCCCAATTTGGGAAATGTTTGTGTTGCAGCAGCATAACAAGAAAAACCAAATATAAGTTATTATATATACAAAAGTATGTGAGGGATGGGATATATAAATGTAAAATGTACATGTGATTTTACGTCCAAGAGAAGCTATGGAGCAGAGAGTTCTCTGCCAGCCAGAGGTGATTTGTTAAGAGTTCAATATGTCAAAATGATTTCCCTGACTACAATCTTTAGTTACATGGTGAAACATTATGCTGCTTGTACTAATTAGACTTATCATATAAGCCACACAGGTTTTAATAGGATTTATTCATTATGTTGACTTATGTTGCGGTCTTTTCAGCAGCGCCATCTCTAAAACGGCGATACAATCACTACCCATCATTTACATTTCACCGTGACATGGACAAAAATGTAACGTCAGCTTATCTCATGGCACGAATCCAGACTCTCCTTTGGAAAACATTGCCCGGGAAACAATAGAACAAGCACGTTTCATGCGAAGACCTGTGCCTGCAACCCGGAGCAAAGCAACAAACCATTGCGTAGCTAACTAGCAGCGCTAGCAGCGCTAGCGTTAGCTAACGAAACGAACTGCCGAGTAAAATTGGAAAACACTGGTAATTAATTATTCTATCATTTGTAAAACTAAGGTGTTAAAAACGACAATTTCAAAAATACAGATTCTAATGGTCAGATATAGATATACAGATACTAAAGATATGCATGTACTTGCTTTCAAGCAGAACACAGGGGAAAACAAACTTAGCGGGAGTGTTTACGTGTTAGGCGTAATGACGTACAACGGCCTCGACAATTCCTGTAGTCCTATTCAGCCACTCGGTAACAACCATCGTTTTTCAGACACGTAAACTCTTCAAAAATCACCAGTGAGGTCACTGCTGATGTATTTAATGTCGTAGAACAAAACATGATTTATCTCTTAAATTTGTGTCAACCACAGACCTTATTTCGAGCTATTTTCCAAAACCCTATGGAAAAAATGCATTGCTTTTTGACGAAGGAACCGGAAGTGCTAAAAATGCTAACTTACTTCCGGGTTTTTGGACGCGTCACTGCGGTTCTCTATATGGCCAACTCTCCACCTATCAGGGGAATGTGGGGTTGGGCCACGGCCGGCCATTGCCGCTCGAAAGCGCTGGAGACGCTGTAGTACATATGCCAGGCCTGTAAGTGGCGTTGTAGTCTGCCACGAAAGCAGCGAAGAAGACTTCCCGCACATGGTTGCCCTTCTGTTTATTCTCCGCTGTGGCTCTTTTTCTCCCTCCCGACGCAAGCGTTTGCTCCTGTAATTCAATGCAATCCCTCCCCGTCGAGGTAGGCACTGTAATTCTCTCCGGTAGTAAATAATTAAGATACTATACAGTTATACATCAACTTAATAATGAAAATGTGACAAAAGATTGTTCAAATGCTTTACAATAAGTAATTAACACAATTATTTGAAACTAAGTGGTAGTAAACTTGTCCACCCTCAATTGCTGGTATACTAAATACCAGTAGTGCAGCTGTTGTCATGTTCTTCACAGATACCTCAAACATGAATTGAGCAAGTCACTAGTTTCGTCATCCGTTGTCTCCCTTTCAAATGTGGGTTCTCTTGACCTTTGTGCTGACCCCCACCATAGATCCATTGGCCCTTCAGCGTTGAAGTCTTAAATTGGCCAGACTAATACATTTCTAATGTTAAATAAATGAAAAGCATTCACAGACAAGAATTAGATATTAATTATTAATGCTGTAAATTACCTTTTTAATATGTCTAACTATATTTAAAATGTGTTACCTTTTTATAGAAGTGATTATATTTGTATGCCAATATTTTCCTATGGTAAAGTTTCGTTTTGCACTTATTTTGGTAGTAATAAGATCGGGAATCTTATTTTAAAGGAACTTTTACCAGAAGTGAATGCACAACGTAGCAGAATGTACATATATATTTCGCCTCCCAAGACTTTACACATTTCCTCTTTGCTTTTCGTTCGGGTTCATTTTGCGCTTTATCAGTTGAATTACTTTGAACATTCGTTTGAGATGTTGATGGGTTGGCCGAACTTTTCACCCCACAGTCCAAAAACTTAATTTGCTTCGCCATTTTTTGTAAAATAAACACACGGTGCGTTGACGCTTGGCGGTGGGCGTATCTGAAGCTTGGGGATTTTTTGCGAGCAACGCAACCAACAACCAATCACTTGAATCTCCCGCCCCCGACATACAAAGCAATAGCAATATTAAAACGAAGTAAACTGGATATAAAATCAGTTTCACCCACTGTCTCTGCCACCTCCCTGCGTACCTGGCTCCTCCGGTTTGTATCCCGGTAGGTGAACAGAGACTGATCATACAGCACCGGGTGATTCACTACCGCGATAATGAATTTTTCCTAAATTTTTGGGAATATGAGGAAATTACCTGCGTAGTCTCTCCCAGCATACACGTGATTTGATTGGCGCTTGTACTGGCAGATTTGAATAAACAGGATTTCATTGGCTGACGCTTCTGCCGAGGCGCCAAAAGTTGAACTTTGCTGAACTTTTGAAGCGAGCAACGCCAGCAACGCGTCGCTTCCCAAAATGCAGTTCGGCAAAAAGTGACGTCACCCCATTCAAAGTGAACGGTGAAGCGTCAACGCACGCCGCTGTGTGGACGGGCCGTAAACGTGCATCGCTTTCTGGCTCCGTAATCACACCAACTGCACATGCAACTTAAAGAGGACCTATCATGCAAAATGCACTTTGTACGTCTTTTATACATGAATATGTGTCTCCTGTGTTCCAGGGAACTCACCAAGTGTCAGAAAACACAACCCTCTCCATTTTCCTCCATACCCAAATCTCTTAAAACGGGGCTGCAACGGATCTGATACAGACTGATCCAGATTTGAACACTTCTGACGTCACAGAAGTGGCGCTATGGCTATTGGGCCAACTCCACCAATCAGGAGGAGACAGCCACGGACATTGCCGTTCGAAAGCCCTGGAGACGCTGTAGTACATATGCCAGGCCTGTAGATGGTGCTGTTCTCACAGAATCAGCCCATGCAAAGACAGTGTTACATTGAGCAAAATGAGGAATGGCTAAAATGCATGATCTGTTGGGTATTTTGAAAAATAAAAAGTATAAATATGCCTTATATAGGTATGGTTAGGGCTGCACGATATTGAAAAAAACTGACATTGCGATTTTTTTAACTATATCTAATAGGGGTGCACCGAATGGGAAATTCTTGGCCGAAACCGATACCGAAAATAGTAAACAGTTGGCCGAAAACCGAATGCCGAAAGGCCGAAAATGATTAATAGAAATATATATATTGTATACATTTTTTACCAATGTTGTTCAGCTACCTGATTATGGAAAAAGACATGATTATGGCAAAACTTAACTTAAATAATAATCACTATTATGGGTCCATAAAACATTTATTCAGCA
Organism: Notothenia rossii; assembly: GCF_949606895.1. Classification (NCBI taxonomy): domain Eukaryota; kingdom Metazoa; phylum Chordata; class Actinopteri; order Perciformes; family Nototheniidae; genus Notothenia; species Notothenia rossii. The sequence continues at coordinate 63,099,395 of NC_136901.1, read as the reverse complement.
CTTTTGAATGCATACAGTACATTAATTCCAAGTCAACTGCATTTTCTTTTCTCTGTAGGATAACTACAACAAAGCGCATTCAGAACAAAGCCAAGGTGCTTTAAAACTGCATAAACATCTAGGCCAGTAGGCCTACAACAAAATAGTGTAAATAAAGACTAACAGCCAGGCCTTCAACAACAACAAATGCACCTATAAGTTTGGTAACCTAACGTGTTGTTGTGATGACGTAATCAAAACGCGGCGACAAGCACGGCGAGCGACCATGCTTGCGGCTGGCTCACAGCCAACATGTCTGCCGCTTGGAGATATTTAAAAATATCAGAGAGAGAAGCGCGGATTGCGATTTGTAAAACGTGTTCGGCTGACATTTCTCGAGGGGGTGTAACTGCAAAGACTTTCACCACTTCGGGATTACTCCACCACTTGAAATCAAAACACCCGGACAAATATGCGGAGTATGATCAACGTAACCCTGTTCTCTGACATTCGGTGATATTTTTTCGGTGCTAAAACCCTTTCGGACGAAAGCCGAAATGGCCTTTTTAACCATTTTCGGCCGATAATTTTCGGTGGCCGAATATTCGGTGCATCCCTAATATTTAACCGGATGAAGGTATTGTCTCCACAGATTATTTAATTATTGTATCTAAGCGATCCGATCTCGCGACAGGGGAAGCAAACACAGACATCACAACACGTACCTTTACGGAGCTTTTACGGGAGATCGTCTCACCGTAGCTGTCAATCTGATCAAAAGACGTGTTCAATGGCATTAAAACGAGAAAAAACGCGGCTGAATCGGTTAATCCATAGGTTGATAATGTGTCTGTGTAATAATTTTTTTCATTTATAATCCATAGTTCCATTTTCATGTAAAAATCGGAGAGGAAAAGTTAGCTGCTAATGGTAGCCTCCAGTGTTTTTGATGGTCTGCAAACTAGCGGGGCGAGGCCTGCTGTGATCTGATCAAGAATGATTGTGATTGGTGGTTTGCTGTGCATGCAGGGGAAGTTCTACACACACCAACACATGATCAAATAAGGAGTGAGAGTGACGCGTAGCCAAAACCGGAAGCTGCATACACTCTGGTGGCTACCATTAGCAGCTAACTTTTGTGCTCCGATTTTTACATAAAAATTGAATTATGGACTATAAACAATTGCTTCAAGGCCACAGATACATTATTAACCTATGGATCAACCGATTCAGCCACGTTTTTTCTCGTTTTAATGCCATTGAACACGTCTTTTGATCAGATTGACAGCTACGGTGAGAAGATCTCCCGTAAAAGCTCCGTAAAGGTACGTGTTGTGATGTCTTTGTTTGCTTCCCCTGTCGCGAGATCGGATCGCTTAGATACTATACTTAAATAATCTGTCTCAGCTTTAATCGGATATATTGTATGTGCAGTTTCGATAAGTAATAAGGGTATCTTTATTTTGAATTCTGTGCTAAAGTGCGTTAGCATTTTTTTTTTAAATGAATAAAACCGCACGTCCCTGCGGTGTGAATATCGCGCATGTGCATATCGCGGTTATCGCCATGACACGGTATATCGTTCAGCCCTAGGTATGGTCCTACACTATATTATTCAAATATAGCATGATAGATCCACTTTAAGTATCAGGTTCCGACTGGTCACAACAATAATTAAATATCCCTCTTAATACAACAAATAATTAACATTCATCTATTTTGGGGAACGCATTTAGCTGTTTGCTGTCCTTATTTCTTCATGTTAAAAAGTGGTTGCCACTGATGGCAACCAAAGGCCAAGAAGTGGTTGACATTTGTTCTGAATGGTTGCCAATGGCAACCTGGCAACCGTTACTGTCGAGCCCTGCTAAAATGCAGGATCTGTTTGGTATTTTGAAAAATCTATATTTATATACTTTATATAGGTATGGCCCTAAAATATATTGTTCAAATATAGCATGATAGGTCCACTTTAAGTAACTTAGTACTTTTACTCAAGGACTGTACTTAAGCACTATTTTGAGGTACTTTACTTGAGTATTTCCATTATGCTTCTTTGAACTTCTAATCCGTAAAGGTAAATATTGTACTTATACTCCACTACATTCATGTAGTACCTTTACTTACTTTGCAGATATATATTAATGATAAACAATATCATCAACACTGAATAAATTCACAAGTATACTTTAAGTATATTTTGATGGTAATACTTTTGTATATTTATTTGAGTAACATTTTGATGGTAGGACTACTACTTAAGTGCAATATTTTAGTACTTCTTCGACCTTTGAATACATCTAAAGTGTCATGTACTGCAACTTACACGTGTTTTAGTTGACATTTAGGAAATGAAATGTGTAATTCATATACTGTATATTTATAAATGTATAAGCAGGGCAAGTCATGAGGGAACACTCTTCAAAATCATATTTGAACTTAAAATAATAATAATTACATTTGTAATGTTAATGTAACATCATGCTTTGAGTTTTAATTGTAAATACAGGATTAAGCTATATGGCAGATATTGTAAATGTAATTTATTATTCATACAGAAAGCTACTGGTGCATAGCTTGAACAAAATAGTACTAAATATCACAAATTGTGCACTCAAAAACGTTTCTGCAACCTAACTATTTCCTATTTTATGCTGACTTGTTTGTATTTCCTTATTATTTTCTTATTTCTTTGCATTTTAACAGTATAATTCACAAAAAAAAAAATCCAAATACAGCTGTACAAACTTAAAGGTGGGGTAGGTAATTTTGGAGAAACCGGCTCCAGTGCGCTAGAATTTGAAAATACACAACCGGAAAAACTCTGCCACTTCCTTACAGAGCCCCTCCTCCAACACACGAACGCGCACATGACCAATGAGGGCACGAGATAAGTTTGTGCACAGATGGAAGGCTGACAGGCAGGTAGGCCATCCAGTTATTTTAGCCGTGCCGGCTAAAATTATTGGTCGTGCTTTTTACATTACTACGGCTTCCACAGATTAAATGTTTTAATGGATTTCTTGTCGAAGCACTTAAGATATTCATTGCTATCGGGATGTTAAGGGAATTCCATGGAATATAACAAAAACTGTATCTCGAGCCGGTTTCTCAAACTTACCTACCCGACCTTTTTAATATACAACACATTTAAATACCATAACATACACTATTTGAACTACTGCATGTTAAACCCCTCTGGTCCAGATGAATGTCTCTCATTGAACACAGTTAACCTGTCTCTAGTGTACGGTGGATGTTCAAACCCCTACGGTTAGAAAAGGGCTAATGCGTATTATTTGACTCGGTGCCATGTCACGCTGTGTGACCTGTTATCGAGCTTAGTCTCACGTCAGGAGGCTCAGTGCACCAGGGAGTGTCAGCTCACTGCCGGACTTTGAACACATCACTCTGCAGGGATCATAACTGTGCTCTTAAATCAAATTTTTCATAATTTGCTCCCAAATAAACATACCATATTTATTAATCTTTTAGTTCTTTCTCTAGTCCCTTTTGTCTCATCTTCTAAAATATGTTATTTACTATGTTTTCTTTTGTTCAGACGGTATGTGGCTGTGGTTTTGATATTGCAAGTTGACTGTCATGAACTTGGCAGGAGTCTTATCTTTACCACCGCAGATAAAAGGAACTCAACTCTCTCCTTCATTTTGCTCACAGAGGCGGTACACACCATGTTTTCTATTGCTGTAATAATAACAACAACCGTTCCTTAGGGTCCGTACAAAGTCGTCAAAGTTTGGAAAATGCTTTATCTTTTCTGACCATTAACATGAACACAAATCTATATCACACACTACAGGAAAGAGAAAACCATAAAAAGCATGATACTGCTGCTTTAATAAGAAATGTCTTCTCTTCAGCAAGGAAAATAGGCCTTTGCAATAGTCAAACAAGTCAAAACAGAAGAGGCAAAGCTGACATTTTAAGTAATTAAAAGGGTTAGAAACTTTCAACACATGTTGCCCATACCTGTGTCTTAAAGGCTGGTGCAGTGGGATTTTTTTTTGTGTTATAGTCCCTTGACTACAGAAGTCCCCATGAGGTGACAATCTTATTTGACCTTTTCACAAAGAAACAAAAAACTGGCTCCAACATAGCAGTTTGTGTCAATGTGTGTGTGCTCGCAGGAGACGATGCCCGCAGAGAGAATGAGGATGCGGCCGTGGCTGGAGGAACAGATCGACTCCTGCCAGATACCGGGACTCAAATGGGTCAACAAAGTAAGTATACACTTTGACACACACAAAGAAACACACACACTTTTATATTATAGTTCAATAGCTGACAGAATGTAAATGTGTGTAGGAAAAGCGGATATTCCAGATCCCGTGGATGCATGCAGCGCGTCACGGTTGGGACCTGGAGAAAGACGCTCCGCTCTTCATGAGATGGGCCATACACACCGGTAACACACACACACACACACACACACACACACACACACACACACACACACACACACACACTGTGCTTCTCCTTTTCAGTGGTTGACATGGTCATACTGCTAGACACCGCACCAGTTCTGTCTAAAATCAGTGAAACCTTTAATTTGCGGGACATTAGTAAGGAAGAAATCACAATGATCACTTGTCTCAATCAGTAGGGACACATTAGAAGGATTGATCATTTTATAATTCACATCAAGTCTCTAGAATATTCTTTGTATGCCTCCTCTGCTTCATTATACCCACCTCGGTAGTTTGACATATTTTACCTTTACCAAATATTGCGCTTGGTGTGTTTGGGATATGGCGCCACTATGCAACAGGGATACACATTTGTATCAATTGTGCAGCCCTAAAATCTCCGTCATTAACTAACAAACAAATGAAATGAAAAATATAAAGATAAAAGACTGCATACAATAAAATAAGCAACAGAAAAAACGGGGCCACCGTGTAGCTCAGTTGGTAGAGCTGGCGGCCCATGTTCTGGGGCAAGGCCTACCGTGTATCTCAGTTAGTAGAGTTGGCTACCCATGTTCTGGGGCTAGGCTCACCGTGTAGCTCAGTTAGTAGAGCTGGCTACCCATGTTCTGGGGCTAGGCCCACCGTGTAGCTCAGTTGGTAGAGCTGGCGGCCCATGTTCTGGGGCTAGGCCCACCGTGTAGCTCAGTTGGTAGAGCTGGCGGCCAATGTTCTGGGGCTAGGCCCACCGTGTAGCTCACTTGGTAGAGCTGGCGGCCCATGTTCTGGGGCTAGGCCGTGTTGAGGGCCTCAGTTCAAATCTGGCTAGGGGCCATTTGCTGTGCGTCTTCACCTTTGTCTCCCCCTTCCAAAACTGTCTCTTGAATGAATTAAATTTAAAAAAAAATAAAATACAATAAATACATATTTATCTTGCGAGATGATTTACTAAAGAACCGTGAGTATCCTCAGGTTAGGGCTGCCCTCGACTAAAGATTGTTCTATTCGACAATTAGTCGTCAATGCATGCAATTATTCGACTTATCGTTTCACGTATATGATATATTAATAAGGATAATGATTCTTCATGTGTCTCGGAACAAGCAGCGTGGACACACACTGAATTGAATTAAAATGTTAACAATCCATTAAATATTACACAGCAAACAGAAACACCGACAAATATAAACGTCAGCAAGAACATCTCCGCACATTATGCCCTCATCATGAAATGAAAGCCTGAATTTATTGTTTTCTGAGGTCAGAATGATTATATATTATAGGCCTATATATGTCGATACAAGGCTAGGCTACTGCCTGACTCACTGCTGCTGTTATTCTCCGAGTCTGAGGAAGGCACACACGTTGTCGGGTTTAATTAAGCTCCGATGGCGTGGATGTGGAGGCAACTTTTTTTCTGCAGAGTTTTAGTCACCTTGTGGGGCTCGTCCTTTGCTCGCTCAGAAAGATCCACACTTTGGATTTCCTAACAGACAAAAGTAACTTAATGACCAGGCACAGCTCTGAAAGAAGTCTGAGGGGTTTCCGGCTGACGTGTCAAAGCACACGAAGTGCACAGATGGAGTTTTTTTTCTTTCCTCCAACTAATAGACTAACTCAGAATGAGTTGATTAAGACTCATTTTTAGTCGACTATTTGGGGGCAGCCCTACCTCAGGTGTTGTAGCGCTAAAGGCCCTGACACTCCAAGCAGTCACCAGAGAACTCGCCGACGCCGACTGTTGCGTCGCCGTGTTCTCCTGCGTCTTGGCCATAGTATAGTATTTGTTTATTTGTCCCCGAGGGGAAAATGGGTTGGCCATGTGTCGCACTGGAACACACCGCAAAGACTTCAGCCGAGCACGTATGAACTGCGCATGCGTGAGTGGCAATAACTGTCCTTACCAGCAGGAGGCGGTAGTGTATATTCGTCATTCAAAAGAGGCAACAACCGGAAGACAGAGAAGAATAACAGACTGCGTGATCTAAACAAACAACAAATAGAGTGTGTGTTCCATTTTCACTCTCGTCCATCGAAAACATGTTTTGTGCGGTACTGGAGCTATCAGCCATTGGAGTGTTGCTTGTGGAAGACATTCTCAAGCAACCGTTTCGCTTCTCATGCACTGATTCGCTAGCTGAACAGCCAATCAGAGTGATTTCTTTGTCCGACTGCCTGTGGCCGACGCACGGCCGATTCAACATACTGGCCGTTTCTCAATCGCGAGGATGCTTGCTTGGTAGCACATGTCTTCCGAGTCACTTCCTTCAGAAGCTAGGCAAGAATCTTTCCTGGCATTCGGAAAACGAAGAGTGGAACAGGCTAGCATATGAGAGGCCCCGCCTTACATTTTCCGCCACAGATTTGGGGAAATTGGTCCGTGCACAAAGCATTGTGGGGATTTTAAGGACGCGAAGTCTACCGTTCTGCAGCCTCGAAATTTCGCTACACCATTGTTTGGTTTCCATGGTAGTGCGTCTCTGTAGTAACGCGCGCAACTGAAAGTCTGAGAGGGTGAGGAATATAGTCACAGCCATTGTTGCCAACTTGGCGACTTTGTCGTTAAATTTGGCGGCTTTCCAAACCCTCCGGCTACTTATTTTTGTCAAAAGCGACTAACGAATAATCTAACGACTTGTAATGGTGTTATTAGGGACTTTTCTGGTGTTTGGAGACTCACGTATTGTTCTGCAGTTAACGAGCTGCCGTGAGCCCCTCAGCCCTCCCATCGTACTCACAGGCGTGCAGACTCACTGTTGCCTCCCACAGCAGCTCAGCTGCAGTCAGAGGAGAGAGGAGACAGCCATACTCCCGCGTCAAGACAGCTTCAGTCACTTAATCACCTCATCCACTGTGTGTGTGCCTCTCTGTGACAAGCTAAACATCCACGTAGGTCATCATGTCACAGTCTAAACTGTATTCACAAAAGTACAGAATGGAGTGGGAATCAAACCCTGAGTTTAAAGGATGGTTGAAGCCATGTATTGGAGATGACACACAGGCATACTATACTGCCTTTATTGTAAGGGAGATTTCTACTAAAACTATTTCTACTTTCTACTTTTTGTAATAGAGACATTTCTGATTTACTGTCGTCTGGATTTACTCTGGTGGTTTCGAGTTTTGATCCTTGAAGGGGGTGGAACGTTTTTTTACCGCGATAACATGATATGCAAATTGGGCGATGACGTCATTTAGGGACTTCTGGCGACTTTTTTTGACAGCCAATAGCTACTTTCCTTACTATGGAGTTGGCAACACTGGTCACAGCAAACGGAGCAAGAATCGACAACTCGACCCTCTGCTCACTCCTTTCCTGTAAAATACAGGTCCAGCCCACACATGCTCCATCAAGGATGGTGCTACAGGCCGCGATTTTCTGTATTTCTTTGCAAAACAGTAGAAGAATGCAAGCTGGATAATATCTAAATAAAATGAGACATGAATAATGATATACCTGGGAAAAGATGGTGACTTCTCTGTGTTTGTGTGCAGGTAAATATCAGATCGGCATAGACCGCCCTGACCCGAAGACGTGGAAGGCAAACTTCCGCTGCGCCATGAACAGTCTGCCGGACATCGAGGAGGTGAAGGACAAAAGTATCAAGAAGGGAACCAACGCATTCAGAGTGTACAAGATGCTCTCCTCCTCCGAGAGGATGATGAAGAAAGGTGAGCACAATCACTTTTCTAGATTTGATCTGTTTCCCCTATAAATACTTGTTCATAATTCCATATTTACTGAATCAATACTCTTTCCATTTATATTGTGGCTCAGTTACTGAACGTTTTTATTCTTTCTGTATATTTAAGTGGAAAAGAAGAAGACCGACAAGGAGGGGAAGCCAAAAAGGAGTAAAGAGGTACATGAACACAACATTTGCTAGATTGAGTAAAAATAATAACACATAAATCTCATAGACATGACATAACCCTGGTGAATATATTCCACATTTTGCTCACCGTAAAAGCTCTTGCTCTCCGATTCCTTCTTGCATTTTGTATAAATCTGGAAAAAACATTACACTATGTTTTATTATGCTATCAATTGTGAAAATAAGCAAATTGAGACAAAACGGTTGACAGGTTTTGTAGCTTTAATGGATAGCGATGATGACATTTGTGTGTACGGTGGCTCTGTGGGGTCAAACTACTCTCAAAAAGCTTTTGACAAATGCAAAAAAAACAGAAAAAAGTCAAACCCGTTCCAACATCTTTATGACAGGCAGACGTTTTGGAGGGTAAAAGTAAATATGATGGATGCGAATTTCATTTTAAACATGCAAGCATTTTAGTGCACTGATCAGCCAATCAGAGATCAGTGGTTCGATCCCTACCCCTGCAGTCAAGACTGTTAAGGTGACTTTCGGCAAGATACTGGAAGCCACATTTGACCTCTATGTCTACAGTATTAAAGAGTATGTAAGCCCCTTTTGATAAAAGCGTCAGCTAAATAATATGTAATAAAGAAATCACTTCTGACTTCACTGCCACGTGAAAGACATCTGCCAGAAGATGGCTTATGTATAACTAATAGTAACATTTGAGAAATGGCTACTTTTTCTTTTTCCAACAGAAAGGAAAAATAAACGTTCTGTTTTCTGTAGACTATCTTCATGCTTGAATTGAAGTCAAAACTGAAGGAAGATAACTCAAAGAACGTGTTGTGGCGATCCAGCACTCACACAACAGGAAAGAATGAAACAGAGAGGAATCAATAAAACACAAACACAGATATAGCTGATCAGTAATTATTATTTAGTTTTTGCAACAAACAAACAATAATAGGAAGTACATCACTTGCTGCCACAGCAGCCAATCGCGGAAATGCCCCCCGACGGTAGCAACAATCATACAGCATATATAGCCACTGCAATGAACACACACACATTTTCCCTAAGCATGTTTAACACACACACATTTTATCATGCAGCCTACCACACAAATGTCACATGTTTTTCTCTCTGAAAGCTATACTTGTATATGTTTAAACGTCATCGTCTCATGACATCTTTAGGAGCAGTTAACTAACGAAGGTTAACTGTTTTTATAACCTAAGGCCTTCTCTGAACTTCCTCTACCCTCTGTGTCAGCTCACTTAAAATGAATACATCTATTGATAACTCAGAACGACCATTGTCTCTCTAACTGTGTGTCCCAACTCAATAACACACATCATATGGAATACCATGTGATCTTTAATAAATATCAGAAATACACTGTATTAAACATTCTGCTATAATAAACGGACCAAAAATATTAAATATAAGTGAGAAATGCTTAATTCCAAGCAACATTTAACAACATTTACAGAACAGTGCTTATTTAATATTTGACAAGTTTCTTCAGCACATTCTGGTCAGTTCAGTTTCTGTGTTTAAATGCCTGAAATGCTTCATGGTGTTAGCGGGAATAAGCTGTTTATATTGTTACAGCTGAATACTTTAGCATAAGCTGACTAATGTTCAATTACTCCAGCCCTGCACTTTGCAGAAGTTATTCTGTAAAGGATACTATCTTCCAACGGGCTTGTAAAAATGAACTTTCAAGGTTTTAACTACATGTTTTTGTTTGTGCTAACACAGGTCTAAAGGTGTATTCTTAATCTTTCTCTGTCTCCTCTTCCACTCTGTCCCCAGCAGGCAGGTTCTCCGTCTCCGATCAAGCAGGAAGCACTAGAGTTCACAGTGATCGACAGCGTCTCAGGTACCACACTACTGTCTTCTTTACTCATATTTCGTGGCTTCTTTTTTTTTAATTTATTTTTTTTTACTATCTTTCAATAGTATTTAAAGCTGGTATTTGTGTAAAGATCAGGCAACGCTAATATTATATGAATTATAGAATAACAATGAAGTGGTGGCCAATTAGGATGGTTACCAATTGGTGTGATCCAAACATTTCCCAAAAATCAACATTTATTTAAAGAAAAAGGTAGATTTCCATGTAGAATATTTTAGTTCTCAACACTCATAATATAAAATACTAACTAACTTAGTAAGAGGAACTGTTATAACAAATGGACTAATGAGAATGTGAGATTTTTTTGTATAGAGGCGAAATCCCGCCCATCTACTTCCGACCCATGGTACCTTATTTCGGAAAATGTATTAAAGTCAATGGGGAGAGAAAACGTATCTTTCGATCCCGTTTGAATTTTGCCACGAATTACCAGAGGTGGGAGTAAGTCCTACATGTGAAAGTCATGAGCAAGTCTCAAGTCTTGACCTACAAGTATCAAGCAAGTCCCAAGTCACTGTGGTGAGAGTCAAGCAAGTCAAGTCATTGCTCAGGTCAAGCAAGTCAAGTCAAGTCATTGCTCAGGTCAAGCAAGTCAAGTCATACGAAATTCTGATGAATAAGCCCAGTTTCCGCATTTAAATCAGTTAAAAGACAGTGGTTTTGAAAATGGATTCAACCCACACTATGATCTTCATTACATACACAGTTAATCATTTGAAATCTAATTTAGACCGATGACAATCATATTAGATTCATATTAACCCCAGAACTGTAGACAATATAGCTAGGACTCAAAAAGTCTGTTCAAAAAGGCAGAATTCCAGGTAAGAAAATCAGATATGGCATTTGCCATTACACATATTTAATTTAAATTTCTGTTAACACTAGAACCGCCAACAGCGTCAGCACCTACAGAGATATCATTTTCAAACCATTTAATTTGTTCCTCTTCATAATTTTCTTATAAACTAAGCAGGACGATTTAAAACTCACTTAATTGGGTTAATTTAGAAATGGCTTCAGTTTATCATCATAACAGATCAAAAAAATGTCAGATTCATTTTACAATAAATCAAGGAATGATGCACTTCTACAAACAAAAACAACATAATTAAAACATTTAAACAAACTACTAAAAGTAGATGAACTACATTATTCAAAAGTTTCCAGTAACTTCTGATAATAACACAGGGGAAATAAACGAGGCGTCTCTTTTCCTCTCTCTCTCTCTCTCTCTCTCTCTCTCTCTCTCTCTCTCTCTCTCTCTCTCTCTCTCTCTCTCTCTCTCTCTGCTGACAGCCCGTCAGTATCAGGGTTAGTCAAAATGAATCCCTTGGAGGTTCTAGTGTTCATTTAACCCGTTTTGTCTTCTCTTTGCTTAATCGATTTGAAGCAAATATTTAATTTTAAAAAGTCAAGTCCTTTCAAGTCATCTGTCTCAAGCTTAAGTCAAGTCTCAAGTCATGAATACCAAGTCCAAGTCAAGTCTTTTATCAATGTTAGTCAAGCAAGTCTCAAGTAAAAAAATATGTGACTCGAGTCAAGTCATGTGACTCGAGTCCCCACCTCTGCGAATTACACATATGATGTTTGTCAATCTTAAAAAATAATTTCCATGTCAAAAAATCACAGTTTGCCGTAAAACTGTTGAAATATAAGACTGTGAAAAATACGCAACTAGAAAGACTACAAATCCCATAATCCCGGTCCCGCATGCTGGCTCTTACGGAACCGACTAACTCGTAGTTTGTGTGTGTACAGCTCTCAACATGCCCAGACTTGTAGTGGTTTTCACCTTTTTAATGCTTTCCGCCTCATTCTGAAAGAAAGAAGTGAAATGTGCCGACGTGACGGCCGTCTTGGTGTGTGGTGCGAGATGGGAGATGTAGTTCATTGAGCGGTTTCACACAAAAAAAAGTGTCACTTCACAGTTTTACGGCACATTTAAAAAATGTTGACTTGCAAAATTATCTTTTAAATTGACAAACATCATATGTGTAATTCGTGGCACAATTCAAACGTAATCGAAAGATAATCTTTCTCTACCCATTGACTTCAATACATAATTGTTCCGAAATAAGGTCCCATGGAGGTCCACCGGAAAGGGAGAGACTTCACCGCTCTATAAATGGCTGCATTGTTGGCATCTACATAAACAATTTTTTTTTGAAAAATGCAATAACAAACCTACACTTAAAACCAACAAAACCAAAGAACATTAACAGGCATTGACATAAAAAAGAAGCATCAGGGTCAGTCACAACTTTGGAAATGAACCAAATGTACCTACTTTTTGTTACACTCCTAGTTATAACACTTAACCAGTCTTCTGTCATGTATAGTGCTATTCGAAGAGTACCTCTTAGCAAGTGATAGTCTTTCCAATGGCAAAATGGATCCAAAATCTATTTTCAAACCATGCTAAAATATAATCATTTCAAAAATTCAGTGGGATCTTTCTTCAATCCTTATTGGTTGGTGTTTTCTCTGCTGTTCCACTTGCCTCACAGAATGGTTACACATTCAAAAAGCAGCCTAGCAGCAATCTAACAGCATCATGTATTACATTAATTTACATAACACAAAATCTATTATTTCAGGGTCGAGACTGGTCATAAAATATGACAACAGACATTGAAAGCTTAATTTAAAAACCACAATAGAAGCTTCAAAAGTAAAGAAAAGATCTGTTGATTATCTAGCTCAGTAACTATCTCCTGCCAAAGAACATACAGTAACTACTGACTGCTTTCGTATACTAGTTAGAAGAATTTAAGAATTATTATCATGAAGAAGATACATTTGCTAGGGAACAAAGGGACACTATATTTATCGTTTTTCCTTTTTTTGCATTATTATTGCTTGTAACAGTTAACAGTACTCTTTCCCTTTTTTAAGGAACTTTTTCTATCAACATAAATACAAAATGGAAAAGATAACTTTTTCAAGTAACTGCAGTACATTTAAATGAGATCAAAGCAGTTTTATGACTTCATGAATATGTATTAACTACACTTTGATTTTCAAGGCATACGAATATCTCTTTATCTCGCATCACTGGGAAGATAACCACATTTTCCACACACTTGAGTCATTTTAATCAATTTATTTACAGCACTACAGTGGTTTCAGCCTTTCCGTCCAATCACACCCAGCGACAGCTCGGTAGGAGACCATGTGATCACCAGCGAGCAGCTACCGTTCGTCTGTCAGACCATCGAGGTGACCACTGAGGACGAGGAGCAGACCGTAAGCTCCTCCCACTCGTACCCGCTGCAAATCTCTCCTGTGTCCTCATGCTGCGGTGAGACTACACACACACACACACACACACACACACACACACACACACACACACACACACACACACACACACACACACACACACACACACACACATATATACACACACTTTACAACAATTTGTGATAAGAAAGAGCATAAATGTGCTAGTTAAATGAGAGTAATCTTGTAGAAAGAGATGCATAACCAGAGTTTTGACCACAGTTACCATTTAAAGGCACAGAGGTTACAGTCTTACTAAGAGGAATCTTTCTTGGTCATGGTTAATGATGTTTGTGTTACAACACACAGCTTAATCTGGCCGACATGCTCTAATCACTTCCTGTTCTGTGGTGTATGAGTAGAGTTCCAGGTTGAGTCGATCAATTGACCATCCCAGTTTAGATGTTACCATGCATCGACGTAGCCCCAGCGTCATGGATGTATAAGGATAACTTCGCTCAAGTTATCTCATGTCTACTGTAGCTTGGAGGGAAAACAATATTGGCTGCTAAATTTGATAAATGAAGTTTTATTTATCAGACCACAAATAATTAGCAACTCCTCCCTGCGGTCCCTCTACATTCCTCCACTTCCTGCCGCTGAGAGACAAATTCATTGGGGGGGGGGGGGGGTTGACTGTCTGACTGAACCAAACCGAACCTACCCGCACCTTCTGTAGTAACTCGTAATGCGGAAGTGGGCGTGACTATAAACTGTCTTCGAAAAAACGATAGACACCACTGGTTCAGCTCGTCACTGCTTTTTTAAAATGTGTTTTTGGTTAGACGTCTGAAATAAGGTATGTAAGTATCATAAACATGTGTTTGTCACAGACCTTGCAATATAAAATCCAATGGAAGAATCCCATTGCTTTTTGTCAATAAAGCTAGTGCGATGCTAGCTTCTGACGGGGAACTGAAGCCCCCCTCTACCCTCTCTTTAAAACTACCACACACTGTTTTTTGGCATTTGAAAGGGTTAGTTCAGGATTCCCTAAAGTGGTTGGTTAGTCAACGCTTGATTGGCTTTCAGTTCTCCATAGTTAGTCATTAGCACCGTGAGATCTGGTTATATGTGCATCCACCTTTCTTCTTATCCAACCAGTCATTCAGGGAGAGTGAGCTCTATCAGTTTACAGTTATAATCATGCCATCAGTTTTTCTTTGTCTCTACCACTTTCTTATGTTTCTCCATCGCTACCATGGCCTGTAGAGTCAGGGTTCAATATCAAATCATATTTTTCTTTAACATGTACTTTTATTTAATTGTGTGCAAATGTTATTTATGTAAACTCTTCATTTTGTATCTGTAACTATGTGACTTTTTACAAAGATCTACCTTAAAACCAATATTTTAACTGCATTTCTGCATATTTGTTTTTTTGCACAGGCAGCGACACGGACAGTGACACAGAGGTGAGTCTCCCATGATACTGTACACAGGAGAGAGTGATGAATGAATTATTAACTGCTCTGATCTTCAGATAAACAGGTTTTTACCTGTTTCATAGCTACTGCTGAAAGTGTGTGTGTGTGTGTGTGTGTGTGTGTGTGTGTGTGTGTGTGTGTGTGTGTGTGTGTGTGTGTGTGTGTGTGTGTGTGTGTGTGTGTGTGTGTGTGTGTGTGTGTGTGTGTGTGTGTGTGTGTGTGTGTGTGTGTGTGTGTGTGTGTGTGTGTGTGTGTGTGTGTGTGTGTGTGTGTGTGTGTGTGTGTGTGTGTGTGTGTGTGTGTGTGTGTGTGTGTGTGTGTGTGTGTGTGTGTGTGTGTGTGTGTGTGTGTGTGTGTGTGTGTGTGTGTGTGTGTTTCCTGTAATGTTGCGAGACACTGAGAAAAGGGAGGGCCTTGTCAGGAACTGTCAAACATTAACAGGTTGTTCTGAGGTTGGCCTTTTGTAGTACTTGTACTCACAGTAACACACACACTATCTCTTATCAGTGGTAAGAGAACAGAGAGTACAAAGGAAAGTAAAAACTTTCCCTCACATTCAGATTATTTTCTGTAATAAAAGGTGTCAGTGATGAATGCAGCTATTTGATATAATAGATGTAATGTTTATATTGTTACACATACAAAGCAACTGAAGCCATGAGAGGCAGTGAGGAAAAAACAAATCTGGTGAGCCATTACCTAAATCTGATGCAAATAGTTTTTTGGAATGCTGTGTTTAAGACTTACGGTACCCAAAACACTTCCGTTAGGAGAAACAAGCTGCAGTTTCAAAAGCAATTCAAATAAAACAACACAAATGTGCCAAAACACATGCACATGAAGCGTTCTGTATTTGCAGCGTTTCATTTATCCAGCACCTTTAACACATGTAACATAACTGCCTAACACACAATATGTGTCTTGTAGTTCAAACTAAGTCATGGCCATAATGAGTATTGCAACAACACCTGTTTTACTAAAGTGACATTTAAGGATTTTAAAAATAAGAATTATAATAGCAAAACCGTTTTTCACCTCTTCTGAAATCATATATAAAGGAGAGGAAACAAATAAATCACTGAACTGGGAAATGGATGTCCAGAAAAAAAAGGAAAAAATCTCACTTCTGTATTCAACATGCGTCAGGAATTAGCCACAGCCTTTGTGCCCTGCTTGTGTTTTGCTTATGCTCCTCTTTTTCTTCTTCTCTCTTTTTTTCTTGTCCCAGGGGCTCAGTGTAGTCTGGAGGCAGGACTACAACACATCAGTTCTCAGGGTTCCCTCATGTTCTCTCCCCGGCATGGCCACCTTCGTCACCGCGAGCAAGCCCAACTTCAGGGTCACCAGCACGCGAGACCCCACACCCCTCATCAGCTACCACACCGGGGAAGTGGACGGCTGGACGGCAGCGTACGGCCAGAACTCTGAGTCTGCAGCGACCGGCCTCACACACGAGATGCGCGCCAGTGTCATAATGAAAACCTCGGACGTGAACAGCTCCTGACCTCTGACCCCGGATGAGGGAGCATCATCACAGCTTCCAGGGCATAGGAATGACACAGAGTAGGAAAAGCAGCGCCGAGCCAAAACGGGGCGAGGTTCAAAACCTTTGATTCTTTTGTAGCTTCTCTGGGTGATGAATTCTCATTTTAAGAGGAGGAACTGCTGACTGGTGGTAAAAAGTACCCACAAAGTTACCATTTGTATAATAATTACTCACGGTGGTAATTAAATTAGAATTAACAACACCAAAACTACATTTGTAATTCATCTCTCATTTATCCCTTTGAATGCTCACTACAAAAACCTCCATTCTCTGTAAAACCTTCTTGTTTTACACTTGCACAGAAAGTCTCACACTTTCGCGCTTCGTGAGCCCAACGTGTCCTTAGTCCATCGTGTTTGTGCTAACACTTTAGCACACATATTCAAATGGAAGAAATTAGTAACTTTTATCCAATGAAAGAAAATGAACTTAAAGTTATGAGGATGCCATAATGTTTTTGATTGCACAACCTAGTAGATGAGTGCGGTTTTTTTCACCTCATATTCATCTACTCTGCTATGATTTTTAGCAGTACACAGTTTCAACTCAAACTGATGTGTCTAAATTGGGACACTTCCCTTGATGCACTGCCATGTCCTACACTATGAACACTTGAGCAGTGTGTGAATTTAGACCAGAGTTGTCTCACAAATCACACACCGTTGCGCTAGCATACAGACATACAAATTAGCGGTAGCTTCTTTTCCAAACTAATATATTCGTATGCTTATTAAAGCCTGAAAAAAAACAGTTTCACTTTTTATTGTTAGTGCTGTGTTTACCGCGGCAACAACAATCGCTGCTGGTTTGCGTAGCTTCCGATACGTTGCCGAGATGGCGATCGTTGAGTGTTAGAAGTGTCCAGCGTTCCACAAAAAAATGTTGACCGTCATGAGTGCGCCCTCCAGGTACTCGCATTTTTCCATACATTGCTTTAGGACACATTTATGCACTCAAAACAGCAAGTTAAAGAATTGAAGTACAAGAGCATTTGCTAATAGTTGAACACAGGAAGTTGTTTATGTATTACAGTTAATAAATCTCCCTCACATTTAGCCACACTTCCTAAGACTCCTCACAATACAGAGAACAAATCACCTGCCCTCTCAAACAGTTTACGCTCCAGGGAGATCGCACTACTTGGAAGTAAGAAACATGTTCATACCATATATACAGTCTATGGTTCATACCAAAGCAATGAACACTTCCTAGGAATTCATCTCTCAGTTGGCAAACCAGCTCTACCACAGAAAGCTGCTGAAAGAATCAAAGGCATGTTGTTATCAAGACTGACGAACATTGTGAAGCCCTGATTGGCCCCGCAGTGGAAACAGAGGTGTGTGTGTATCCGTCTGTGTGTGTGTGCAGACCTCAGGACTCTACCCACCAACACACACACAGGCTAGGAACTATGTATCCTCCTCCTCTCCTCCTGATGTTAATCATGTACATAGCTCATATGTATGAATGCCTGCAAGCCGCTTCAGAACCTTACTGACAGCACTAGTGTGTTTGAGTGTCTGTATGTAGCCTTTTTGAAGATGTGTGCCTTTTAATAACGGTGGCTAGATTCAAACTAGCCGTGCTTTAGTCGGCCATGACAGGCGCAGGTAGCTTTCAGGACATTGCATCTGCCCTTTGTGTGTTTGTGGATACCGACAGTTGTGGTAGGGAGCATGGAGGAGTGGTTAACTCTTCTACCATGGACCTAGTTAATTTAGTAACAATATATCAAACGTCCTCATATGTTGGGATTAACTATTTAACCCCCATGCCTCACTTCATGATTAGTTTGGGACAAAAATGTGTTCTTATCATAAATACTATATATTTTTTCGCAGATCTTTAACCTTTCAATAGTTTATACAACAATACTGTTGATTCTAAACATTCAGTCTGGGATAAGTCAGTGAATAGGGAACGGGAATGTGGCGCCATCAACGGCAAGTCGTCCATCTTTGGAGGATACCAGCAACCGCAACCTATTAATTTACCATATACGAGTCAAAAATATGTTTTTAAAAAAATGATTTATTGGGACTTTTATTTTGAAGGCTCCTAGTGTCTTTATCTAAGTTACTCACCTAATTATAGACTTATTATAGTGGATGACAAACTTCAAATATTTTTAGAAGAAAGAAACTTGCTCCCTATTCAAAATGTACGCCAAAGAAATCTGAAATAAATCTTTAAAAAGTGTAAAAAAATTCCCTAAAGAGGCCCCTGGGATTGTGTTAAAGCAGTGAAATCATAGTGAGTGCATTGATTTTGTACAATTACATAACTGCTATAATAACAAGTAGGAATAGGGAAGTCAGGGCTCTGTCCCAGAAAGGACTGTCGTCAGCAAAGCCCTGTTGTTTTTACGCTCCAAACGTCCTCTTATCCGTAGAGCACAGACTTCTGTGTCCTCTTGTGTGTTATGTCCACCTCTTCATTTGACATAAGATGAAATAACTAACTTCCCCGGGCGCCGTACATAATGGCAGCCCACTGCTCCTAACACTAGGATGGGTCAAATGCAGAGAAACAATTTCCCCACAGGGATTAATAAAGTATATAAAAATCAAAAGAATAACTTGCAACGTAAGTCCAAACATATACCCAGAATGATGAACTGTTCTACAATGCACTGTTGGAGAGTGTATCTGAAAGCTAATTGTGTTAGCAGCTAGCAGGCTAAAGCACGGTCTCTTTTTCCCATGCCTGCCTTAAAGCAGAGCTCAAGGGACAGTACTAAAAGTAGCAAAACAGTCGGACAAATAGGAATCTGCCAAGGTTTTTTTAACCAAACCACTAAAAGAGACTTTACACTGGACGCACATCATTATCATGGTGAATTAATTTAAGAATTGAGGGGGTTTGGTGAGAATGTGGAAATGGCAAATGGCTTTACCAAATATTTTCTTTAACGTGCCTTCTTATTGTTCTGCAGCGCATACTGACAGGTGGCTTATGTTTCTGTGAGCCTTATACACTTTAAAGGCCCTATTATGCTTTTTTAGGTTTCTTTTCCTGTAGTGTGTTGTATAGGTTTTTAGCATGTAAAATGGTCCTCCCCCCCCCATAAAGTATGGGACATCCCTAAGCGGTTGACCAATCACAACTGAGCCGGCCAGCTAACCAATCAGAGCAGACTGGGTTCTGGTTTCAGACAGAGGGTGAAAAGAGGTGCTGCAGCTCAGGCAGTATGAGAACAATAAAGAGGTTTTTGAACATGGAGACATGTCACAGTAGAGGAACAAAATACAAATATGTGATCCTGAAAATAAGCATAATAGGTCCTCTTTAAAGCAATGTTTGCAAGTTATATTGTCAATTGCATTTACAAATCCTGCCTTTTATTTGATCCATGTTTTTTCCTTGTGAGCCTTTTTAGCTTCAGGAATGTTGCTGTAGTGGTCACATAGTCTCTAAACGCAAAACCCTTTGGTAGTTATGACCAAATCAGCTGTTAATTTTTTTTGTGACACTCTTGAGTGTTGCTTTGCATATAAACAACATGATCCATATTAGACATTGGAGCCGATTTATTGAATTAAATTGCATTGTTTGTGCTCGATATTGAGCACAAACAATGCAACTTGACTTAAAACTGAAAACTTTTACTTGAAAAATGTAATCTTCAAACTCATTTTTTATTCACATTGCGCCAAAATCCAGACTAGTTATTAGAAGAGATGTAGCAAGGAATAACTTAAGTGCACTTATAGGATAAGAAGTAGAAGTTTTTTTGCTTTAAATAAAAAAAGGGACTTAATTGCAGCCAAAAGTTGATTACATTGAGATGTAATAAAGTTTTCCATCATGTAGTTCCCACCTGCTTTTGCTTCGTGTGATTCAGACCACTTGGAGCGTCTCAGCACAAAGAACAAAATGACCGTTGAGTTTATAGAGAACTAAAGAAGGTAATTGCTCAGCTCCTAAAAGGCAGCGAAGCGCGACATGTTTCCACTGTTTATTCTCTGTACTTCTTGACCTACATGTGAATCAACATGTAAACCTGATAATAAAGATTGTTTTGTATTTATTTTGGCGTTTAATAGACTTGATTGTATGGAGGACTAAAGCTGCAATCTTAATAAAAACTAAAATAGCAAGAAATGTAATAAATATGTCGCATATCAAATAATTGTACAGTTGAATACATTTTGTTAACATGGTAGGTCATGTTTAAATGCATTAATTACAAATTAATTTAAATACAAATATTTAATTTTTTTTATATTTCTTGACATTTTAATTTTCAAATTGACCTGCACATGTATTTGATCATTTAGGGTTTTATTCTCTATATAATCCACATTACTTAAACAATTTGTAATTCATTCATTCATTTTTGCACATTTTTTCAATTAATCTGCAGAACATAAATAGAAATGTGATTTATATAAATGAATATAAATTGGGAAATAATTAAAATACATTTTCAAATACAATCTTTTTTTTTTTATTGATATGTTTATTTTCATATTTATTTGATCATTTCGGATATTATTCTCTCTATTATCTGCAATATTTAAGA
This sequence comes from Notothenia rossii, assembly GCF_949606895.1. Lineage (NCBI taxonomy): Eukaryota > Metazoa > Chordata > Actinopteri > Perciformes > Nototheniidae > Notothenia > Notothenia rossii. Next base: position 63,078,464 of record NC_136901.1, on the reverse strand, counting down.
AAAACGTTTTCTTTTAAATTAATTAATGAATTCATTTCTGCACACACTTTCCAATTAACCTGCAGAATAAAAGTCTTATCAAATAAATGTGCAGGTCAATTTGAAAAGAAACTATAAGCACAGGAATAACAACAAAGCCTTGCTAAGGATTGTTGCCGCGCATGCGTACCTGCGTACCAGTTATGTGCACCCCTGTTTATGAGAGACTTTGTATTTGTTGCAGTTAAGGAAGAACATAAAGTCCATTAAAGATGTTGAGATCATGCAGCCGGTCCTTACAGGGGAAAGGGGGTTGGGACTGAGGTCTGAGATAAGAAACACAGCCTGGTGCTGAGCTGTGCAGGTTAGCACATGTAGCGCTGCATGTGGGTTAGAGTGCGGAGTGGACAACTTTTAGCGCGTGCGGTTTAGCTTTCTGTCAGAGCAGATGTTTCACACATGAACACTCTGCTCTCTCAGCTAACCATAGCTCTAACTGCTGTTTCAGTTTCTCTTCTCAGTTCTCAGCTCCACTTCCTGTTTGCCTCTGAGGCCTCGGTTGCATGGCTGGCCAGTTGCCTTGACAACTTCTGACCTCATGCTGTTGCATAGTAAACAGTTTGTCTCTAGTATGCTATATTTTGCTCTTTCACAAGCTTCCTTGTGCCCATGTTTCTTTAACAACAATCAGTAAGCGTCATCAGAAAAAGTCCCTTCTCCACTCTCATTTCCCCATAAACACTAGGCTGAAGTGTTCAGGGAATTCTTTCTTGAAGTTCATTTATTTTTGATACCATGCTCAGCAAGGCCAAATTCAAATCCCCTGTTGTCACTTTCAGGTAGAAAACACAACTTACTTTATATTAATAAAAAAGGAGTATGCCTATAATCAGGCAAAAATATAACTTAGTATTGTTCATAATTAAAGTTTAATTTGGACTCATTTTCCTATTTAAAGAAAGTTTACTTTAATATGATATGTTAAAGTTTATATTTAGCCAGAAAAGGAAGGTCAACAGCACCGTTCTGCAGCGATGTTTCACGCCTGACATCTAGTGGTCAAAAATACAACTGCAGCTTTATATCTAAACAAAAAAAAACGACAATAGGGCTATAATAAAGATAGTTAGGTTCAATCATCAGTTAGAATATTAAAAGAGTGCATACAGGAATATTTAATAACATATTATAGAAATGTCAGAAGAGGCACAGTGCATAGCATAAAGATAAATAACTATCTTAACTATCATTCTACAGCTGCAAGGTTATTTATCTTTATTTGGATAAGTTCATTCATTTGGTTGTATTTGTTTGGTTATTTATTTAGTTGTTTATTTAAGTGTAATACTGTGTGGAGGTTTTAACCGTCTTCCTCTTGTCAGACAGGTGCTGTGGGCCTGAGGCGCCAACCCCAGTCCCTGGTAGTGTTGTTCTTCACAAGTCCTATTGTTTGGTTTGCGGTGTCATGGGTGGTTTTGAGTTTGACCCTTCCCCCTTTTTATTTATTGCTGCCTGGTAAGCCCCAGCCCTGTCTTGTACCTCCTATGCCCCAGTATGAACTTTTAGCTGATTCTATTATGTGTATCTGGTGTTTTTAGAATAGTTAATTGATTGTTATAAAATAAAGTAATTGTGTTAACTGAAACTGTCTCTGGCCCGTTATGTAAAACGAACCTGTGTTCCTTGTGGGTCAACTCTTTTATAATCAATAGTTAGTTCCTAGGGGTGAAACTCCCTTAGGTGGCGTTGTTGGCAACACAAACTCTACACCACACCGTCACATTTGGCGTTGTCGGCAGGATAGCCACATAAAAAGGGCAGAGACATGTTTTAGTTTTTTTGCTAAATTGTGTGGAGTTTCAGCAGTGAGTGTTTCTTGTTGTATTGTATTTTTTTTCTGTATTTTCACTGATTATAGAGCCAAAACAGCAGTGTGTGTAATCCCCAAATTAACCCCTCCATACCATTTCCTTAGCTTTGGTGTAGCTTTCCCCAGTCGTTATGAAGGAGGAGATGCAGCAGCTCCAGGACCTAATGTATGAGCTTAGGGCAGACAACGAGCGACTTCGTCAGGAGCGTACTATTTCCCTGGCGGACTCTGGTGGTGCTTCTTCCTCTTCTGCTCCGGTTAGTCAGGCCCCGTCTGCGGGTTTTGCTGCTGCTGTCACTGAGCGGCTAGTTGTTATCCCAAGGGGACCGTAAATGTCCCATGTTTAAAGGAAAGACAGGCATAAGCATAGCTGAGTGGTCAGAGGAGGTGCAGGCATGTGCGCGTGCCCGCCATCTTTCTGCGGCCGATCAAGCCCTATTCCTCTTTGATCAGCTTGAGGGTGAAGCCAAAGAAGAGATCAAGTTTCGCACTAGTGCAGAGCGAGGAGACCCAGCCCGGGTGCTCGCTATCTTAAAGGAGCTATATGGTTGTGCTCTGTCTTACGTCACCTTACAACAGGCTTTCTTTTCTCGTCACCAACTCGAAGGTGAGACCCTGCAGGAGTACTCCCTAGCCCTTATGGCTTTAATGGCTCAGGTCACGCAACATGCACCTGATGGGATGCCCAACGCAGATATCCTACTACGTGATCAGTTCATTGAGCACGTTCTTGACAGTTCTCTTCGCAGGGAGCCCAAACAAGTTGTCCGTCGCCAGCACCATACCACCTTGGTAGACCTTCGTGGTGAGGCTATTAGGTGGAAGAGGGAGGTTCTTCCAGGGGGTGCCAGGGCATGCAGCTCTTCTTTGCCATTTGCTTATGGGTTTCAGTATGGCGTGCAGGGACGCTTCCAACACCCTCCTCATGTCACTCCGCCTGAGCCAGGGTTGAGTGACCTGATGGACCTTTTGAAGCGTGAGCAAGAACAGCTTAACCAACTCACCCAGACTGTAGCCTCCCTGCAGGCCCCTCGCTTCCAAGGTCAAACGTCCCGTAATGGTCCTTTGATCTGCAGAAGGTGTCAGCAGCCTGGCCATTTTGCTCGAGAGTGTGAAGGTGGAAAACTAGAGCCCACAGAGCTTTCGAGCCACAGCTCAATTGGGGAGACCACAGGCTCACAGGAAAGTTCAACGGTCGACTTGATTGCTCCTTGCCCAAACATAAATGTCTTCATAGGAGGTGTAACTGTTACCTGTTACTGTTACCTGGTTCCATGGTGTCCACAGTCACGGAAAGTTTCTTCTTGTTGTAATTTGCACCTTGGGGCAATGATCGCCTTCGCTCCTGTCACTGGCTACAGCTGCGTACAGCCAACGGCACAATCTGCCATTAAGAGTCACATTCTTAACGAAATCTACTAAAACAAAGTACTTCATTTGCAAGTACAAAAGTGTAGCTTTCAGTAACTTTTTGAGAGTATTAATCTTAAATCTGTCAAATGTTCAAAATGGCATTGTTTCACTGAAATAACTTCAAAATCACATACTGCCATTAAGTGTCAGATTCTTAACGAAATCTACTAAAACAAAGTACTTCATGGTAGTGGTCAGCTTTTAAACACAAAAGTGTATCTTTCAGTAAGTTTTTGGGAGAATTAAGCATAAATCTGTCAAATGTTGAAAACAAAGTACTTCATGATCGAGTGGTCAGCTTTTGAACACAAAAGTGTATATTTCAGTAACGTTTCGAGAGAATTAAGCATAAATCTGCCAAATGTTAAAAACGGCCTTGTTTCACTGAAATAGCGTCAAAATCACAAACTGCCATTAAGAGTCACATTCTTAACGAAATCTACTAAAACAAAGTACTTCACGATCGAGTGGTTAGCTTTTGAACACAAAAGTGTATCTTTCAATAACGTTTCGAGAGAATTAAGCATAAATCTGCCAAATGTTAAAAACGGCCTTGTTTCACTGAAATAGCCTCCAAATCACAAACTGCCATTTAGAGTCACATCCTTAATGAAATCTACTAAAAAAAAAATACTTTATTATCTAGTTTTCAGCTTTTATGCACAAAAGTGTATCATTCAGTAACTTGTTGAGAGAATTAAGCATAAATCTGTCAAATGTTGAAAACGGCATTGTTTCACTGAAATAGCGTCAAAATCACAAACTGCCTTAGAGTCAGATCATAAACGAAATCTACTAAAACAAAGTACTTAATTATCAAGTACAAAAGTGTATCTTTCAGTAACTTTTTGAGAGAATTAATCTTAAATCTGTTAAAAGGTTCAAAACGGCATTGTTTCACTGAAATAACTTCAAAATCACAAACTGCCATTAAGTGTCGGATTATAAACGAAATCCACTAAAACAAAGTACTATAAATACACAAAAATTCATCTTTCAGTAACTTTGAGAGAATTAAGCATAAATCTGTCAAATATTCAAAACGGCCTTGTTTCACTGAAATAGCCTCCAAATCACAAACTGCCATTTAGAGTCACATCCTTAACAAAATCTACTAAAACAAAGTACTTCATGGTAGTGGTCAGCTTTTAAACACAAAAGTGTATCTTTTGTTTTATACTTCATTATCCAGCACTTCAGTGTATCTTTCATTAACTTTTTGAGAGAAAGAAGCATAAAACAAATCTGTCAAAAGTGCAAAACGGCCTTGTTTCACTGACATAGCCTCAAAATCACAAAACTGCCATTAAGAGTGAGATTCTTGACGAAATCTACAAAAACAAAGTACTTCACTTTAATCCAAAAAAGTGTATTTTTCGGTAACTTTTTGAGGGAATGAAGCATAAAAGAAATCTGTTAAATGTTGAAAATGGCCGTCTTTCACTGAAATAGCTTCAAAATCACAAACTGCCATTAAGAGTCACATTCTTGACGAAATCTACTAAAACAAAGTACTTCACTTTAATCCACCAAAGCGTATCTTTCAGTAACTTTTTGAGAGAACGAAGCATAAATCTGTTAAATGTTCAAAACGGCCTTGTTTCACTGAAATAGCCTCAAAATCACAAACTGCCATTAAGAGTCTGATTTTTGACAAAATCTACAAAAACAAAATATTTCACTTTAATCCACAAAAGTGTATTTTTCGGTAACTTTTTGAGAGAATTAAACATAAATCTGTCCAATGTTCAAAACGGCCTTGTTTCACTGAAATAGCCTCAAAATCACAAACTGCCATTAAGAGTCAGATTACGTGCTCCGCCCCCAACGTGCCTCACTGCTCTCCTCCATGCTTTCCATTATAGCTCCTCTCGGATGAAAACACTCAAACTTTCAGAAGTATACTTTGCCCACCATGCTCTCGAGTCTCACAGCCGGAATTTGACCGCGCTACTCTGGTAAATTACGTCTTGCCTTTGCACAGTATTTAAATGATGTTTTATTAATTTCTGCATCTAATGCACTTTGTGTCGCATGGTGTTTGATTTGAGCTCTTGTTAGCTAGCCTAGATTTAATATCTGCCTCACTTGAAAAATGATTTAAACGTGTAAGACAGTATTTTATATAGATGAGAGTAACATCTACGTCACGTCCGGGCAAAAATTAAGGCCCCGCCCACTTTTGGGGGAAAACAACGCTGTCATTTGAATGGCGGTCAATACAAATTCTGAAGTTTTTGCCCATCCGATCAATTTTTTTTTAAAACCGTGGATTTTTGGATCTTCAAAGAGCTCGATTACGATAGCCAGTCAGGCAAACAATTACATTCGATCATTGGTAATCGACAATCGGTCTTGATCAAATTAAAATCAGTAGGCGAGGCTGTAATTTCTCCAGCTGTTACTCTCATGAGTAGGGATGGGTACCGAGAACCGGTACTAAGTCAATACCGGTACCTGATTGGACGGTATCGGTATACCGTTAAGCCGCTGGACAAACGGTGCTGCCATCGGTATATGTGTTACGTCTACTTCCTTAGTTTAACTTTAAACCATTCTGGTTGGTTGGGAACCCTCATCCCGTGTGATGTATCCGGTTTGAGACCCCTCTGATTGGCCACTGTAAATGCCAATCGTCATCTCTCTCAACAGCGCTCTTATTATTGTTGTGAGACTCCCGCAGGCGTGGCGGACAGAGCGAAGCGATCGAAGGTCTGGGTGCACTTTTAAAAAATGTAGTGGCGATAGTGCAAGGTGCAATCTATGTACTCAATTAGTTGCTTGTAAAGGGGTTAACACAAGCAACTTAATGAAGCATTTGCAAACGAGACACTCATTGAATCTAAAACGGTGCTAGCGATACTGCTAGTGCTAATAGTGCTAGCGGGCTTCAGCTGCGCCGTGTGTAAATGTGACTTGAGCGAAGGCTCGCAGGCAGGTTAGCTGCTGCGCACGGGTAACATGTTTTGTTTACCTGAGTGCAGTCTTGCAGGCACATCGCCTTGTCTTTTTTTAGTTTATTAACACTGACAGTGTATTAATGTGAGCTCCTACACCTACAATAATTTGGCCTTTCATTGAATGCTTTATAAACCAGTTAAACTTACAGATGTCATTGTGAATTGGAAAACTGCATTTAAATGTTGTTAAAGGTCAACGTTTCAATGTATGGTTCAGCAATTGTTGGTCGTTTACTAGGAATTGACATATTTTAAGCTCAAATACGTTGTTCTATGTTTAAACCTTCAGACACAATTTGACGTGTTTCAGTTCAGCACATTTATTTTGTGATGATTTAAAAGTACAATCCAGAATAATATAAGTACTCGCCTTTATCTTTTTGCCATCTTAGCCTTTTGACCAATTTCTTCATATCACAGTTTTGCATGATGTCACTGTAGGACAATGTTTTAAGGATCTCTTGTCGAGCTAGGTTGTCAGTTTGAAATGTCTGGATGAAGATGTAAATTAATTACAAATGTTAAACTTTTTTTTTTTAAATGCCTCTTTTCATCCTCTGTCTGAGGGAAAACCCAAAAAAGCATGATAGGGCGAGTCAGGCCCCTTTAAGTTATTTTATTTATTTGTGTGTGCTTCTGAGAAGCTAATGTATAAGTTATACAGTTATTTCTGCAAGAAAATTACAATACAATTACTGTTTAATCTTCACATCTTGTATTCATGCCTATAATTTTGAGCACCAAATTATTGAAAAGTATCGATAAGAGTATCGAAAAATACCGATACCGATAAGCAGTACCGGTACCGGTACCGGTATCGATAAAATCCTAACGATACCCATCCCTACTCATTAGTGAGGCAGAACATAATAGTTTTATCATGCCAAAAAGCTGCTGTGTCGTTTATTGCACCTCAAACATTAAAACAAATCCAGAGTTACGTGTTTCTGTACTTCCTCTAAGAAGAAAGGACAGAAACAGAAGATCTCTGTGGCTTCAGGCTCGATTGCCATTCAAATGACAGCCGTTGTTTCCCCCAAAAGTGGGCGGGGCCGTAAAGTGACGTAGATGTTACTCTCATCTATGAAAATAAATAGCCTACTGCTACATTTAACCATATATCGAGCCCGATCGTCGATTTCTGATGGCTTAATGCAATTGTTTGCCTGTCTGGCCATTGGAATCGGGCTCTTTGAAGATCCAAAAATCTCCGGTTTTCTTACATTTCTGATCGGATTGGCAAAAACTTCAGAATTTGTATTGACCGCCGTTCAACTGACAGCATTGTTTTCCCCCAAAAGTGGGCGGAGCCGTTATTTTTGCCCGGAAGTGACGCATTTGTTACTCTCATCTATAGCTTTAAGGCGAGACACCCCAGGTGAAGTGGGTAATTTTTTTAACTTAAAGATATCAGCTAGAAATGTATCCTGTTAATTACTTACAATAAGGCAGTTCATTTTTATATGACAACTTTTCTGAAATAGCATGTTTAAATATGCAAATTAGCCATTATCTCATTAAATATGCGCATATTTTAACACATTTCAGAAACCCAATTTTGAACATTGGATAAAGCCAGGTTCAAAATTATTTTTTCATTTTATAGTCATATTAGAAACTAAGGCTTTTCCAGAAGGGATTTTGGATATCTCTTTTTATCACTCCATAAATCAGAAAATACTGTCAACAGCCCTAAAATATCAATTTTCGCCATGTTTTTAGGTATAAATCTTATATAATTCAGGCTATGAATGATATATGAACAAACCCTTCTGTAAAAGCCTTCATAATATTGATAGGAATATAACTGGAAGGTTTGGTGTATCTACAGATGTAGCGATTCATTTCAGACAGTTTGAAACGCGAGAGCCGTGATTGGTACGTGATCTGCCCTCGATCAAAGGAACACCTCCAGCTTGACTTGAGACCGCCCCCGTGATAGATAGATGTAATTATAATGAAGCCAGCTGCAATGGATCATTGATCCACCAGGGGGTGCAGTGGGGTTCCACACTGGAGCTCATGTGAAATAAAGTGAGATACAGTATGCTGGATGTACAGCGAAACTTTGTTAAGATCCATATGTCACGGATATCCTACTACTGTGCTAAATAAGAGACGTGTAATCATTTACAAAACATCACCATGTTGTTAATTAACAAAATAATGTTGTTATTCGAAAAAAACGAACGGGAGGAAATGCAGCCCGGCTCTCGATTTTTAATCCTAATTTAATCATCATCTTCACCACGATCATTTATGTTTATGTTCGCCGAATTGACATGAAATCACTGACACATATGAATATACTGTATTCAACTTCATTAAAACGTTATTAACGTGCCTAAACTCAGTAATTCACCAAAAATATGTATATTTTAATGGAGCTTCGTCGGTCGATCAGGATCCCAAAGTGTAGCGGAGGGATCCTCATCTGGATGAATGGTGTTATTTTCCCCATAAGGAACAAGTCGCTGCAAATTATCCCGCTTATTACATGGCCACATTCTCAACAAAGTAACGACATAACTCCCAATATTAATTTAAATGCTTTTATGGATTTAAAAAAATGTTTTTATTGATTTAAAAAATAGTTGTATGTATTGATTTAAATTGACATGCATCCGCTAAGAAAAATAGTCCATTGTTACCGTTTTTTAAACAGTCTGAATGAAACGGCAGCTCTCAGCTGTGTATTTACACAACTAATGGCCCATCAACCACAGCTCTCTCCCCCCCTCCCCCCCCTGATCTTTCTTCTCCAGCAGCTAAATTAACAGTAGGTTACTCTGAGTGACCATAGACTGTATGTGACAAGTTTACAGTTAGTGACGTAACAACACCATAAAAGCTGGTGGGTTGAAAGCAATACGGGAGGTAAAAATAACTAGAATAATTGTAATTTATTTATTGTGGCTTTTATGTTTTTAGATATAAAATGTTATGTAATTCAGGCTTATAGTTCACCCTTCTCTAAAAGCCTTCAACAATGACAATATTCATAGTAATTTAATAAATCCTTCCAACACACATTGTAAAAAATAGCCTACTGTAAGTTAAGAAATAATTTCAATATGTACATCTTCTGATGTAACAACAATAACATTATAAATAGTAACATAGCTGAAAATGGTATTGCACATTTAGCTTTGAGTGTTACTGACCTGAGATGTTTTTATTACATGAATTAAGGTGACTGAGGCTTTTTAACATACAGGGATGTAAACTCATCAGGTATGAAAAAGGTGACAAGGATCCGAGCCCCCGGCTCCCCCACCCCATGGAATAACAGAGGATTTTAGCAGTCAGAACAACTAAAGCAGTGTTAATAATAACAGAAACGCCAAAGAGTCACATCTAATAGAAATATATAAAAGCATTTATTTTAAATTGTGTAGCAGTCAGTTTATAATTTTGGCAGCACTGTTGAGCATTTTGAAAATGTATTTTCGTGCCTCTGTGCAAGGCTTAAGTCTTTTTATCTTTATAGCCACATGGTGTAAAGTGACTAAGTTCATAAACTCAACAAGTACTATACTTGGGCACAATTTTGAGATACTTGTACTTTATTTAAGTATTTCAATGTTTTGCTACTTTGTTCTTCTACTCCACTACAGTTCAGAGATACATGGTGTACTTTGACTCCACTACATGTATTTAATACCTTTAGTTACTTCACAGATCTGGATTAATTAAGTGAAATATAATCAAGTGTTAAATCAGACTTTAGTTCCACCTGGAGCAAATCCACAAGCTACCCTGCAGTATACAAAGTCATTCAAACTAGCTGCACCTTTACCAGCTTTGAGAACACTTTAATGATCAATCATTATAAAACATATCATATCTATTATTCTGAAATGGACCAATCTGCACAATGACTACTTTTACTGTCGCTACTTTCACTATATTTTGATGATAATACTTTTCTACTTTTACTTGAGGAACATTTTGAATGCAGGACTTTTACTGTAACAGAGTATTCCTACACTCTGGGACTATTACTTTTACTCAAGTACAAGACCTGAGTACTTCTACTTTTACTCTAGTACAAGATCTGTGTGCTTCTACTTTTACTCAAGTACAATATTTGAGTACTTCTACTATTAATAATCTAGTACAAGATCTGTGTGCTTCTACTTTTACTCAAGTACAAGATCTGAGTACTTCTACTTTTACTCAAGTACAAGATCTGATTACTTCTACTTTTACTCAAGTACAATATATATATACTTATACCACCTCTGTTTATAGCCTATGAAAAAAACTATTAGAAATAGAAGGCTAAAGCTAACGTTAGCAGATAGTGACGATGTATGCTAGCTAGCTAGCTCAACGATTCCTTAAATAATATTGCCACAGTAAAACTTTTCAGTTCACATCACGCTCTGCCGCTCCGACAGGGAGCTCTGCTCTGAACACCTGAACGGCCCGTTCTAACAGCTGTTCACCAGCGGTCCAGTCTGTGCCACAGTGACTCCGGACGCACAGTTAATATTAACGAACGCACCCGTAGGTAATGTAGCTGCTGAAGCTAGACCATCATCTCGGAGCAGCAGAGCCTTATTATACATCCATGAGGAGAGCCGACAAGCAGGAAGACTCGAGCACACAGCTTGTACTTCATTATAATATATAAAAAAAGAACACCATGCGTGTCATGATGGCACATAACAGCTCACGGCCGCAGATTACTCCGGGTCCCAGCCCCCCCATACCCCAAAAAATATTTGTATTGCAGATCTACATGAATCACACAAACGACTTATTTTGGATTCAAAACGGCGAATTACGCCGAAAGGTGACAAGTTTGCATCACTGAACATAGACAGAGCACAACTGAAACATAACATCTGAAACGATGTAACAACATAATACACTTTTCGGGGATGCTTGGGATGTGAGGAGTGAGGGACACAGCTTAGAACAGGCGTGTCGCCTGGCAGGACAGGAGAGTGTGTGCACCAGTCTGCCTTGATCTATGAATTCATGTCCGTGACACTCACTGTTGCCCACAGCTGTTTTATAGAAGGAAATTCCTTCACTTCATGAAAGTGTTTTAACCACACACACCTCTACACACACATGACGGGTGTTATTTTCCCCATAAGGAACAAGTCGCTGCAAATTATCCCGCTTATTACACGGCCACATTCTCAACAAAGTAACGACATGACTCCCAATATTAATTGAAATGCTTTTATGAATTTAGAAAATGTTTTTATCGATTTAAAAAATAGTTGTATGTATTGATTTAAAAAATAGTTGTATGTATTGATTTAAATTGACATGCATCCGCTAAGAAAAATAGTCCGTTGTTACAGTTTTTTAAACAGTCTGAATGAAACGGCAGCTCTCAGCTGTGTATTTACACAACTAATGGCCCATCAACCATAGCTCTCTCCCCCCCTCCCCCCTTGATCTTTCTTCTCCAGCAGCTAAATTAACGGTAGGTTACTCTGAGTGACAAGCTTACAGTTAGACACAACACTGTCATTGCAAGTGACCCTCAGTTAGTTGACTTTTATGTTCAACTGCTAAATTCGTTACTGATAAAAAAGGGCTTCTACTGTACCTAATTACCTTAACACTAGAACCGCCAGAGGTTTTTGTATAGGTCTACCTAAACCCGTCAAATCCCTCTATTAGAATGCAATTTTTAACAACATAGGGTGCTACATAACACACTTTCAGGAAAAGTCACGGACTGGGAGACTTTAATATTTTATTGAAAAAAAGTTACATTGCACACACACAACACACATCACACAAATTGACCCGATTGGCGGTTCTAGTGTTAAATAAACTCACTAATTAATGAAACCAGTTCAATACGCATTATTCTTATTCTTATCATTCTTTATGAGCGCAGAAATAGTCTTAAAATCAGATCTGTTTTTTAAATGAAATCTGACGGCAGGCAGTTAGCTCTGATCACCTATGATAAATGCGCCGCACCTAATCGCTGGCCATTCAGCCACAGACACTGTTCGAAATGGGGGGGAGCTAGGGGGAGCTTGGCTCCCCCGAAGAGGGAGGGAGCTCCCCTGAAGGCTGACTTTGAGATAAATAGGGGGAGCCCAAAACAATCGTGCATATTTGTGTCACACAGATTAGAAATGTTGAGTTTCTGTAAATAACAGTTCTTGAAATAAATAATAGTTATTGTTCATTACAGTTTCTGAATATTTGTTTTATATTTGTGAATATGTCTGGGTGTTGCCATCTGTACGTGGCGGCGCTGCATTCTTACTTACGTTGCTATGGTTATGGCGGTGATGCCGGCGCGGTATTTGAAATGTTCATATTGATATTTTTTTTACTCTGGCTGTGTAATAAAAAAATATGGCAAAACGAAAACAGCCAAGCGTCACTGCTTTTGGATTCACAAGCAAAGAAGCGAAGGAGTCTAAAAATGACAACGTGAACGGAAAACAACTTTTAGTTGGCCGGCTGTAAGCGGCGTTAGGGTCGAGCTTGACAGCTCCACACAAGGGAGAGGCCTGCCGATGCGGAGCCTGAAGAGGCTTCAACAACGGCCACATTCGCCGGCATAGTGACACCGTCTGTATTAGAAGAAGAGTGTTTTTATAGCAATTGATCGCATCCGCGCTGCTGCGCCAGTCAACAGAGCGTGCGTGTGACATATTTAGTAGCAGGATGTGCTCTGAAAAATAGGGCTCCCCGAAAGCAAATGGGTAATTCGAAAACTGACAGAGCTCCCTCTATAAAAATCAAACTGTAGACTGTGTGAAAGCACCTATTGTTTTAAATAATGGTCGGAATGTGACCTGTGAGCCTTCTGAATTACCGTGGGACAGCACATTCTAAACGAAAATGTTCAATCAATAAAGTAACATCTTATCTTAATAATATCTTCATATTAATAATAAATCATACAGTATGTGTCCGAAAGGGAGCAGGAGGAAGCAAACACAAAAATATACTGCATATTAAAGCAAACGATTGTAAAGGTTAAAGTATGAGCATAACAAATAAAGAAGTGTAATGTAAACATTTACATTATGATTATGTAATATATAAAGACTATATATTATTGAATTACAAGATTAGATATACTTTAGTTGATCTAAAATATTGATGTGTTCAAATGCTCTTCAAAACACAAATGAAAGTCCATGAAACTTGTCTTTCTGTATTTGTGAATGAAGCGCCATCTCCTGGTTAAAACCTGAAATTGAAAATCTGGCAACGCCCTCTTGGAAAATAGTGGGAGGGCTTAACATTCCTCTATACTGGTATTTGGCAGGTAGTAGGCAGGAAGCTGTAAGCTGGAGTCCGAAATTCAGTGCTACATCTGTACGTGCTACTGAAGTGGAAATTTCGAACTCAGAGTAGGACAAAAAACTCATTTTGAGAAAACGACCTTTAAAGATTGTATTGTCAAATTCAAAAACAATTTTTTTTTATTGGAAGACACTATTTACAGACACAATATCTAATCTAATATTTACCAACAACAATATACAACACAATAAACCTGAAAACTGAGTAACACAGTATATGACCTGATGAACAAAACCACAGTAACACAAACACACTGCGGCCACAGTAACACACACACTGCCACCAGAATAACTGCCACCCTAGTTGTATGTCCATCCATCCTACATAACACAGCCTAGTCCATGCCTGCTCCATAAGTAGGCCCCTCCTGCATCTCCTGCTGATGTCTTTTTACTTTTTTTGCTGTGCTTAGACTCTTGCGCCTATATTTTAAACTGGCAGATGGAACAGCCTCAGCTTTTGAAATTCTAAGCAAATCATTTTCTCTCATTGCGCTGACAGTAACAGCTGTGCTCTGGAGCCACAACTTATCCATAACAGCCAGCATGGCAGAGGCACCTTCATTTAAGGTAGCGATGGCCATACTTGCAGCTGCCTCAACCCTGCTTTTCCCCACAAAGACCGTTTTTGGACACCGCGCCCATATCACTGAGTTGAGGCCCTCGTTGGCATTTTGAGTACCTCCATGCTGCATTTTCTGTAGCAGGCTGTCACTTGACATGCGGTGGTACACAGGGATAAGCTTGTGCCCCACCTCTCGCTTTAAGAAGTTTGCAGCATGTAGTTTGTGGCGACCAGGTGTTTCCCCATTATCCTCTGCTTTCCTATACCAACACCAGGAGGGATTGCACCTGGTGTGTTAGGGGCTGTCATCTGTAGACATGCCGTGGAGGAGACCTGCCCATATTTCGGCCTTCATCTGATCAATTGAACCCTGGTTGTTCAGAATTGCCCCCCTATAATAATTGTGCAATGTTTTGCATTTCTTTGCAGTCAGCTTCCCTACACCCTTCCCTCTTAACTTTCCCTTTGAACTTAGTTTTCTGAGTGCTGTACCCATTCGCTTGTGGGCATGATTGATGCACTCCAATTTCACCACTTCATGCCCAGGGTATGGATTCAGTGCAACCACCTCCCTAAATGCTGCGCTATCCCCATCTGACAACATCTTAGTGTACCGCACCTGGTGGCGATTCACAGACCTGGCCCACATCCTCTTGGCTGACTCCTGCTCCATTGCCTTACTTGAACCTGCAAAGTTTCTTGCACAATCAATGTGTGTCTGTCGCCAACTGTCATACTCCTCCTCTGTAATATGTTGCGCTTGCTTGGCATTTTCCTTTAGAGCACAAGCATGGCAATAGGATGATAGGATTTCATAGTCTATCACTAATCCAGTAAGGATGTCAATGCACACACCTATCCCATAATGGGATGTAAAGCCTCGCTTTTGCCATGTGCCATCAAATGACACGCTGATGTTTATAACTGCCTCTGCATCCTCCTTCAGCAACTCTGCAACATCTGGGTCCACATCTGAATAAGCCTGCCTGACCTGCTCCCTTGTCCTGTGAAGTGACTCCAGGCCTCTCTCTATTTCTGCCACTAATTAGAGAAATAAATAATTCAACTTTAATGTCCTGATAAGTTATACTCTGTATTCAATAGTTCAAGTTTTCTTGGTCTCAACCCTGTTTTTATACCTGTCACTCTCTTGTCATGTCTCTGATAGGTTTTGAGATGAAGTGCAGGAATCCCCAACACTTTGCTGATTTTCTTCAGAGCTGCATAGCCCAAGCCTAACTCGTGCGCTAAGAGCACCATTCGCACATTCACGTCAAAAGCAACATCCTTCCTGGTTTCGTCTTGAAGATGTGTACACACTTTTGCAGTAACCGCCATCACACAGACTGCACTCTAAAATTAAGCTGCTACAGAAACCATGGTTTTGCGGATCAATATTGACTTTGAGCCCTGTCCCTGCGCAATTTGGACAAATCAACCCATTGAGCAGTTCATTCAGCCACGCTGCATGAATTATCAGCCACTGCTGTGTGGCGCTATCTAAACCCTCCTGCTCTTTGGTTGACAGCTTGCGCATTGACACACTCATTGAAGGTATTTCAGGTTCGGAGACATTTGTTTTGTGTTGTACCTTGCCTCGTGCAATTAACAATTGTTGTTGTCTTCTCTTTGTACGTTTATTCCGCGGTTGCTTTGCCATTTTGAGATTTACATTTTCTGCGAAAAGCTAAACAAGGAAGTGTCATAGCACACCACGCGACGCATCTGAACGAATCACGTTGTCAGAAATTGACACCAGCCAATAAGATTTCGTCATTTGGTCAGAAGACCCCTTTGTACTTTTACGATTGGTTGCTGATACAAAGGAAATGACCATATTTGGATCATATGAAATTGTGCAGGAGAAACGGAGCTTTCCAGCGATACCTCTGATGACATGGTGCAAACAGCTGTCGCGGAACTTTATGTTACGTTAGAATACTAACTTTTGGTGAATTTAGGAGAAATCTACAGACGCAAATAGACAAACTATAGTAAAACAAAACACCTAAATGTGTATTTTCAACGTTTTCCTTCCAAAAGCCTGAAAGAATATGGCGTTATATTTGTGCCTCTATCCTGAGCACGCAATGAAACATGTTGAGCATAGAAAATGCGATTGAGCGCACACTTTGCCTGTGCTCGCTCAAGTTGTCACAGCGTTACAAATGTGCCACAAACCCAACCAATCGGAGAACTCGAGAAGGTCACTTCTGATTGGCTGGTCGTCTCCAATCATATCTTCTATCTGAGATGAGAGAGGGATTTTCGGTTGCCATCAGGCTGTTGACGTTCTTATTACACATCCGTCGTTGACATTACAGGACATGACAGACTCGAATGAAGAGAATAGCACGCCACAGTGTCAGGTGAGTTATACATTTCTAGTTTTCTGATATCACGTTATTGTTTGCAATGCCTGAGTTTGCTAGCCGGCAACATAGCTATAGGGGTAGTTTAAGCAAACAGCTAACAAAGCGTAGCCTACATGTACGTCATGAACCCTTCTGAGGTATAGATTACTTGCTGTAAGCATTAGAGTTGGCAGAATGACAAACATGTTTCTCTCTCTATCACAATTTTGGGTTGACCAGAACCAGGACCAACTTCTGTTTCCTGTTCTACAATGGGCATAGAGCTTGCGTTAATTTTCAACCGGACAACTAAACAGATTAGGCTAGGACCGGATAAAGTTAGCAACACACGTTAACCATGAACAGCCTATTAATCCATTCTCTTAAAGAGCTTACGAAATGAAGGACAACACTGTTCTTATTAGGATAATATATACTATTATTAATGGGAAATCATTTGTCATTAATGACAATATGCCCGCTGTATTTATAAATCGTGATTTATTACAACTTTCCATGCTCGCTTCCGATGTTACACGACCGCTCCGGACCAAACAGCTTTCGCCGGTTAGTGACGTCACGCACGTCACGAGTAGAAAACTTTTTGAATAATACACTAACTATATGGCTGATGTCGGACTCTGGCTCGGATATTTCGACAGCATCGAGTGACAGTGAGTCGTCAATAGACTCGGTGCACTTTCAAGAAGAGGAGGATTTTATTGAAGAGGATGCCGGTGTGGTGGAATCAGATCATGCGGGCGAGTCTAACGTGGTGGAACCATACCAGTTTGAGCCACAGTATTCAAGTAGCGGTAGAGATACAGACGGGAGCGAAAATGGGGACGATGATCCTGTCCGGTGCGGCAACAGAACACAGACTGGTATACATTTGACTTTAATTCATAGAGATTCTCAATAAATAGTAAATAAATAATAATACATAGCAGGCACATTGGCTCAGGCAACAGAACACAGACTGGTATACATTTGATTATAATTCATAGAGATGTTCATATATCGTAAATAAATAATAATACATAGCAGGCACACTTGGCTCAGGCAACAGTACACAGACTGGAATACATTTGATTATAATTCATAGAGATGTTCATATATCGTAAATAAATAATAATACATAGCAGGCACACTTGGCTCAGGCAACAGAACACAGACTGGAATACATTTTATTATAATTCATAGAGATGTTCATATATAGTAAATAAATAATAATACATAGCAGCTATATAAATAAAGTCCATTTACCATTTACTGGTATACATTTGATTATAATTCATAGACACTTGGCTCAGGTAACTGCATCACATTCTGCTAGGCTTGGAACTCACCACAGAAGTAGGTCTCCTCCTAAAAATGCAATTATTTTTTAACTATCTTTTGTACATTTAGGTGTACATGTGAAAAATGTACAATCATGGTAACAATTGAAGAGTGCCAATGCTGCCAAGAAAAGGATGTCATGGTGGCCAAAATGGAGGAATTCAATGAATATGAGGGAGATGGTGCAAACATAACCTGCGTAATAGATCACCCAGGATTCCAATCAAATTGTCTGGATGTTTGGGTGTTGCAGACAGCCTACCATCATTATTCAAAGAGGGACAGACAACAAGCAGGTGATCAGCCACGTAATGAGTAAGTTACTTGTGTTCACAAATTTGTAGAGCTCACAAATTTGATGTATTTTTGGGAAGTCATTTTTTTGGGGTTATTATTTTTGGGTCACTCTGGCAAAGTTACAGCATAAATAGATAAATAAGCAAATAAGGTTGAAGTGATTACCATTGACATTTATGATCTTGTATTTTACAGAATGTATCGCTATGTGGCATACCGCCAGCTAATGAGATTTTGCTGGGGAATACTTGGTAAGAACCACAGAATCCCACTGCCATCATGTGCCATTAAAAAGATCCAGGCGACGTTTCCATCTACACGTCGTTTAAGTATCCAGCACTTGATTAGAGTCAATAACAAAACTGATTGTCAGTTCAGTGATTACATCTGCTTCTAAACAGCGCAACAGCCTCAATCTTGTCTGGTTTTTCCCATCGTCTGCTGAGTGGATCTGGGACATCGAAAGGTTCCTCATCGACATTGTTTTCGCACAAGCGTAGAGTCTCGGTCAAGAGTTCGGTAACATACTCTGCAAAAAAGATGTTTTATAATCAAGAATTATATACTATATTTTCTAGTCCCCCAATTATGCATAGCATGCCCTGAGGCACTTTGCATAATTAATCATTGTAGTTGAAACTGTACACTCCATTCTCACATAGCTCAATTTTCAATATTTACACAATAATGTTGTCCAAGATTGAATGTTTTTCATTAATTTGGTAAAACGGTATAATTAATGTTATTATTCTCTCACTTTCACTTTCTTACCATATGTAGCTGCTGCATTCACACGTCTAACTACATGACCACCTTTCTTTGCTTTGGGGAATTTCACAGTGTATTGGAGTTGTCCTGTCCTGGTTTTGGCATGCTTCCTGCCAGAGTTATCATTGTAGTGCAGTGCTGCTAGGATCAACCTACAAAAGAAATACATTTATTGTATAGAGAGAGAAAGAGAGAGAGAGATGTCATAGGAATTTTAGCATTTGTAGGCCATTTACATGCACACAACCCCATAGATCTCACTACAGGAGAGGGGAAACCCCCAAAAAAGAAGAACTTGGCAAATAGATAAATAAGCAAATAAAGTTTAAGTCTCTAGTATTTTCTGATGAGATTCATATTATACTTTACCTGCAATATATGCCAGTGTACGAGTATGCATACATCTTTGGGGCAAACTGGTTGACTATACTGTGGTATACTTCCACCCCGTAGGTTTGCTGTGAAGGTGACATCTTCTTGACATCTCTGACAAAAGCTTTCTGGCTGACAACTTTATTCAGCTTTAGTGCTGGCACTGAAACTGAAAATACACAATCAAAAAAGGATATAGGATATACGATAATAGAACAAATATTAGTTCTTCACTGCATATCATTTTCAGCCCGGGACGTTCAGACGCACCGGCCCACGCGTGCGGACCACCCTTGTAGCCTACAGATCAATTATACATCCATGCTAATATACTGTTATGGCTAAATTCCCCAGAATCAAGCCATAACTGCAGCTGTCTCACTTTCCTCAGGGTCAAATGCATAAGAAGAACATCAGCAATCAATTAAATTACCAATATTATATCAATATCAAAATTCGGAAAGGAACTGCTTGTCTAATTCAGGCCTATAAAATAAATGCAATAGTGAATTGGCCACAAATCTCTGTCCTTATTATTTAATATTATTGAATATTATTATTTAAAATGATAATATTATATAATTTAACTTGGAATATCATGAGCATATGACTATCCTAATGCATCTAACTTTATGCACAATATAATAGTCTAGCCAGCCCTGCAGCCCGTTCTAGGTTCTGATTGGCTCTCTAGGTTTGCATTCTAGCTTCTAACTGGCTGTCCAGGTTGTCAATCACAGCCGTGGGCAAATTATGCTAGTCGTAACATTGCTAAACTTTTTCATGACGGTTTTTTCTCAGGGAGCTTGTCTGATGAGTGGACCTCTGACGCAGGCCTCGCACTCTCCCGGCCCAGCCCCTTCAGTTAATGTATTAGCCTACTTTCAAAAACATAAGATTGACAACCTATCAATAGCCCCGTAGTCTGTATTCTATCTATATGGCGCTGTTCTGTAGGCCTATCCAATACAGTGTCAATGTAACTGATTACTGTGAAGAACGTGAATACACGGAGGTTCTTCCCACGGCACCCGAAGCCCCGTTTTCATGCTTTTTCCCCTCGAAATGTCTGGGCAGCTGGTCACCGGCTGACAACGAGCCAAGTCAGAAACCCGAAACTACGGTTTTACTACGGAGATACCGTTAGTAAATAAGGTAACACAAGTTTATACATAATATAATATCTAATAACATTCATAATACAACATGTGGTTGAATTGATTGAGAGAGCAATGCTATAAAATCAAACAATTAAATATATGAATTATGTACATACATGTGATGAAGATACAAATTGTATTTTTACACAGTCCGTTCTGTATACTTACTGGTGTAGACACAGCTTCCTCCCCAGTGTGGATGTCCAATAGATTGTCGCTATCCTCAGTTCTGTCAGTGGCTTCATTGAACAAAGTTTCCAATACCTATGTAATAATATTGACATTTTTCATAATTTGAAGCGGTTGGAGGCCTATGAGGTATACTTTTACTATAAATGCTGTGGGCAAAGTGCATGCAATCATATATGGCATCATGACTTCATCAACTCATAAATGTGTGAGATTTGACATGTCATTTTGATTCAGGCTTTATGCTTAAAGCAAGTAGTGCGGCTTACCTTCGCTCTCTCCCTTTTGGCGAATGCATTTCGCCCTCTCTTTAATGGAGGACTCTGCATCGGGGGACGTGTAGGAATCGGCGTGGTGGCTTGTGCTGGCATTTGGGGTCTTGGCAGTATTGTTGGAACAGCATCTTTGTTCAGTTTGAAATTCTTTTTTAATCCAATTTCCTTAGCGAGCATTCTGGACTGGTCGAAACACGATCTTTCAAAGTGCTGCCCACAAATTGTAGGTTTCATCGACCCCGGGTTACCTGGACCAGCAAAGTCCGCCCTCGTACGACGCACTTGTTTGGTCCATATACGCAACATTTGATAATTTTTTGGCCACAAAAACATCCCATAGCCAGATTTGGAGACGGCCCCACATCCCCATACCACACATCGCTTGCCGATTATTCTTCGCGTTTTGTTGTTGTGCATCCTTTGTTTTAATATTTGCCGCTTCAAGGCATTTAAACAATGGTGATTCAGCTGTGTTCTGCTCAGCTGTGTTCTACTCATGACGTCACAGCCGGAAATGACCGAAGTTGTTGTTTCCAGAGCTACGAACGATCGTTACTAACTGACAACATTTGTATGCTGTTATAATCGTGATTTATTAAAAAATACATCAATAATAAAAAAACATATGGCACATTTCACAATACAAATGCAGCCTCTATCATATACTAAGCCCCCTAACAGGTGCTAAAAGCATTTCGTAAGCTCTTTAATGTTATTCCGTCCAACGTTGTGGAATTAGAGAGAAAGGGCTTCTTAACGTGCTTTTATCCGGGGTGGAGGGAGTTAAATATAAAATTGGGGCGTGTGGTTGTAGTGGGTGGAGGTGGTGAAATGAGGATATCCATTTTGGAGTTCAAGCTAGCATAATATAGTTAACGTTACACACTAATAAGGAAGAGAGCAATTTTTGTGATACATTGCTATTGATATGGATTTAGAGTGGATATTTGAGACTTCTAAACAGTAAACAAAAACGTAACTTATGGGTGAGTGTTTTTTAGCAGAGTCATATTATGTCCTTGTGATTCTGTTGATTATTACCTCTCTGTATTATGTTGCAGCTCAGCTGATTCAACTGACGGACGGACAACTTCTCACTTCAAAAAAGAAGAAGAAATCTAGATCGCAAAATAATTAAACAAGCGAGTGCCTGTTTTTCCTGGCCAAGGACAGGTTAATTGAACACAACACGAGCGTAACGTGTCTTCACCATAGGTCTTCACGTGGTTATGTCTCGTCTGAAAGGAGACGGAGAGCATCGGAACGCCGCTCCAGCTCTTCAAATATTGCAGTACCCATAAGGAGCCGTACACATGCCGCATGGTTTGCGAGGCTGTGTCTTTAGTTGTAAGCACAGTGGCGATCTGTTGTTATTAGCATCTGGTTAGCTAGCTATGCTAACGAATTGAAAGAGCTTTTCTACAACCAGGTGGAAGAGAGCTCTCTCCTGAGAGGCTCAAATAACCTCAGCTCAGTGAGGTTAAGGCACACCTTGATAATATGATCATTATAGTTATTAATGAGACATTAGAGACTCAATTATTAACAGGTATAACATACTATGACAGTAACAAAAAAAAGTTGTTAAAAATAACAAGAATAGAGTTTGAAAGGGGAGTGATTTGTAAAATATCCAAAAAGAAAAATCTGTCATTGTCAGATGGTATATTACGCAGTTTTTTTTCTGCTTCGAATAGTTCTCTCTTTTTTCACCATACCTGTGTTTGCATCACTGATTAAAGAAATGGTATAAATGATTCTAATCAGAATTTTGAAACCTTCCTTCCTTCCCTCCCTCTAAATATATCAGTAAGGATGTGATGTTCTTGACTCATACAAGTTTAAGAAGATAATATTTGTTTTAAAGAATTCAAAGCAATAAAAAAACAGCAACAGGCTCTGTAACCAAGGCAACGTTAGCCTAACATGTATATTAACAGGTAAGATAGTTGTTCACACTATCCATGTATATTTTCTACTTTTTGTAATGCTATGTTATTTCTATTTAAGATGTTTACATTTTCGATTGTTTAATTCTAGTCTTTTAACTGTCTAATGTACAATGCCTTGTCTTTTGCTGCTGCAGCGTAAACATTTCCCCAATTGGTATCAATAAAGTACTTCTTATTTTGTCTTAATCCTCAAATATTAGCACATTTTACTTTAAAAAAACAAAACAAAACACATTAATTTAACTACATACACATATCGATATGTTGTATACATATTGCAAATCAAAACCTTTATTGACCAATAACTACCAAAAATTGCATTTCTATCCTGTTATTAATGCATTCAAATCGTGATTCAAATGGCCCGCCACAAACTTCCGGGAACTTTCTGAGTCTCTCTGAACCATGTTACAATCAAGCATTTTGGACTTCCGCTGTCGCAACTCTTCTCTCTACATCAGGGGTACTCAAATACAAATGTTAAAGGTCCAAAACAATTTTTTTTAATAAGACAAAGGTCCGATTATTAAGGTCATTCAACATTTTAAACAATTGCAACAAGATTCTTAACATGAGGTTGCAAAAACAAAAATAATCTGTATGCAGCAGTTTTCATTGTTATTGCGTCTGTGCTTGATCCCTCAGAGTCGCAGAGCTGCACAGTTATGAATAAAGGCAGCCGCACCCTCTTTCATTCAGCATTCCCATTATTGCTTTATAAATGTCTTGCCCCCTTGTGTGTCCACTGAGGTTCGTCAGGCCCAACACATCTTCAACAAACTCCCCCTTTGCCTCATCATAAAAACTCACAAACACCAGCAACTGAGCATTGTCAGTGGTGCCAGTGGACTCATCCACAGCTAAGGAAATGCACTGTGCATTTTGTATTCCATCACAAAGCTGATTAATCAAATCCACAGCCAGTATGTATGTTCTTCTGGTTGCTGTGGAATCTGAGAGGGGGATTTGCTTTATTTGACCTGTCATTTCCTCTTTTTGTTTGCCTTCAAACATGGTCTCCATCACTTCAGTCATGCATTATTTTATACTTCAGTTATTATCCAGTGGAAAGTCCTTACCTACTGGCCTAGTGGTCACTTTTTTTTGACTGGGCAGTGTAGTTTTACACACCGTCTTATTTGACTTTCTCAGGACTTAGAACAGTTTTTTGGGGGCAGACCCCCACAAAGAAAAAACACGTAAGGTCATCATCTTAACAGTTTTGTATGCTCATCCCGTGAACAGAGCATCATGTCTATTACAGCTGAATGCGGCGATTACCATTTTGTTCAGCAAAACGCCTCACAAAATTAGTAAGATCCAAAGCTTTAGTGCGTTTTGATTCAATGCTGAGTACAGCCAAACTTGACAGTCTCTTATCTGTCAATGTAGACCGCAAATACCTCATTCCTTCAGTACTTGGGTCCGAATCAGTCTATGGTCCGAATGCTTCTCGTTTTGCGCCGTACCGTTCAAATGAAATCGCCGCCAATCATATTTCAACGCTCGCGCCATGGGTTGACGTGCGTTACAAGACGTGTGTCTTGTGCTGCATTCACTTGCACTCGGACATTAGAGACGTTCTCTCATAAATGTCCGATGAGCCACAACTTTTCTTTCAAAACAAAGCTGCCAACTGGGGTGGCAGCTGGGGTGGCAAGGCCTATTTTTAGGGTAGCAGTTGCCACCCCATGCCGCCCCGGGGTCCCCGGTAGGTGAAACTAGGCTTCTAGCTACAGTACAGATGCAACTAGATGAGCTGTTAACTCTCGCTCTGACTTTTTTTTTTTTAAACACACATTTTTCCCACCTGCATTCCTTGAAGACCCGCCCTACTGTGCCTCTGATTCGCAGACTGTTGGTGGGGGGGGGGGAAGGCTGACGGGATGCTGAATGTGATTGGACCAATGCGTTGACAGACACACACAGACACACACAGACAGACAGACAGATAGAGCGCTGTTTGTACACAACGGAGAATTTTGACTCGTTGCGTTGTCTCAAAAATAACACAGATAATACAGATAATACATATGAAAAGTATAATTTCGCTCAAAGTCCAGAGACAGTTGTCGTTCGGTCCGGATCCGGACCGGAGTCCGGACTTTGAGGATGCCTGCTCTACATGGTGCTGGACCAGCCAATCAGAATTGACCTTCTCGAGTTCTCCGATTGGTTGGTTTTGTGGCACATTTGTAACGCTGTGAAAACTTGAGCGAGCAGGCAGGCAAAGCTGAGCGCGCACAGGGTGGAGAGGTCGAGCGAGCGAGGGAGAGAGAGCGTGTGCAGCGGTCTGCTTGCGCATGGAGCAGGAGTTTTATGAGAGAAAATATATTTCTCTGTGTAATTCCCTCAGTACAGACGACAGCAACGAGTTTTTAATTTACTGGCAGGATTTATTTGGTTCATCCAGACCGTGAAAACTGTAATCAAAAAACATAATACACAAATACAATAATCACTAGTCAAAATAATAACAAAACATACAGTAATATCCCAACATTGTCCTGGTAATGTCGTCACTTTCAATTAGGCTACTGTATACACAATACACTTTGGTTACATATAATTCAACAAAACACAAAGACCAATCTAACTAAGCCCAACATGTGTTAGCCCTTAGCTGTATAAAAACAATTTAATACAAACAAGAACAGAAAACACACACAAAAAACGTCAGCAAAATATACCTTAGTAGCTGCATTGCATGAGGAAAATTGTGTAGCTTGGTATTACTCTGTACGATTGTTTATCTTGATGCTAAGAGCTATTTTGCAGATGCATCAGCACTGAAAAACATGTACTAAATCAGCGGACTTTTCGGATGAGTGTTACGCTAAAGTATGTCCTGACGGAAACAGGCGATATAAAAACAAAGGTTCCGCCTTAGAGAACTTTGGTTCCTACCAAAATAAATAACTCAGAAATACTGCGCTGACTGACACAGAGGCAGTTACACTCCCACCAAAACATATCACATGTATATGATTTTCTTCAACTATTGAGAGACAACATACTGCGTAGAAAAGATAAACAAAAAACTAAACTTCAGTCCTTGGCTTCCCAGAGAACGATCACCATGACTGCACCTGTAGTGAGACAGATAGAGAGAGAGAGGGGAGGAAAAGAAAGAGAGAGGCCGGAGTCTTCAGTCTGCTTCCATCAGCGTCACCGTCTTATGGATGGGCCTTTCCAGGTGGACAGGTTTGGAGATACGCTTTCCTTTCTCATCAAGGGTTGAGTCGCTGATGAGCAACTTGAGTCTTCGCACCTTCCCATCCTTTCCTGGGTACACTTCGATAACCTTTGCCATCCTCCACTGGTTACGTGGTGTAGTATCATCTTGCAGGAGTACAACATCGCCGACCTTTGCATTCCTGCGATCTTTGGTCCACTTCTGTCTCTGTTGGAGGCTCAGGAGGTACTCCTTCTTCCATCTTGTCCAGAAGTGGTTGGATAAGAATTGAACTCGACGCCATCTCTTGCGTAGGTATAGATCTTCCTTGACGAACTTCCCAGGAGGTGGAGCGAGTATCGTGGACTTCATGGTCAAAATGTGGTTTGGTGTCAGGGGCTCTGAACTGGATGAATCAGAAGCCACGCACCACTGCACACCGAGTGCTCTTTCCATGTGCAGTTCACCCAGTGCCATGTCCTTGTCTTTGGCAGCTGCAGCACATTCTTCTTTTGGGATTGTGTCTAGGACCTTCTTGCTGTTAGAGATAAACTTATGCAGCCGGAGTTTGCCTGTGCTGCAAAGCTCTCTTGCTTCTTTCACCAGTTGGATCGCTTGGTCTTCAGATGCTACACTTGACAATCCATCATCAACGTAGAAGTTCCGTTGAATGAACTTTATGGTGTCGTCACTAAAGTTTCCTTGTCCTTCAGCAGCGACATGCTTCAGCCCATAGTTGGCACAGCCAGGTGACGATGCTGCACCAAACAAGTGGACCTTCATCCGATAGATGGAAGGTTGGCTTTCGAGATCTCCATTGTCCCACCAAAGGAACCGCAGGTAATCTTGGTCTTCTGCCTTAACATGGAACTGGTGAAACATGCGTTCGATGTCACACATGATTGCCACAGGACCTCTTCGGAAGCGATACAGAACTCCCACCAAGGTGTTTGTCAACTCAGGACCCGTCAGGAGGTGGTCGTTCAAGGACGTTCCTTGGTACTTGGCGGAGCAATCGAAGACAACGCGTATCTTCCCAGGCTTTTGTGGATGATACACCCCATGATGCGGAATGTACCAAGCTGGAGCTTTGTGGATGTCTTCCTCCGGGACCTTTTCTGCATCTCCGCGTCTTATGGTCTCATCCATGAAGGTCTTGTAGTCTTTGTAGTACTGGTCGTTTCTTCTCAGCTTTCTTTCTAGGCACCTGAGACGATGGATAGCACAGATCTTATTATCAGGTAAGTTAGGTCTTTCTTTCTTGAATGGCAGCGGCATTTCGTAATGACCGTCGCTCTTTAACTTGATGCTCTTTTCCATTTTTGACAGGAACCTTAGATCTTCTTGAGAGATCGGGCTGGTCTCCGACGCTCTTTCAACGAAGTCAGACTCCAGCATCTTGATGACATCTGCAGGTAAGAGAACTTCTTTGATCTGTGTCCTACAGACATAGTGCACTTCCTTTGTGAGGTCTGAAGAGGACGGTAGACCTGGCATCACTTGCTTCACCATGACTTGGTGACTTATTCCAATTGCATCTCCATAGTTGAGACACGGGTTGCCATATCCCACTACACTCCAGCCCAAGTCTGTCTTCTGTGCAAACGGCTGGTGTTCCTCACCAGGCACCACTTGTCTTGGAACGAGGGCTTGGGCACAGTTGTAGCCAATTAACAGGCCGACATCACAGCTTTGCTGAGGAGCGATCTCATCTGCAATGTGTTCAAGATGAGGCCATGCTTTCGCCGTATCTGGTGTGGGAATATGGTCTCTGTTTGCAGGGATAAACTCTCTTGAGTAAGTCACTGGAAGAGTGATTATCTTGTCTGAATAAAAACCTCTAACTTGTAGACCAGCTAGCTTCCGACAGGACACGATTGTGTTTCTTGAAGCCAACGTGGAGAGGTTTAGCTGAACTGGTTCACTCTTAGCATTGAGAGCCTTCGCTGTCTCGTCAAGGATAAAGGTTGTGTCACTTTGTGTATCAAGGAGTGCGTACACCAGAACTTCACGACTTGGCACACTTGTAGATGACACCCACACTGGAATTATTGTGGAGGTATGAGTGTCTCCAACATTCTGGATGACTCTAAGTGCCGTCGCCTCACGTGATGGTCTCTCTGACTGGTCTTGTGACTGTTCATTCTTCCTTTCTTTGTACTCTTCTTTGTCTTTGTCACTGTACCTTGCTCTGTCAGATCTTGTAGACATCCTTTCTTCCTTGGTGCGATCGTCATGAAGACAAGTTGGGTGTCTTCTCTCACAGGTGTCGCAGCTGTCTCTTTCTCTACAATCTTTAGATCGGTGGCCAAAATTGAGACAGCCAAAACACAATTTATTTTCTTGAACAAACTTGATTCGCTCCAAGATTGTCCCTTGCATAAACTTGTAACACCTTTGTAGACTGTGTCCTGCCTTCTCACAGAAGACACAGCTTGTGACGACGGCTTTCTCATCTGAGGTGGTTGCTAACACCTTTGCTCCAGGACCTCCGCTCTTTACACTCTTGTCTGGAATCCTTTCACTTGGCTTAAGAGCATGAAGAGATGTTATTGGGCTGCAAGCGATTTTAGCTTCACGTGTGAGAAACTTGACAAACTGGCTGAAGCTCGGGAACATGTGAGTGTCTTCTTCTGCTTTTATGACTTTCCTATTCCACCTTGAAGTCAACCAGTCTGGGAGTTTAGAGAGAATTTTCTGGTTCTCGTTGCAATCATTAAGTATTTCAAGACCTCTGATCTGAGACATGGCTGCCTCACAGCAGCGCAGGAAGTCGGCGAGTTCTTGAAGTTCCATACTGCCTTTGGAGCTTATCTTGGGCCACGCGTCGAGCTTCTCTCTGAAGGCCTTGGCGATGAGGAATGGATTGCCGTATCGCTCTTCTAGGATGTCCCATGCTGCATAATACGCTGGCTCTGTGCCAAGTAAAAAGTAGCTCTCTATGGCCCTTTTAGCAGATCCACCCACATACTTGCGTAGATAATATATCTTCTCTTCAGCTGGTATGTTCTTCCTGTCAACGAGCGTCTGAAAGGACACTTTCCAGTCGTTGAATCGGAGTGGGTCACCACTGAACACTGTAGGTTCAGGTAGAGGAATGCGACTCGCACTGATGGCTTCTGCGAGCGCTTTGACGAGAGCTGTTGTGCCATCTTCATATTTGTTTTCTTGCCTTGCTTGTGCTCCAGCTGGTGGTGTAAAATGGTGCCGCAGCGGGCTAGTTTGAGGCTTGACTTCTTCTTCTTTCTTCACAGAGACACGATGGAGAAGATCATTTATAGTTTGAGGCTTGACTTCCTCTTCTTTCTTCACAGAGCCACGATGGAGAAGATAATTTATTTCTTCATCTGAGCCGTCGCCCTTAGTTGCCGGACATGAATGTATACTCTGGTCATATACTTGCTGTCGTGCCTCGGCAGCCTTTAGCTTCTTAATAGTCTCCAATCGATCTAGTTCTCTGCGCTTGGCTTCTAGCACTCTTTGTCTCTCTGCATTTTCAGCCTCTTGTTTGGCTTTTAGCTGAGCGGCTTCAACTTCCAGTCTCTGAAGCTCTTTAATATAATGCTCTTGCTCCAGCTGTACTTCTAAGGTGGCTTTGTTGGCAGCAACCTCAGCAGCTGCACTATTCCTGCTTGCAGAGGAGCACTTAGTGTGGCGAGAGCTAATGCCTGTCCTTCCTGAGGCTACAGACATTACCTCTTCAATGACTCGATGTTCTTCATGTCTTTGACTTGTAGTATGCCTATGGGCTGTAGCTTCCTCCCTTGCATCTATAAGGTCCATTGCATCCTTAACCATCTTCTTTGTTACTGTTTCACAGGTGTCAATTTTGCGACGTGTGTTAAGGTCAGGAACCTCAAGGCATTTCCAATCGTCATAAACGTCATTTAGACTCCTAGAGGTATTGCGTACTTTAGTAATTTGTCCATCTAGCAGGTCGTCTGAGCACTTTCCACTCAGCGCTTGGTTGGCTTCTTTAGTGGCATCCTTCCACTTCTCATAGCACACACTGAACCGATGTGCAACCTTTATTACTTGCTCATCATGCTGTTCTTGACCCTTTTCCGTCATTCTGCGGACTCTTTGGCCTAATGGTGGCTCTTCTGAGGAAGCGGGGTTGTCCACTATGATGCCTTCAGTCGCTTGTGGCTGCACGGTTGAGCTGTGCTCGTGCACACACTCTGTCTTGTCAGGTGCGTGTGACTCCATGTCTGGGAAATGTACATCTGCAATTGTGTGCTCTTCGCCATTTCGGGACATCTTACTTGCCTTACTGTTGTCATTCACTGCTCTTTGGTGCTGTCTTCGTGAGCAGTTAAGTTTTCACTGTAATTCCCTCAGTACAGACGACAGCAACGAGTTTTTAATTTACTGGCAGGATTTATTTGGTTCATCCAGACCGTGAAAACTGTAATCAAAAAACATAATACACAAATACAATAATCACTAGTCAAAATAATAACAAAACATACAGTAATATCCCAACATTGTCCTGGTAATGTCGTCACTTTCAATTAGGCTACTGTATACACAATACACTTTGGTTACATATAATTCAACAAAACACAAAGACCAATCTAACTAAGCCCAACATGTGTTAGCCCTTAGCTGTATAAAAACAATTTAATACAAACAAGAACAGAAAACACACACAAAAAACGTCAGCAAAATATACCTTAGTAGCTGCATTGCATGAGGAAAATTGTGTAGCTTGGTATTACTCTGTACGATTGTTTATCTTGATGCTAAGAGCTATTTTGCAGATGCATCAGCACTGAAAAACATGTACTAAATCAGCGGACTTTTCGGATGAGTGTTACGCTAAAGTATGTCCTGACGGAAACAGGCGATATAAAAACAAAGGTTCCGCCTTAGAGAACTTTGGTTCCTACCAAAATAAATAACTCAGAAATACTGCGCTGACTGACACAGAGGCAGTTACACTCTGTGCTCAAGAATGTTCAAGTGTGCGCTCAATCGCATTTTCTAGGCTCAACATGTTTCATTGCGTGCTCAGGATAGAGGCAAAAATATAACGCCATAAAAGAAAACATGTTATTGAATCAAAATAGCACAAAATCTCAAAATTGACCAGTGCATGAAAACCGATGTTTTTTTGCCTGCCGTGTCTCGCCTTAAGTTATATCTCAAAGTGGAACGTTTGTGTTGCAAAAGTTCCCTGGAAAATTCGAACCGCAAATGGCGGCAGTTTTTTTCTTCTTTTTTGTTACTGCATTCATGTCTGAGCATATTTTATTAACTTAGAGGCATAGAGGATTTACGTTCATTTTATCCACTACAATTACCATAACCGTGCATTCTGCATGTTTGTAAAAGCAAGCTAACTTGAAATACAAGACTATTCATTTTACAATGGGTTTCAAGTTAGCTTGCTTTTACAAAACATGCAGAACACACAGTTTTGGCACGTTAGTGGATAAAATTAAAATAAATCCTCTATGCATCTAAGTTAATAAAACATACCCATGCGGTAACAAAAGAAGAAAGCGCGCCACCTGCCGCCATTTTATGCTCGAAAATAGTGTTTCTCTGATCATTTTATGAAAACTTTGCAACCCAGCTAACCTTCAATGTTTTTTCTCTTTAGGCTGAAACTGAAGCAACTGGCAGATAAAGGGCTTCTTCAACCTGGTAAGCCTTGCAGTGCAGAAACTTCTGTTAGACAGCTATCATACTGAATAAATATATTACTGTGAATGTATGCAAACATGTGTGGCATATAGCTATCTAACATAAGTTAAATCCATTTCTCACTTATTCTGACAATGTACTTAACCCCAAATAAAAGAACCCAATAAAAAGAGTTGTGAATAGTGAAGTCACGTTGTAATAACAATAACTCATCTCTCTCGAGTTTTCTTTTTGAGCTTTGCCAAAAGCCACTGTGTCAAGTGTCCTACTTGAGTTGCCGTCCGGAGTTTTCCAATATGGCGGACCATCTCGCACATGGTTATGGCTAGAAAGGATCCGTCTTGTGTAAAACTCTCGCGAAAGTTTGGCTGAATGTCACATGGCTGAATGTTTACGTTTGGCAGGCAGCCTTTCAGTTACGATCGTTAACATCAGTGGGCCACAGCAAATGATGATGATGAGAAGCTAAACTATCTATTAATTATGTCAATGACAGGGAGTGTGATTGTTGAAATGGGGTGTTAGCGGTCTTGCTGGTGTTCAAAGAAGAATGACAACACTGTAGATCACCAACACTGGTTTATTTTTTATTCACAGGCATGTCAACGTTGTCGCAGTCAAAGTCCCAAGATAGCTCCTGGTGCAATAAAATGTTCTCTTGCAGTGTTTTACTATTATGTCTGATGTTTCTCTATTAATATTGCTGCTGCATTAATGTGTATGTTGCATCATGTTCAGGGGTGCACATAACTGGTGCGCCAGTGCGCATGCGCACCGAAATTGAATGATGCGCTGCCAGATGAACCCCGGGAAACGCTTTTGCGCACCAACTGCTGGGGCCACTGAGAGGAAATTTCTTCCTGAAAATCCCACCCCTGGACCTAGCGCTTCAGCCCCGCCCCTGGATCTCGGCTCTGCAGCGAGCGGCACTTGGAAAATCGTGACACTATCTGCAGGCACTTGTTAAAATGTCCAAAAAGCAAGCAACGCTGAGTAACTTTTTTGGTTTTCCAGGACCGCCACCACCAAAGAGACAACACACTGAACCACCACCTGACTCGCAAAGAAAACGTGTTTTTTCTGAAAAGTGGCTTCAGCAGGTGGGCTGGCTTAAATCCAATGATGAACGCACCGACATGTGGTGCAAATTATGCCGTGAGCATCCTAATCTGGCAGATAAAAACAGCGCGTTTTATACTGGGACAAATAATTTCAGTCACCCACCTTTCGAAAAACATGAGAAAAGCAAAGAGCACGTGAACATCATTAAAACAATTGAAAACAGCAGCAGACAGGGTCGGAGTCGCCCTCTTGATAGGTGGCAAGACAAAATTAACGAAGAACAGCGTCAGGCACTCAGTAATATATTTCTGTTGGCCTTTCATAAAGTTAAACACGCACGGCCGATGCGCTCGTATGAAGAGGACATTCCTCTGTTTAAGAGGCTTGGAGTTGATGTCGGGACTGCGTATCATTCAAGAGAAGGAGGATCCCGCATCATGCAGACTATTGCACAGACAATCAGCACGGAACTGTTTGAAAAATTAAAAGCAGCAGAATTCTGGGGTCTGCTCTTTGACGGATCAGAAGACATCAACAAAACTGAGCAGGAAATCGTGTACATTGTGTCTGTGTCAAGCGACGGAGAGTTAAACTCGAATTTCCTTGGATTAATTAATCTGGGGGCAGCACGATCAGCACAGGACGTTGTTGACGGACTTGTGCAACTATTTAATGCATGTGGATTAGCGGATGAGTGGAAGACAAAGTTGGTCTCGGTGTGTACAGACGGAGCAGCTGTCAACGTGGGAGTATACAACGGCGTCATCCCTAAACTACGCCGGATAGTGGACGTCGGGGATTCCCTGGTTCATATTCTGTGTACAGCCCACACCCTGGAGAACTGCGCCAAATCAGCCGATCGCATGGTGCCATACTGTGAGTCTTTTAATCGCTCCGTTGTCAGTTTGCTACGCTTTTATTTGCAAAAGAGGGGTGCCGCTAACACAGCACAACTAAAGAAACACTGTGATGAGACTGGCATTGACTTTGTAAAACTGGGAAAGTTTCACAACATTAGATGGTCTGCTTGGAGACATGAGACTCTGTTAAAAATATGGAGGCTATTACCTGCCATTAAAATACAACTGGCTAAAAGTGATGACAGTGACCTAAAGCATGTCTGCACAGAGCGTTTTCACTGTTTCCTAGCCAACATGCTTGATATTGGGAAGATATTACAGGGGCTCTCTCTCAAGTTCCAGCGAGATCAGCTGAGTATCGGTGAATGCAAAGATGAGCTCATGGTAGCTGTTGGCCAGCTGACACTTCTGCTTGACAGTGATGATGGGAAGTACAGGAAACAAAGTGTTGCAAATGCTGATGCTGACAGGGACAAGAATAATGTACTGAGGGGTTTAATTCAAGAGTTTGAAACCAGATATGAATCCCTCAAGTCATGTGACCAATTTCTAATTTTTGATCCTTCAACTTGGCCTCAGGAAAGGAAAGACCTCCACAGTTTTGGCAACACAACACTTAAAAGCATCCTCCAGAATTATGAGGCCAGCATGTCTGTTGACAGAGACTCCATTCTAAGTGAATGGATGCGTTTAAAGCAAGCAGGAAAACGTTTAGCAGCCTCCTCTGTGTATGACTTGGTCAACATTGTGAAGACAGGCAATCCAGAGAATTACTCTAACATTAAGAAAGTCCTTGTGTTGTCCCTTACACTGCCTTTAAGCAGTGCTGCATGTGAGAGAGGATTTTCACACCTTAACATTATTAAAACCAAGTACAGATCCCGCCTGTCAGACTGTCGCCTGTCATCCCTGATGCACATCCACCTGTCTAAGTTGACAACAGAGACCTTTGACCCAAAGCAGGCTATTGACTTGTGGATGCAAACAGCTGATCGTAGGCTCAACCAGAGGGAGAGGAGTAGGCCTACATCAGCAGCTGCCATGGTTGAAATTGAGGACAGTGATAGCAGCAGTCAAGAGAGCAGTGAGGATGATGATGTCCAGCTTGTAGAATAAAAAGATAAATGGAGAGATTGTAGCTTTAAACTGAGCTGAAAGAAGAGCCAGTCAGTTGTTCCAGTGTTTACAGAACCAACATTTAATTGCAGTGGTTAAAGGGCAGTCAGTTGAGTTATTTTTCAGTGTTTCAGTGTTTTATCCTGAGTTTACAGAACCAACATTTAATTGCAGTGGTTAAAGGGCAGTCAGTTAAGTTATGTTTCAGTGTTTCAGTGTTTGTTCTAGTGTTTACAGAACCAACATTTAATTGCAGTGGTTAAAAGGCAGTCAGTTAAGTTATTTTTCAGTGTTTCAGTGTTTGTTCTAGTGTTTACAGAACCAACATTTAATTGCAGTGGTTAAAGGGCAGTCAGTTAAGTTATGTTTCAGTGTTTCAGTGTTTGTTCTAGTGTTTACAGAACCAACATTTAATTGCAGTGGTTAAAGGGCAGTCAGTTTGAGTTATTGTTCAGTGTTTCAGTGTTAACAGAATAGAGAGTCACATTCTTCATCAGTGCTTAAAAAGATGACAGTTGATTTCAGTGTTAAAAGAACAGACATTCAATGCTTAAAGAGATGATTGATGTGAGGATGTCAGTTGATTTCAGTGTGTTTTAGAACAGTGTTAATTACAAGAGCAGTAATTTGATTTATTTTATTTTGTTTTCCATCCAACACCTTCACACACCATACTTTGCACACATCCACTCACCTACACTACTGATTATACAGACTAACACACACACCATAATGTGTTAATTCATATTTATTTATGAATACATTTTATATCGCAATAAGTTATCCATGTATCCCTGTTTTATTCATTCTGCGAGACGGGTCGCGATATTTGGTGAGCACCAAGTCACATCTCCAGGTGCTCCTTTGAGTTCCAGGCCAAAAAAGTTATGTGCACCCCTGATCATGTTACTGATGTAGATGTGTTTCCGAGCCGCTCCGATTACAACGAGAGTTACAACGAGAACGTGACGTCATATTTACACTAGACGGGTCCTTTCTAGCCATAACCCTCGCACATGCGCACAGCAGATCGGGCAGAGCTGCAGATCGGGTAGTGACAGGATTCTGCAGAGTTGCAGAGAAGCCCTTAGTAGGCGGAGTCGGCCACTAACGGCTCGACAGTGACGTCAGAGTTCAACTCCCGCCTTCTCCAGCCTGCTCCAAATAAAGGCAAAGAGGCGGAGCCGAGGCGGGACCTGCTGCCACCGAGATGAAAGTTCCAGAGCTAGCTGAAGCTACCAAGCTAAGATAACATGCTCCCCATCTGCACACTGCCGTGGCATTTTACGTTTCTAAGGTAAGCGGACATGAAACTATTCAGCAAAACTATAAATAATAAAAGTTATCGAGTTTTTAGCATAATACTTCAGAATCTTAAAATCCCTTAACGTTTGTATGCAATTGTGCTAAATTCAACACTGGAATCAAGTAAATATTAATATGTTTGCATGACATTAGTTATTTATATTTTGATATCACTTAATTATACGTTTAATACATTTAAGTCAAGCTAAGGTACATGTGATGGTAGCTAGTTAGTGCTCTTACATGTGAGGCCTCCTCCAAACTAAATGTGTTTACTTATACATTTAATAGGTTTACACCTTCTGTCCATATGTGCTTCTTATTTAAAACATGTTTGATTAACTTTTGGTTCACATTTCAATAAATTGTATTTGTATTTGCACTCCTTTCGTCCATTATTCTAACTGAAAATGTTAGATTACACATTCACATCTGACTGAAGATTGGCCCCATTTATTTGTGACGTTGCAATCTCTGCGGTACAAGGCACAAGTGATGTGAAGCTCATAAAGCGAGGCAAATAGAAATAATCAGCGGATGGAGTGTAGATGTGGAAATAGGTGCATTCGATCAGCTGACTGTTTTTACAATAAAAGTAGTTTCTTAGTGAATGTCCTGTACTGGTCTTAAAATCTCATAACATCAGCTTTTAATGTTCCTCTTGGATGTTCTTCTTGACCCTCAGAGAAGGAGAAAATGTCGTGTCTTTCAGGCAGGTCCTTTCCTAACAAAAATTACAGGAAACATAAAACATATTATTGCAGAACAAGTGTGTTATTTATGAAAGCGGTGTGTTGGTGTGTTTAGGGGCTGTAGATATAATTATTTTGTAATTGTAATGTTTTTTTTTTATTTCAACAGTGAGTTACAAAGACAATCAGATTATGAATGAACAGTATGAAGTTCATCAACATTGAAATATATGTTATTATCAAAATAATATTTAACTGTTATCAAAACGTAGTGCAACTGTAGAAGCTTGCTCTGTTGTCTCAGTGAAATAATAACTTTTACCACGTTTTTTACAGACAATATTGAGAGATAAATAGTAGCAGTTCTCACTATATGTTAAATATCTTTGCCTTCAATACATTAAATTAGAAAGCTGACAGTCATATTGCTTGTTAAAATCTAAATGTAACTTTTTGCATGGAAAAAACACTCAACTTAACTGATGTGTATATTGTTTAGTGGAATGTATATCAGTGTATTAAAGTCAATACTTCATTCATTTAAACCAATATCTTTCTTGATTCTTTGTACAGTATGAAAAAAAGAGTCCTTGTACCTTAGCTGAAGTTCACTGCTGTGAGGAGTCCAGTTCTGTCTCTCACTCTCTGGTCCAGCCTGTCTGCATCACCTGGACACCTTAAACAAACAGATATATATGTAAAGTACCATGTGGACAAACAATATAACTGATTCTCTTCTGTTGAACATGTTGGATTGTGTATTGTCCGAGTCAGGGTCCTTTTTATTTTACTGTAACTTTGGAAGTTTTGTTACCAATGCTTACTGTTTATTTGATACCTATTTGGTAATGCAATTAATAAAAACAACAAGGTTTGGGTTTGTTCTTCAGATGACTGTGACGTTAACCTGTAAGCTCAATAATGAACTCCAGCTCCACCAACCATATTGTAATATCTAAGTAATCATCTTGAAATATGACATTAATAATTGTAATATACACACATCTTATTGTGAGGTTGATTTCACATACACTACTTCGACATTAGCTTGTCTTCATACTTGAGCATAGCCAATTTAAATTAACCCTAGCGATGCATACAGTTCCTACCTACATAATAAAATATCTCTCTAAGCTACAAGGATGACCTTATTTTATCAACCTCAAACAGAAGCCGTTTGTTCTACAGTATTATCCCACTTAACGCTTAACACTTGTCTATTTCGTTTGAACCTTTATAAATATAGTCTATGATTTTAACTTGGAGGCTACTATTAGCATCGTTAGCACCGATGTAGCTACCACTCGCTTACACGCTAACCCAAGCCTAAACATTCATTACGTAGCTGATTAAAATCATTAACACATAAATAAAGCACTCGAATTTCACTTACCGCAAAAACGCATTCATGCACCGTCAGTTTTAACCGCAGAGTAGAATAGTCCGATATAAGCATGAAGAACAAACCACGGCCGGCTTCAAGTTGTGTTTCCTGGATGAACTGACCAGGCAGAGTCCCTGTAGCTAGCTTCACGGAGCTGCTAGCAGAGAGACAAGAAGCTAGCAGCAGCAATCACTTGACACAGCCGTCACTCAATGTGACAACGCCCAAATTTATGCAAAAACTTTAAGACCTAATACAGGGCTCGTGGATTATGAAGTCCTCTGTATCGTGAATGTCAACGGCGTGTGAGCGTGGGAATGGAGTGAAATGCGTGTGTCTTGAGAGCTCTGCTAATATAAATAAAAGTGTCGTGTTAGAAAACAATTCAATCACAGATCCATAATCATGAAGGTGGAATCTAACTATATTCATAATAATATTTATTGCATCCATGGGTAGAAACATGTTTTTTTCTGCTGTAAAGTTGGGCATTTTAACATGGGGGTCTATGGAAATTGCTCCTTTCTGCAGTCAGTCCCTATCGGCCAATATATGAACTGCAGTATGTGGCACTTCCGTATTGGCGTCCCGGCTCTACCCCACAGTTTGCCACTTGGTTCGGTCCGGTTCACATGTTAGTTAAGTTGCCTGATTATGTTAATTCATGTTGCTTTTAATTGTATACGTTTTTTTAAAGTGAAACACATGTTTGCTCTTATTTTATTATTTAATTGTTAGTTTTGATAATGAAAAATAAAAATGTTGGAAACTATATTTTCGCCCAGTAATTTTTGATCCAGTAGGCCCAGTAGGCCCACCCATAACGCCGCGGCTGACCCTGTATCAGGATTGATGCAAAACAAGTGACCTTTGACCTTTTTAGAGAGGTTTAGCAAAAGAAAACCCACTTCTGGGGTCATTTGGGTGGATTTGCCATATCTCTGGCCCCCCTCGGTCGATGTTGATGACTGACACCTCTTTTGAACCGTTAGAGCCAATAGAATCGAAGGGGACGTTCCTAAATCCACCTACACGTTACCATTGAGGAATGAGAGTGATGCGCACGCAGCTTTGCCCAAACCGAAAGCTATGTTATGCTCTGAAAACTAGGTTATAGCCATAAATATGATGATGGATTATCAGTAATAATTTCAAAGGGACACAGAGACATTGGATCAACCTTCAGCAGTGTTTTTACTGTTTTAATGGCATTGAACACAACTTTTGATCAGAAAAACAGCAAAGGTAAGACATATTTGCCGTTTTGGCTCCGTAAAGCTACGTGGTGTGTTGTCTGGGTTTGCCTTCGCTGGCCTGAGTTTTGGTCGCACAGTGATGATACTTATACCTCTAGAATCTTTGGAATCTCAGCTTTAAACTGACATCTTTCTATTTGTGCAGATCCGATAAGTAATAAAGTATTTCTAACGTGAGTTCTGTGCTAAGTGCGTTAGCATTTTTTCGCTCAGGGCTAATTCAGAGGCTCGGCGTTAGACTTGTCTTTTGTTTCGGTAAAAATTGTTCATATCGTCAGTTAGCTGAGTTTCTTCCAGTTAAGTGGGTATGACACATGAATAGGTTGTTACATGTTAAGAAGCCCTGAGACCAGTGTTGTGCTAGTTACTGAAAACTAGTAACTAGTTACCATGATCATTACCGTGATATTCGACCCCATCCTCTCCCTCGACCCCCACATCCGCCAAGTTGTAAAAACCTAATTTTTCCACCTCCGCAATATCGCCAAACTCCGTCCCTCTCTCACCCGCCCCACAGCTGAGTGACTCATTCACGCCTTCATCTCCTCCCGCCTTGACTATTGCAACTCACTCCTCTTCGGCATCAGCACAACATCCCTCAACAGACTCCAGCGTGTCCAGAACGCAGCCGCCAGACTCCTCACCCACACCAAATCATGGCATCACATCACCCCGGTCCTCAAAGAACTCCACTGGCTTCCCGTCTCACACCGCATTCACTACAAACTCCTGGTCCTCACCTATAAAGCCCTCCACCATCTGGCCCCCCCCTACCTCACTGACCTCCTCATCCTCTAACAACCACCCCGGTCCCTCAGATCCACCTCAGCCGGTTTGCTCTCAATCCCCAAGGCCAAACTCCGGAGCTTCGGGGACAGAGCCTTCTCTGTGGCAGCCCCGAAGCTCTGGAACTCCCTACCCCAAGACCTCCGTGAGTCTGATTCCCTCACCCTGTTCCAGTCCCGTCTCAAAACCCATCTCTTCAACTCTGCTTATCCTTAAACCCGCCCCTCCCTCCTCTGAACCAACATCCTCCTGACTGCTTTTCTGTTTTTGTTTTGTTTTTGTTTGTGTTTTTGTTCTTGTTTTGTTTGTCGACCTGACTCATAATGTAAAGCGTCTTTGGGTCTAGAAAAGCGCTATTTAAATCCCGTTTATTATTATTATTATTATTATTATATTATTACCATTACTAGTTACTTCATTTCAAAAGTAACTCAGTTACTTTACTGATTACCCAAAAAGTAATGCGCTACATTTCACAGTAACGTTTTAGTTACTTAAAAAAAGGGCTCCCAAAAGGTTTCCCATTAATGCCCTTAGGCCTATAGCCTTCATTTCAGTACTGTTATTGCATTGGAGAATAATACAATCTCTTGATCAACTTGACATGCATTTGCATCACTGAACTCTGCAAAGCAATGTGGTCTCTACAAACACAAACATAAAGATATGTTTCAAAGTGCCAATTTATTTCAGGCCAGAACAAACTGACAAAACTTGAGTTGCCTGCAATCTACAGGTCTAGTCTGCCATAATTAACACAACATAGCTGTAAACCTGTTATGGTGGATCTGAACACACTCAACAATACACACACTAACATTCCCAAGATCAAATACAATCTGAATATATTATTCAGAATCAAGTTGGAAAAAATGAATGTACTTTCACACCAAATGCTGGTACAGACAAGACAACCATAAATGCATTAAAACAAACAACCTCAGCTCCTCAAAAATGAAATCTACGAGCAATACCATAAAATAAGAGTTGTATGCCGGCTTTTCTGAAACTAATGGAGAGAAAGCTGAATATATCTTTTTGCTTTCAGCACCATATAGAGGCAACTGCTGTTGTAGTCCAACAAAAATAAGTATAACAAAGTCAGTGTTTTTCCTTTAGTTCAAGTATGAAGTCCAGCAAGCATACAATAAGTGTTGTGGAATATATATAACATAAATTAAAGTGCTGTTGTGTCACTGTGGCACACACACTGATAACAAATGTGGGCCTAGTTAATCAAAACAACAAAAAGTGCTTATTGGCAAAGACCTGAATTAATGTTTGAGTGGAGGTTTAGCTTTCGAACCAGTGGTTGTACCTCATGAGAAGCAGCTTCTCAAACCTTTGGTCAGACAGCCTGTTCCTCTTTGGAGACAGTACCACACTTCTCAGACTGAAGAGTCTCTCAACTGGTGCACTGGATGGGGTAGCTGCATTTAGCTTCAGACAAATTGCCTTTATTGTGCGACATCTTTTGAGAATCTCCATGCCTGTTTCGGCTGTTTTCAAGTAGGCCATGACCTCAGTTTCCACAGTGATGAAGGTTTCATCGTCATCCTCAAAGCAAAAAAAGTCCTGCTCTTTGTCTTTGGAGGAGCCCGAGTCTGGTGGAGTTGTCGGAGACACAGGATTCCTGGCTGGTTGCTGCTCAGGGCCAGGGAGAAACTTGTGACACTCTGCTGCCAGGATTCCCTTGACCATCTCTTTCTTCCTCTGGTCTCTCACCCACCGTAACTTAAACTTGGGAAGTGTGACGGCTGCCAGCATTGCATCGTTGCTTTCCAAGACGGATGCAAATCGTTTTTTTGATAGCCTGTAAAACATACACACAATGACACAGACATTAGAATAAGTGAGATTCCCTTTTATTTATTCATTTTATTTGTGTACATTTCCATGAAAGCTGCACACCACCAGGTGATTTTGAATTATAGTTATTATGAGTTATTAAATTATTTAAACTAAAACTTTATTTATTTATTTCTGTTGCACCCTGGAGTAGAGTTTATACATTTCAGTCAGTTTATCAATATGTTCAAGACTTATTGTGTCCCTTAAATAGAATGCATTAAAAACTACTTTTTGCACATTTCATCCATTTTCTTTGGCTATATTAGTGCTCTCTCTCAGCTAACAATATTAATGACATCTATTCTATAGTTAACAATTATACCACGTGTGCTGTAATAAAAATGAGTGGTGTCCACTAGGGATGTGCATCTCCATCACTGAGGCCGATGCGATGCGCATCTCGATACGTTCCCACGATACGATACATTAACGATACATTTGAAACACCAGGCGATGCGATACGATACGATTCACCCCTGTTGCGATACAGTTCGATACGATTTGATTCAACATTATGCGATTCGGGGCGATACGATGCGATTCAACACGATGCAAAAAATAATTATACTTCAATATGGTACGACAGAGGATTTTTGTTTTATTCCTTATATGCAGCAAATCATACATTAACAAAAAAGTGCTTTACATATTTGGTATTGCACATCCCATCATGCCGTTTATTTTTGTACCTTTAAAAGCTCTCCAGAGTACAGTACAATTGTATAACACCTCACAGTTAAACAATGTAAGGGTGCATTGCTCATGATTAACAATGTGCAAATAACAGCTACCATAGTGCAATGCCCATACAGCTGCCATCCTGATGTGCTTAACACTCATTCATAGGCTAACTCACCAGTGAGCAGAAAGCAGTGGTTTCTATATGAACAATAAAGAATACAAATAACCTTTCACAAACAACTCTATCATAACTGCTTACAGTAAGGAAGACATTTAAATTATTATTGGCCGTCACAGGCTGTTGTAAACTAAACACCACTCTCTCTGACAGAACACCTCACCAGGGCTCGACATTAACGACTGCCCGATGGCCCGGGGCCATCTAGTATTTAGCTCGGGCAATGAAGCCTCACCTGCTGGTTGCCCGATCGGGCAATCTATTATGCCAGTATCATGCAGCTCGCGGATCCAGTAATGAGTGACCCGAAAGTAAAACTAAACTTATCTATAACTAGTTTAGGTAGTTTGAGAGGTAATTAAAAATAGCTACGTGTGATATTCTAACCTGAAGTGTGTGTTTTGTCCACTCACCGCTGCATGTGATCATGTAGAGCTGCGTGTCAAATTGTCAGCAGCAGCTGATCTCTCTCTCCCGTCAGATTAGACTTCACTCGCGTTTATGTCCATATTGATCAGATCCAGCTAGTTCTAGCTAATGATAGGTCTTCCTGCTTATTGAAAGACACCTAAAAACAATAAATGTCGCTATGCAACTGGGTGAGTCCACAAAGTATAGCGCAGCATTATACATTTGTTTACATGCCCACCGGAACCCTGAGGCATTAGCAACAGATCAACGCACAATCAACCCATACAGGACAACTCTTTCTCCACATTAAGTGTTAGACATTAGAATTGACTATTCTTGTCTGTCACATACTCTTCTTGTCTGTCACATAAGTGGCGCAACTGAAACGGTATTGCGCTAAAGGGAAATTATTTTGACCGAAGAGATTTAGATTTTGCCGGCTAATGGGAACTCTGACGTCGCCATTTTGTGTGCTTCGCGGATGCGCTCGGCTCCTCTCGACTGCTGCTCGGGTCTGCTCGGTCAGCTTCCGGATGAGGAGGCATTCGTTCGACCAATTTACAGTAGATAACATTACAAACGTTTTTAACAGGGGCCATAATAGTGTAAATAATGTTTGTTTTGGCTGTTATAACTGAATGTAATGTTTTCTACTTTTTTACATCTGGGAAGGCATTTGCCTTCATGAGATGGAAAGGGTCTTGACCAACAACTTAAGTATTTCTTATAGCTATGCAGGGCATGCAAGCGAGCAAACAAACAAGTGAAATGAAGAATAAAATTGAAATTGTACAATATAATATTGTGGTGGTTCATCTTATAATTCAGTCTAGAGAATGCACCAGACCGCATCTAAGACCTGCACAAATCTAAATTTTCTAGGGGGAGGCCCCCCGAACCCTTCGTGTGCCATTTCGTCCGTGCGCATTTTCAGGGCAATCTCTATTGGGCTCAGGGCCATCTGTAAATTAGCTTAGATGGCCCCACAGGGCTATCTCCCAAAAATCCTTAATGTCATGCACTGCCTCACTGAGTGATTTAACTCATATGTCTAACTTTCAGGTT
Source organism: Notothenia rossii (assembly GCF_949606895.1). NCBI lineage: Eukaryota > Metazoa > Chordata > Actinopteri > Perciformes > Nototheniidae > Notothenia > Notothenia rossii. The sequence goes on along the minus strand of NC_136901.1, from coordinate 63,034,188 downwards.
TCTCTTTTCAGCCGCAGACCCCATGTCGCCTCTTTATGTGCGTCGCTAAGTTCCTCAAACTACTTGTGTACTTTAAAGCGGCTCGGCATCGTTAACAATTTGCGAGCGATTTTTCAAGTTGACCGTCTGTAGTATATAGTGCCGCGCACATATACCATCAGGACGTTACTGATGAGGTGCGGCTGCGGAGTGATACTGTGTGTATGCAAGTCCGCATCTAGGACGGATCTATGTATCATGGCTGTAGACCTGTTAAGTAATAAAGATACCTCATACAAAGGTCTGCGGATACCTTATTACTCTCCATGACCTGCGGTCAACTATATAGCATAAAGGACTATTACACCGTCTTTCTTGAACAATCCCAAGTGTTGCCAAACGTTTGATTTGTAGCTATTTTTCGGGGCGCTCTCTTTCCCTTCAACTTCCGTGTGTGTTGATAACTGAGACTCTCGGCCTCCGTAGTGGCGAAGCAAATATCAAAGATCGTCTCTGCTGAGCGTTGACAAGATGAGGGAATTTTATATGAATGAATCAGTTTTTTACCGATGCAAAGACGCTACGCAATCGATGCATCGCGAGTTCAACCCGGTTCAACCCAAACTGTAGCCGATGTGCACTCTTTCAACCGGTGCACTCGCATCTTGAAGGTTTATGCCGGTGCACCGATGCAAATCGGTGAATCTTAACATCTCTAGTGTCCACTGATTACATGCAGTCTTTCTGTACAGTGAAGAGGGAAAACCAGATAATTACAAAAGTGTTGATGAATGTTTCTTAATTGAACTATGGCTTCAGGTAGGCCAGTTGCTACAGTCAGACTGTCTTTCATCTGCAGGTTCTTTGACATTAATGTTTCTAGAGTAGGCAGGAGGGTGCCAAAGTAACAGTTGTCCTCTCCTTGCAGGATGTCCAGAGCAACTGTGAGTGGCTTCATTATGGCACAATATTCCTTCAGAAAATGAAGTTCCCTGTCGCTAATAGATTTGAGCTGTAAACGATCAGAGATGGCACTCAAGTCAATCATAGGCGTTTCAACAATTCTTGCCACAGCAGCATAAAATGAATTCCATCTTGTAGTGTATGGCACAAGCAGCTTTTGGGTGACCACGTCGCTCACTATCTCTGAGGCCACTGTGGACCTGCTTGCCTTATTCCACAGTGCTGTGCACTTAGCTGTAGAGCTTCTGTAGATTCCTTTAGTCCAATGATTTGAAAGGAGCCACTTCAGCACGTCAGCGCATGAAATTAAGTTTAGTGTGTGAGATGCACATCTTTGGTGCTGAGGTAAAACAATCCCTTCCTCTGCGGCGGTGTTAAGCACATCTGCAACGTCAGTGAAGATAACAACTGGTGACATCTAGAATTGTGTGAGTAACATTCTGTTTTTAGACTTCTCTGTTTCAGTGTGTGTACTCTGTATAAATGCTCTGTAGTTGATCTGACTGAAATTGTGATTTTAAATCTCAAAACCGCTACAGTATCTGTCAGGCAGAAACTTGGGACAAGTCATTTGACTGAAACCTTAAAACTGAACTAACTGACTGCTAGGGTTAAACTTTGATTTAAACAATACTAAGAGCTTTATTGAGTAGGTGTAACTGTATTAAGGGTTAAACTCATAACTTTATAACTTAGGGTTTAATGTAATTGGAAAACCATTTTGACACTGAAAATACAATAATAACTCAGGAGGGAGCCAGTCTCGATTTCCTTTTGAGGGCCACCAGCTGCAGAGTTAACTAATTAAAGGGGCGTGGCCCCACAGCTGTGAGAACTCAGCAATCAGGTGTCCATTTTAGGCAGCACTTTCCTGGAGCGTCAGCTCCAGCGTCAGACAGACGAAGACATTAGAGTCCTGTTGGAGTCTAAGACTGACAAAGACATTAGAGTCCTGTTGGAGTCACGCGGGAGGCAAAGAGGAGGCAAATCCTACTTTGATTGAGCTAAGTATCTCTAGTATTTTATTTAGTTTTCTAGCCCCTCATGCTATAATCATGTGTATTTTCTCCATTCCTGTTTATCTGTCTTCCCGCAATTATCACTGGCCCCGTGTAGCTCCTAATCGATATAACCGGCCTGTTCTCGTCTATCCCACATGCTCCACTGAGATCCAACATCTAGTTTCAGGTGGCCTGTGGAACTGCCAGTCAGCTGTTCCAAAGGCTGACTTCATCTCTGGCTACGCTTCCCTGCAGTCTCTGGATTTCCTTGCTTTCACAGAGACCTGGATCACTCCATCCAACACATCCACCCCAGCAGCTCTCTCCACAGCATATTCCTTCTCCCACACACCCAGACCCTCTGGCAGAGGAGGTGGCACTGGTCTCCTGCTCTCTCCCAAATGGAGCTTTTCCCTCTTCAAGCTACCTAACTTCACTCCTTCCACCTTTGAATTCCATGCCGTCACAGTAACCCTTCCTATACAATTAACCATTGTTGTTCTCTACCGTCCACCAGGCGCCTTGGGGGACCTCTTGGAGGAATTAGATAATCTCCACTCACACATCCCTGAAACTGGCCCTCCCGCTGTACTTCTCGGAGACTTCAACCTCCAGACAGGGAAGATATCTGAACTAACATCTCTGTTAACCACCTTTGCTTTCTCCCTGTCTCCATCCCCACCAACTCATAACGCTGGCAATGTCCTTGATCTCATATTCTCAAGGAACTGCACTACTTCTAACCTCTCTGTAAACCCGCTCCACACATCCGATCACTTCTTCATTTCATTCTCTCTACCCCTTTCCAAACATAACAACCTCATCTCTTCTAACTCAGCACCTGTCCGCCTTAACCTTCGTTCCCTCTCCCCCTCTACCTTTGCCTCATCGGTGCTCTCAGCCCTCCCTTCCTCTGACTCGTTCCAACTCCTGCTTCCAAACTTTGCTGCAGAAACCCTCCTCTCTACTCTCTCATCCTCTCTGGACTCTCTCTGTCCTCTCACATCTCGGCAGGCTTTCAGTCCCCTCCGGCTCCCTGGCTAAATGACGCACTGCGTGCTAAAAGAACCATCCTTCGGGCAGCAGAGCGGAAATGGTGGAAATCCAAACACCATCACGACGTCCTAACCTATCAGGCTTTCCTCTCCTCTTTCTCTGCTTCCATCTCTCAGGCAAAAAGCACTTTCTTTCAAGATAAGATCCAATCTTCCTATTCCAATCCCAAAAAACTATTTTCCATCTTCTCCACCCTCTTGGACCCCCCCAAAGCCCCTTCCCCCTCCTCTCTTCTGTCAAGCAACTTTGTTAACCACTTTGAAAAAAAGGTTGATGATATTCGCTCTTCTTTTTCTGACTCACCTTTACTCACCGCTGGGTCACCAGACCCACCTTTCACTCACACACTGACCTCCTTCTCCCCTCTCTCTCCAAGTGAGGTTCTTACCCTCGCTACCTCTGCCCGTCCTACCACCTGTCCTCTGGACCCTATCCCCTCAAACCTCCTTCAGACTATCGCTCCTGATATTCTACCGTTTCTCACCCATTTCATCAACACTTCTCTAACTTCTGGTCACTTTCCAAACAGTCTCAAGGAGGCAAGAGTAAACCCTCTCCTAAAGAAACCCACTCTCAACCCGTCTGATGTTATAAACTACAGGCCTGTCTCTCTCCTCCCGTTCCTGTCTAAAACACTTGAACGCGCTGTCTTTAAACAACTCTCCTGTTATCTCCATCAGAACAACCTTCTGGATCCGCACCAGTCTGGTTTCAAGGCAGGTCACTCAACAGAAACTGCCCTCCCTGCTGTCACTGAGGAACTGCACACGGCTAAAGCAGCCTCCCTCTCCTCTGTCATCATCCTTCTGGACCATTCTGCTGCATTCGACACGGTGAATCATCAGATCCTCCTTCGCACTCTCCAAGAACTTGGAGTTTCAGGCTCTGCACTTTCCCTCCAAACCTCATACCTCAAAGACCGCACCTACAGGGTAACTTGGAGAGGGTCCGAGTCCGACCCTTGTCAATTAACTACAGGGGTCCCTCAGGGCTCTGTTCTTGGTCCCCTCCTCTTCTCCTTGTACACAAACTTGCTCGGATCAGTCATTAGCCCGCATGGTTTTTCATACCACTGCTATGCTGAAGACACCCAATTAATTCTGTCCTTTCCCCGCTCAGAGACCCAGGTCGTCGCATGCATCTCTGCTTGTCTAGCTGACATCTCTCAGTGGATGTCTGCTCACCACCTCAAGCTCAACCTTGACAAGACTGAACTGCTTTTCCTTCCGGGAAAAGATTGTCCCACTCTTGACCTAACAATCAACATCTGCACCTCGATTGTTTCCCCGACTCAGACTGCAAGGAACCAAGGTCTGACCCTAGATAACAAACTGTCCTTCACTGCAAATATAGCTGCTACAACCCGCTGCTGCAGATACACTCTTTACAACATCAGGAGAATACGTCCCCAGCTGACCCAGAAAGCGACGCAGGTTCTGGTCCAGGCTTTCGTCATCTCACGCCTAGACTACTGCAACTCCCTCCTGGCTGGTCTACCTGCATGTGCCATCTGACCTCTGCAGCTCATCCAGAATGCAGCGGCTCGTTTGGTCTTCAACCTTCCTAAATCCCACACCATGCCGCTCCTCCGCTCCCTTCACTGGCATCCGGTAACTGCTAGAATCCACTTCAAGACAATGGTACTTGCGTACCATGCTGCAAATGGATCTGGCCCTTCCTACATCCAGGACATGGTTAAACCGTACACCCCAGCACGTGCACTCCGCTCTGCATCAGCCATACAGCTCGCTGCACCCGCACTGCGAGGGGGACCCAAGTTCCCATCAGCAAAAACACGTGGGTTTGCTATCCTGGCTCCAAAATGGTGGAATGAGCTCCCCATTGACATCAGGACAACAGAAAGCTTACGCATCTTCCGGAGCAGACTGAAAACTCTCTTTCGACTCCACTTCGAGCGATAGAACTATTAACAAAGCACTTGTATACTAATAAAGGACTGGCTTATCTAAAGCCAGTTGAGTAGCACTTAAAATGTTTTAGCTCCATGAAACCTGATGTACTTATATGATTCTGTTTTCTTCAAGTTTGTACTTTGTTGGTCGAACGCACTTATTGTAAGTCGCTTTGGATAAAAGCGTCAGCTAAATGTAATGTAATGTAAAGTACAGTTCTCATCTCTGTTCGCCTCGCTATTGGCGCCGCTCACCAACGTCTGGGAGCCGAGACTATATAAAAAAAATAACGGAGTAAAGCACCATGTAGTAATGGTAACTGAGTTACTGGATTAAAAAAATAACGCATTAGAGTACTAGTTACTGCCAAAAGTAACGGCGTTACAGTAACGCGTTATTCCCAACACTGCCTGAGACACAGTTTAGTGAAAAAAAAAGCCTGAAACTGGCCCTCCCACGGTACTTCTTGGAGACTTCAACCTCCAGACAGAGAAGATATCTGAATTCATATTTATTTTAACCGCCTTTGCTTTCTCACTGTCTCCATCCCCACCAACTCATAAAGCTGGCAATGTCCTTGATCTCATATTCTCAAGGAACTGCACTACTTCTAACCTCTCTGTAAACCCGCTTCACACCTCGGATCCCTTTTTCATATCATTATCTCTCTAATTCTGCACCTGTCCGCTGTAACCTTCATCCCGTCTCCTCCTCTACTCTTACCTCATCGGTGCTCTCAGCCCACCCTTCATCTGACTTGTTCCAACTCCTGCATCCAAACTCTGCTGCAGAAACTCTCCTCTCGACTCTTTCATCCTCTCTGGACTCCAGTGGCGGCCGGCCCATGGGGGCGCTAGGGGCACCGCCCCCCCTCTTCCCACATTTTAGATTGTCATTCAAAATAAAAATATATTTAACTTTTGATCAGAATAACAGCAAAAGGTGAGCATACCGTATCTCCGTGTTTTGCTACCTAAAGCTACGTTGAGTGGTGTCTGTATTTGCTTCCCCTGTAGCGAGTTCGGATCGCTCAGTGATGATAATTATACTTCTAGAATCTGTGGAATCTCAGCTTGTTAGCTATGCTTGTTTGTGCAGATCCGATAAGTATATCGATCGATTTATACCTAGAGTTCTGTGCTAAGTGCGTTAGCATTTTTTCGCTCAGGGCTAATTCAGAAACCCAGCGGTGGTCTTGTTTTTTTTTTTTGCTAAAATGGTTCATATCACCAGTTAGCTGAGTTT
>NC_136901.1:62857920-63027831 GCF_949606895.1 Notothenia rossii | reverse complement strand
TGACAGCAGAGGAAACACGTGAAGCGCGAACGTTCAGGAGCAATTAGGCTGATGGAAATGGGATCTGTGATAGTGAATGAGGTCAGTGGCTAAATGGGATCAAAACAAACCTTATGTTCAAAGAAAATTGGCCCTTCTCATTAAAAGTAGGAAATTAATTCCTCTAAACAGGGCCTTTGAATGGAGCTTCAACTGCATGTTTATAGATCCTGTAGACACAGGCCTGTGCCCGTATAATAAAACCTTAAAGACCCTGTGAAGTGTGCACCTGTGCATGATCTGTTATGCTAATACGTATAGTAATGACCAAAATTGTCCATTGGAACCCATATCAAAAGATGTTGGAATAGCAACGAATTTGACGAGTTTTGAATTTGCCGGGGAAATCTGCAGTCGACATTCGCCTTCGTGGGCGTGGCTTGCGATCTACTGTGTGACTTCACGAGATGGACGCCACCGCACTGTTTACATTCACCACCGTTCATTTTTTCTCTTTTTCAAAGTCGAATTTCTCAACGTTTTTGAGCTAGTATTTTCCTGGAAAGTGTGTCGGAGTCGACTGGAAGTGATTGCCAATCGAGAAAACCTGACAATGGAGGCGACAGTGAAGAAAGAGGGATGAAAAACACAGGGGAAACGATGCATTGCCGCTGGCTGTAGTAATGTCAAGTCTGCCGAAGTGGCGATGTTTCTGTTCCCAAAAGATGAAGGTGAGCCTGGCTGGTGTCATTGTTTCGTAGATTCTTTGATTGATCATGATAAATAAAGGCCACTGGTCGATTCGATTCGAGAGAGAGAAAGAGAGACTGAGAGAGTTACAGTGTTGTCGTTAGCATCTGGTGCTAGCTCGGAGCTAACGGAGATTAGCTGTTTCAACAATAAGGAGAGGGAGAGTGCTCTCCTGTGGGACTGAGAGAGATAACGTCAGCTCAGGGAGGTAAACTGTAGCCTAAGTTATCTCAGTGGGTTTGGTCATCTATGTAAACAAATATTTCCATCTATGTAATATTAGTTGTATAAAATAGGTTAAGAAATCCTTCCAATGTTTTTTGATTATTGAAATATATGTTTCATATGAGTGTTGAGAGCTGTATCCATAAATCTCTTAATGTTGCCCTCAAAGTGCACCAAATTGATCACTTTCCTCATCTATCCTGTCCGAAAAGCTGTCCAAATCAATCATTTCTCTCACACTAGTATCACTTTCCAAAGTCTCCGCCATGTTTACAATCGCAACTGGGTACATCTTGTGACGTCACAGCCACTATCGTCTGCAATTTCCGTTAGGCTCGGACGGCAAAATTAATAATTCATTAATTCATTAATTATGAATTATTAAAAAAATATTTTAGCCATGAACAGGCACAATGATATGTAAGGAATGAAACTGCCATTTCATTTTGGTGGAAAAACATGCACTTCACAGGGTCTTTAAGAGAACATTTGTTCCCCTATTTTTTTATACATATTTTTTTTATTTTAAAGGGGCCCTATTGTGCTTATTTTCAGGTCCATATTAATATTTAGTGTCTTTACTGTGACATGTCTTCATGTTTAAAAAAAAAAAAAAAACCTATTCTTAGCTTTGGAACCTTCCTAACGGAGTGAAATGACCCGGAAGTCCCTCAGTGGCAGCCATGATAAGTGCCATTCGAATTCTCTAGAATCTAGATGATAGGAAAGGAGGTTTCAAACTTTCTTTATAACCTCCTTTAGCTTAGGAACCACTGGACCTCCCTTTACGAAAGGAGAGGAGAAAATGCTGCCCCACAATGCCTTGCCGCCGCAGCATTTGCCGTCACACAACAGTCGGCCTTTCATGGAAACAACCGATTATGACCGAGAAATCATATCATGAAAGTTACGGTGCTTATTAAGCATTTTAAAACGTATGTGTTAACTTGCCAAAGTGCTTTGTTTTGAACGTTCATCAGTATTATAATCAAAAAGAGAAATATGAACGTTAGTTTTTACTGAAATGATCAAATAAAGTTAACATTTCACAGTCTTTACTGAGCTGTGTTGGGGTTGTTCAACTTTTAAAAGATGTTTTAATGGTGATATACACAGTGATAGAGGTTAAGGACTAAAGTTTATAATAAATACATTTGTATTGATTTTAAGATCTTTTCATAGTTCATACAATCATACGTATTGGGATAATTTGTATTAATGTGGACCGGAGGGAGAGGGTGACGAGCATAAGTTTCACTTTCCTTTTTTATTTCAATTCCAACTTTGGTCATGAAGAATATGTTTCTCTGTTGTCCACGTTCATAAAGCATAAAACAACAGCACCAGAGCACGGTGCAGAGTCTCTAGATGAGTTTACAGTAGTCCCTCGTTCTTATTATACATCCATGTTGTAATCCGCTGTATAGAAAACTGTAGTTTCCATAGTTTCCCCACAGCAGCAGACGCACATTTATGACGTCCGCTGGCGCATCATAAACACGTCGGATAGTGAAAGTGCAGTCGGATTCTCTAAAGTACCGCAGTCTCTTCTCCTAAGTCCTTTTGAATTCTTCTATCCACTATCCCTTAACCCCGTGACGTTTCACACAGAGGTCAAGGGATATACGATAGGGTTAGACGTTAGGAGCCGATTTTTGAACTATTTGACTGCAACCTTGGTCTGATGGCACGACATAGGAGACTTCTTCACAGTTTGTAGATCTGGTTGGAACACACCCAGAACACAGATCTACACCGCTCTGAGCCAGGTCCACACCCACAGCTTCAGAGACGGGAACAGCCACATCCCCACTGTGGCGTTTGGATACTACTTGGAGCCCAAAGCAGAGACGGACACAAAATAAAGTTCAATGTGTTTAATAAAGAAAACAAATCCACGGCAGGTACCGAAGACAGGGAGCTGGTTGGCTGCAGTAAGGTCCAAAACAAAGCAGAGGCAAAAACGTCCCCGACAAAAACTCAAGAGTTCCTCAAAAACTGCAAAGAAACAAAACTAGACTCCAGGCTGCAGAAAAGGCACTCAGGATCGTCAAACAGCATTTACGAACAGCATAACAAACAGCATTTACGAACAGCAGTTAATTCTCTGGCAGAGAATTGAGGTCAGGGCCAGGCTCTTAAAGAGCAGGTTGATTATGTGAATAGGAACAGGTGTGCCTCATCTGCAGCCAGGAGAATACCAGCCACGCCCCCTGTCACACACCAGCCCTGCAGAGAAGGAGAGACAGAGTAGTGAGGGGTAAAAGGAGCAAAAAACAAAGGACGCTTCCTGGCGGCCTACCAGGCTTATCCGGGTACCGGGCATAAAAGTCTCTCAAGAGATCAGCGTCCAAAATGAGCGAGCGAGAAATCCATTGTCGCTCCTCTGGCCCATACGCCTCCCACTCCACTAGGTACTGGTAGCCACGAACCTTCAGCAACCGCCGTACAGTGAAGGCCGGGTGGTTGTCGATGAGCCGGGGGGGGGAAGGGGGTTCAGTCGGAGGGCAAAGAGGACTGCAGGAAACTCCCCTGAGGAGTGACACATGAAAAGTTGGGTGCACCTTCAAGGCAAGAGGCAACTTGAGCCTAACCACACTAGGATTGATAACACGTTCAATCTCATAAGGTCCAATGTACCTGGGAGTGAGTTTCCGAGACTCAGTTTGTAGAGGGAAGTCACGGGAGGAAAGCCAAACCTTCTGGCCCGGTTGGTAATCAGGAGCTGGTCGTTGGTGATGATCCGCCAGCCTCTGGTTCCGGGCGGAGGTGCGGGTGAGAGCTGCCCGGGCTTGACGCCAGACTCTGCGGGCTCGCCGGAGATGCCCCTGCACCGAGGGAACTGCCACCTCTCTCTCTTGAACCGGGAAAAGGGGGGGTTGGAAGCCGTTAGAAGCCATAAAGGGTGACATACCTGTGGCAGAGCACACCAGGGAGTTGTGGGCGTACTCAACCCATGGCAGATGAAAAAACCATGAGGCCGGGTTTCGAGAGGCAACACAACGAAGAGCCGTTCCCAGGTCCTGATTTGCCCGCTCCGTCTGGCCATTGGTCTGGGGATGGTACCCAGAGGACAAGTTGGCCGACGCCCCCAATGCCTGGCAAAAGGCCCTCCATACTTGGGAGGAAAACTGCGGACCCCTGTCTGATACAATATCTTGAGGGATACCATGCAGCCTAAAACATGCTGGGTGAGAAGAGTGGGAGTCTCGAGGGCAGAAGGTAGTTTAGGCAGGGGGACAAAATGCACAGCCTTAGAAAAACGGTCAACGATGGTCAGAATAGTGTTCTTACCGTCTGATGGTGGGAGACTGACAAGAAAATCCACCGCAATGTGGGACCAGGTCCGGTGGGGAATGGGAAGGGGGCGAAGAAGACCAGCGGGGGCCTGATGTGAAGCCTTGCTGCGGGCACAGACGGAACAGGCTGAGACATACTCCTTAGTGTCTGTGGACATAGTGGGCCACCAGAAGCATTGTTGAAGTAGGGCCAGGGTCCGATGAAAACCTGGATGGCAGGCAACTTTGGACGCATGTCTCCACTGGAGCACTGGAGATCTAGCATCGGGGGGAACGAACAGCCGGTCTGGTGGACAATCGTGAGCCGCTGGATGGTCCTCCTGGTCCTCCTGGACCACCCTTTCAATATCCCATCTAGCTGCTCCCACGATAAAGGAAGATGGCAAAATGGTTTCATCTGTTGAATCCTCCACTGGGGAGGCAATCTGCCGGGACAAGGCGTCGGCCTTCACATTCCTGGAGCCAGGCCGGTAGGTCAAGGTAAAGTTGAACCGTCCCAGGAAGAGAGCCCACCGAGCCTGGCGCGAGTTGAGCCTGCGTGCAGAGCGAAGGTAAGACAAAAAAAAAAAGGAAGTGCTCTTATCCATTTATTAAATTGGGAGGTACTTGATCCTTCCAAGACAGGAGAATTAGGCGCCTGGCAATCAAGGAGGTAAATGCTGTTGAGTTTTACCTTTAAGGTTGCCGGTTTCAGGAGTGAGCCGAAATAAAGCACATACAGGATTGGGTGTGATGTCTTTTTGAAAAATGTTAGAGTATGCAATGAATATGTTGCCCCAAAATGAGCTGAGGTTGGGACAGGACCAGAACATGTGAATGTGATCTGCTGGTTGACTGTTACAGCGAGGGCATGAAGGGTCTAGGTCAGGGAATAGCTTCGCCAGCCTTGCTTTGGTAAAGTGAACTCTCAGAACAAGAGTTGTATCAATCTATGCCTAGCACATGGGGAAGAGGTATGTATTAAGTCAAGCACTTTCTGCCATTGATTGTCTGCCATTTCCTCACCAATGTCATTCTCCCAACGACTCCTGACATGTTGCAGAGATAAAGCAACGATATTGTTTATACTATTATATAGAAGAGAGACCAGCCCTTTGCTACCCGGCGATAGTGAGAGAATATGATCAATTGCTTTGTTCATTGGGATGTCAGGGAAAGAAGAGATATTTGTCTTAACAAAGTGTCTAATCTGGAGATATCTGAAGAAGTGAGACTGTGGTAAATTAAATAATTGAGAGAGTTGTGTAAATGATCCAAATTTCCCATCTACATACAAAGTACAAACGGATTTAATCCCATTTGTGTCCCATATCCCGAAAGTAGAGTCAGAGAGGGAGGGAGGGAAGTTATAATTATTCTTCAGTGGAGAAAGTACCGACAGTCTGCAAATTGAAATGCCTTCTAAATTCCGACCAAATTCTGACGGAGTGATACACCACTGGATTAGAGCTGAATTTAGGTAAAGAAGGAGTGGATTGAGCGCATAGTATGGAACGTAGATTAAGAGGGCTACAGGCCTGTTCCAATTGTACCCAGGCCTGACCATTGCCAGGCTCAACTTCCTTCATCCATTATAGCATTGCTTTTATATTGCACGCCCAGTAGTAGTGATTGAAATTGGGTAGGGCCGGCAAGTTTTTTAGTTCTTTGAAGGGCACTTCTCCTTATTCTCGGGGGCTTGCCATTCCAAATGAATGATGACATGCTTCTCTCCAATGAATGAAAGAAATACTTTTTTATCAAGATAGGAATATTCTGAAAAAGGTAGAGGAATTTTGGTAATACAATCATTTTTATCAGATTAACACGGCCGATTATGGACAAAGGTAGGTTAGTCCATCTAGTCATATCTTTCTTACATTTTTCAAACAGTGTGGCAAAATTCTTAGTGAAGAGGGATGGAAAAGAGGGTGTGATTTCAATCCCAAGATATGTACTGTAAAGCCCTTTTGGACAATTCTGAATGGAAAGTGTGCTGCAGGGATTAAAGCAGCTGGTGGATTAAGGGGAAACATCTCACTTTTTTCATAGTTGATTTTATAGCCTGAACATTTACCAAACTGATCTAGAATTTTGAGAATAGGGGAGACAGATTTTAGTGGGTCCGTAACATATAAGAGAATGTTATCGGCATATAAGGATATTTTGTGTCTCAAGCCTCCGCGCACCACACCCAGGAAGTCCTCAGATTGTTTTAGAGCTATGGCTAGAGGTTCGACAGCAATGGCAAACAATAGAGGGGATAAACAGCAGCCTTGACGTGTGCCCCTGCCAAGAGGGAAATATTCAGATTGTTTACCATTATGCTACGTTCACACCGGACGCAATGTGAATATTCGCTTCGCTCTAAACGCTCCTTTCACATCGCTCTAGTCTAATTGTCCGTTCACACCGGAAGCGATGCGAATATTCACTTCGCTCTAATCGCTCGAGTTTCACTGCGGCTGCCAGCTGTGTTTACTCGCATCATTCAAACAAGACGCGCTGGCTCAAAACTACAACAAAATGAACATATTTTACAGTGATTAAATTGTAATACACGTTTCTAAATTATGCCGACGTAACAACATACTGATACCGGTTAGTAAAAACCATGAATTAATGCTTGACAAGTCTGCAGACAAGACGGCAGGCAAAAAACCTTTTAAAATGCTTGTTTTCTGAATGGAGATTGGGTCGACCAGGCTAAGCTAACGTTGTATATGCTCACTCCACAATCATAACAACGGCCTACAGACATACATAAATAAACCAGCGACTGTATTCGCCATGACACAGACAGTCTGTGGTTTGTACTTGTTTAACTTTTGTACAGTTTCTGAACAGATACAGTATGAGGAGCTGTGATCTCTGTGTGCTAACTGCTAACAGCTAATGGCTGATGTTTTCTGGTTGAACGTCAGTAACGGCAGGCTGAGATCCTCACCCCTGATTGGCACAGTTAAATCGCCTCAATCGCATGATTCACGCTGCGTCCACCGCTTCATGCTTGCCATCAGAGCGAATTCGCGTCTGTCCTTGACTTTACATGTAATCGCGCCGCCCCCAAACATCGCATCGTGTCCGGTCTGAACGCAGCATTAGTGATTACAGAGGCTAGTGGTTGAGAGTAGAGGAGTTTAATCCATGAAATGAAGGCATCCTCAAATCCAATTTTTTTAAGAGTAAAAAATAGATACTGCCATTCAACTCGATCAAACGCTTTTTCAGCATCCAGATATATCACCATTTCGGGGGAACAAGAAGAAGATGAGTAGACAATATTGAAAAGCCTCCGAAGATTGGAGCTTGAGTGTCAGTTTGAAATGAAGCCAGTTTGGTCTGACGAGATAATCTGTGGAGTAACTTTCTCCAAGCACGAAGCTAGGACTAATTGAGAGTAATTGCAGCCTGTCGTAAGGTAAGTGGAAGAAAGCCAGAGGAAAGGGATTGATTAAACATGTCTTTGAGTAGGGGGCAAATTTGGGGCGCACATTTCTTATAAAATTCTGAACTATAACTGTCTGGTCCAGGTGTTTTATTACATTTTAACGATTGAATAGCTCTTAGAATTTCTTCATTGGAAATCTGGCCTCCTAATAGAGAGTTATATTCAGCTGGAACTGAAGGGAAAGTAAGTTTATCAAAGAAATATTTAGTTGTGAGAGGTTATCACATTCAGAGCTGTATAAACCTCTTTGAAGGTATCATTGATATCCTTGTGGTCAGTGACTGTTTCTCCTGTTTTACTATAGATCTTAAGGATAAGACGAGTGGATTGCGCTTGACGAGCCTGTTGGGCTAACAACTTCCCAGCCTTATCAGTCATAAACAGCAAATCGAGACTTAGTAATTAGATGTGTAGCTCTGTCTGTGGAAAGTAAGTTGTATTCTGTCTGTAAACGCAGCCTTTCTTTAAAAAGTGTTGGACATGTGGAGGACGAGTAGAGATTGTCAATCTCCAAAATAGAGCGTGAGATGTCAATGAGTTTGGAGTCCCTTACTTTTTTTCCCCCTGGAAGAGTATTCAATTATTTGCCCATGGAGGTAGGCCTTGAGGGTCTCCCATAAGGTTGAATGAGAGATTTCTGCGGAGGTGTTAGTTTCAAGAAAGAAGATAATTTGAGAAGTGATATGACTTACAAACAGTTTGTCAGCTAGAAGGAGGGAGTTAAGTCTCCAGTTTCGAGAGGGTCTCAGGGAGTTAGGCAATGTTATATAATAATAATAATAATAATAGATTTAATTTGTTAGCGCTTTTACAGGTGCTCAAAGACGCTTTACAGATAATAGTGAAGAAAAAAAGAAAAGAGAAGAAAGGAACAACAAATAAATATATAGTTAAAGTTAAAGTCAAATAATACAAAAACAATCACACATGAAAAGCCAGATTGAAGAGGTGAGTTTTTGTGAGTTTTTTGAAGGTGGTGAGGTCGGTGCAGTCTCTGATGGGTTGTGGGAGTGAGTTCCAGAGGGAGGGGGCAGCGACGGAGAAGGCTCTGTCCCCCCAGGTCCGGTTATTGGTGCGGGTGGGGATGGATAAGAGGTTGGCTTCTGATGAGCGGAGGCAGCGGGAAGGGGTGTGGTGGTGCATCAGGTCTGTGAGGTAGGGGGGGGGGCCTGGTTGTTGAGGGCTTTGTAAGTAATGAGGAGGACTTTGAAGTGGATTCTTTGACGGACGGGGAGCCAGTGGAGGTTCTGGAGGATGGGAGTGATGTGGTCTCGGGATCGGGTGTGGGTGAGGAGGCGGGCAGCAGAGTTCTGGATATGTTGGAGTTTATTGAGGAGGTTGGATGGTATGCCATAGAGCAGGGGTTCCCAACCTTTTTCACCCAGGGCCCCCCTAAATGACTCCTGTTGGAATTTGCGACCCCCCAAAACTTTGAAACTTTAATTATCGCTGTTGCCGATCTGCCCCCCTGCCCGATCTGTACTGTGCATGTGCGAGATGGTCTGCCATACTGGACAACTCCGTACGGCAACCCAACTAGGACACTTGACACAGTGGCGTTTGGCAAAGCACAAAAAGAAAATGGATTTAACTTCTGTTTGGCAGTTATCATACTGAATAAATATTTACTGTGAATGTATGCAAAAATGTATGGCATATAGCTGTCTAACAGAAGTTAAATCTATGTCTCACTTATTCTGACAATGTACTGAACCCCAAATAAAAGAACCCAATAAAAAGAGTTGTTAAATAAAAGTTAAGTCACGTTGTCATAACAATAACTCATCTCTCTCTGTTTTTTTAGTGTTCTTTTTCTGCTTTGCCAAACGCCACTGTGTGAAGTGTCCTATTACAGTTGCTGTATGTAGTTGTCCAGTATGGCGGACCATCTCGCACATGCGCAGTACAGATCGGGCAGGGGGGCAGATCGGGTAGTGACAGCCGTGCCTGGTAACAGCGGAAAGTTTAAAAGTCTCAAAAATGCTACAACTACTGTCACAAACTGGATGAATGTGCAGTATTTCATTAAAGGAGGATGAAAGCGTAACTAAGGAGCTCTATTGGAGTGACTTTATTGGTTATTGGACTCAGGATTAATGAATTTGGATG
The DNA here is from genome assembly GCF_949606895.1 of Notothenia rossii. Lineage (NCBI taxonomy): Eukaryota > Metazoa > Chordata > Actinopteri > Perciformes > Nototheniidae > Notothenia > Notothenia rossii. The sequence continues at coordinate 63,018,039 of NC_136901.1, read as the reverse complement.
CCCGCTGTATCAAGAAATTAAAGGACGGCGCAAGTGGAAACAATTCACAAAGGGATTCAACTGTTTAAAACACATGCTCAAAGTAAGCCGGATTTTGGCGATGTGTTTATGTGGATTAAAAAATCGTAAATAATCTACAAAATGGAGGAGACCGATCTGATCGGAGCAACTGTGACAAATAATCCAACTGAAACCGGCACTTTACGCGCAGAAGAAACATTTATATTAAAGAAAAAATGATACATTTCTGTCTTTGTATGCTTATATTAGCTACTAACTTGCAAATGTATGCATCATATTTATTTCAAATGTCGAAGAACAGGACACTTCAAAAGAATATACTATGTCTCATAAATAAATGGTAATATGGTTGCATAGGCCTATATAAAAAAAATGAAAAACTGGCATATTAAACAGGTAAATCAAATGCTTGTCTGCCATGGAACAGGTAGCAGAGAGAAGACGAGGTTCAAGTAGGTTCATTAATGTGAACCTTGGGCTTGCACGCCCGCAGCCAGGGATGGAATGTCCGGTGTAATGTGAGTGACAGCCAGTCTAAAGTCGTTGTGAACGTCCAGTGTGTTGCGTGCTTTTGTCTTGATGGCAACAAGTGCGCTGAAGGCTGTTTCTGATAGATATGTCGTACTGAATGGGAGTATAATCCTGGTCGTGGCATGCAGTGTGATCTTTGGAGCGAGGCTTGGTCCTTTGAGAATCCCAAACTTTTTGAATCCTTTTTCCTGGAAGTATTTCTTTGACAGCGAGTCAGCTTGGATGTCGGTGAGCTCATCTTCGCAATCCAGGTATTCCACATCCTCAACTTTGGCAATAAAGGGATCTAAAACCCACAATTCCTTGGAGACATACTCGTCTATGTCAGCGAACCGTGATTGCATTTCCGTTTGCAGTGCGTTCATATGGCGGATGAACTCGCGACGTACAGACACAGGCACCGTTTCAGGATTGTTTTGGGATTGTTTCAGCAGTAGTGGAAACTGTTGCAGCTCCCCCCTCTCCATTTTCCCGACCCTGTACTCCAGTTTGCGCACAAATGCATCATTGGAGAATGTTGGACTCCACGCCTTGCAGACGCTTGTTTGTTTCATTGTAGAGACTGAAGATGTCGGCCAGGTATGCTGTTTTAATCCAGAATGACTCAGTCACTTGCTCTGACAGTGCGCGGTTACGAGTTTGTAGAAACTCTTCAATTTTTTCCTTCAGTTCTACAAAGCGTGCCAGCACTCGGCCGCGTGAGAGCCAGCGCACCTCGGTGTGCAGGAAGAGGGTTTGGCGCGCTTCATCCTCGCACAAGTCTGCGAATAGACGCTTGTTGGTGGGGGGACTTTTGATGAAATTTACTATTTTAACAACAGTTGAGAGTGTTTCGCTGAGGTCTTCTGACAGTTTCTTGCTGGCCAGGGCCTGGCGATGTATCACACAGTGAAATATTGTGCAGTGTGGGGCCTTTTCTTTCAAGCGACTGTTAAATCCCTTGTTTTTCCCCATCATTGAGGCAGCTCCGTCTGTGCAACATGCAACTAAATTCTCATAGGAAAGCTTGTGGGATGAGAGGTAAGAATCCACTGCAGTAAAAATGTCCTCACCCCGAGTGGTAGTGGTAAGGTTGACTGACATAAGAATGTCCTGCTTCAAATCTTCCCCATCGATATATTGCACATAAACGATCAGCACAGCCTCGTCTGCTACAGTTGTGGTTTCATCAAGTTGTATGGCAAATGGCCCCTTTCCAAGCTTTTCGAGCAGCTGCAGCTCGCAGTTACTTGCCATCTTCTCAATTCTGTCTTTCACCGTATTGTTTGACAGTGGTACAGTTTTTAGCTTCTCCGCCACCTGCGGGCCGCACAGTTTCTCAGCCATCTTAATGCAAGCTGGCTTAATGAGCTGCTCTGCAATGTTGTGCGGTTTCTTTGCCTTTGCTATTAAAAGTGCACATTCAAAAGAGGCCTCGCTGCCAGCCCTAACAAACGCTGTTCTAATATCCATTGGCTTGTTTGCCTTTGCAAGGTGTTGTTTCTTTATGAAAAAGTCCCGATCACGCCCGAATGTTTCTGGGTGCAATGTCTGTTGGTGTCTCTTCATTTTGCTGGGTTTCATGCTTTCGTTGGCTAGCTTCTCTCTGCATATCACACACTCTGGGCGGGTTTTGTCCGTTCCCTCCATGAAACCGAAGTTAAGATAGCTCTCTAGGTAGGTCCTCATTTTCTTTTTGATTGCAGATGAGCTGTCATCTCCTTTACGTTTTTCAGACATTTTTAGACAAAAATATTCACCTTATGAAGTTGGTCGCTAGCTAGCAAGCGCAGCAAACTGTTATTATTATGAAAGCTGACACAGTAACGTCAATGTTGGCGCCAATCGGAGGAGTATCAGATGAATTTTTTGAATTTTAATTTTAGTTAATCAATTAATTTCTATATTTTATTGTAATATAGACAAGGCTTTTAGCGGTAATCATGTATTGCGTTACAATATGTAAAAAAAATGATATGTAAAAAAAAAAATGATATGTAATTTTTTTTTTTTTTTTATTCTAAATATGATATTAGGCCTCAAATCATCTGAGGTCTGGCGCCCCCCCTGCGATCTTTGGCGACCGCGACCCCCAGGTTGGGAACCACTGCCATAGAGGATGCTATTGCAGTAGTCGAGTCGTGAAGTGATGAATGCATGAATCAGGATTTCAGCAGCAGAGGAGGAGAGTGATGGGCGGAGACGGGCAATGTTTTTGAGGTGGAAAAAGGCGGTCCTGGTGATGTGATTTATGTGGTGGTTGAATTTGAGCTGAATGTCGAAAATGACTCCGAGGTTGCGGATGTGAGGGGGGGGAGATAGAGTGTGGCTGTCAATGGTGAAGTTGAAATTCTGGATGTCTTTGATACGGGATGGGGGGCTGATGATGATGATGTCTAATTTGGCACTGTTCAGTTGGAGATAGTTTGTTTGCATCCATGCTTTTATTTCTGAGAGACAGTTGGTGAGAGTGGAGTGTGTTGTGGGGGTGATGGTTTTTGTTGAGATATAAAGTTGGATGTCATCGGCGTAGCAGTGAAATTGAAGGTTGTGGCGACAAATTATTTTGCCAAGGGGGAGCATGTAAAGGATGAATAGGAGGGGGCCAAGCACCGAACCCTGGGGGACGCCTTGGGACAGAGGAGCAGTGGAGGAGGTGCAGTTGTTGATGTTGATAAACTGATGTCTGTCGGTGAGGTAGGATTTCAGCCAGGAGAGTGCAGTGTCAGTGATGTTGAGTGATGATTCGAGGAGGGACAGCAGGATGGTGTGGTTGATGGTGTCGAATGCTGCGGTGAGGTCGAGGAGGATGAGGATGTTCAGGTTGCCGGAGTCAGAGGAGAGGAGGAGGTCGTTTGTGATTTTCAGAAGAGCTGTTTCTGTGCTGTGTTTTGATCGGAAACCGGATTGAAATGGCTCAAAGAGGTAATTGGAGCTGAGGTGGGATTTTAGTTGTGAGGCAATGACACGTTCAAGTATTTTTGACAGAAAGGGGAGATTTGAGATGGGCCGGAAGTTGGACATGATGTCAGGTGTGAGTCCGGGTCTTTTGAGAATGGGTGTGACAGCAGCCAGTTTGAGAGAGGGGGGAACTGATCCAGATCTGAGGGAGGAGTTAATGATGGTGGCGATGAGCTGGGACATGGCAGGGAGGCTCTCTTTAACAAATTTGGAGGGCATTGGGTCAAGTTTGCAGGTGGAGTTAATTCCAGTCATGAAGTTGGACAGGTGCATGGGGGTCACAGGGGAGAAGTGGGACAGGGGCTGTGAGGTGAAGGGGGGGGAGCCAGGAGAGGAGGTGGGGGGTGCTGATGAGGGTGTCAGATATCTGTAAATGTTGCTGATTTTGGTTTGGAAAAACAAAAGGAAGGAGTTGCACTGTTTGGTGGTGAAGGACGAGGTGGCGTTGTCACAGGGTTTGAGAAGTTTGCTGATGGTGGAGAACAGACGCTTGGGGTTGCTGGAGCCAGACTGAATGAGTTGTGAGTAGTAATTAGACCGGGCTGCTTTGAGTGCATTACTGTACTGCTGGAGATAGTCTTTGTAGATTTGAAGATGGACTGTTAGTGTGGTTTTCTTGTGTTGGCGTTCAAGTTGACGTTTCCTTGATTTCATTTGGCGGAGTTCGGGGGTATACCAGGGGGCGGAGTGTATGAAAGTGAAAATGAAATGAAAATGAAATGAAAATGAAATGAAATGAAATTTATATGAAATGAGACTGCTCCATGATCTGAAACTGTGATACTTTCATATGAGTACTATGACCTTACACTTCGTACAAAAGTGTTAAGTCGAAGTACTATTTGTCAGTTACCACAGAAAACCTAAATAATCCTAGGAAATTTTGGAAAGCCATAAAATCGATATCCACCAGTGAAATCCATAATGAGCTACCTCCTTGCCTTACCACATCATCTGGCACTATATCGGACAGGGCTACCATGTTAAATTGCTTTAATGAGCATTTTGTGTCCTGCGGTTATATGTTTGATTCTGTGACTAACTCTGCTTCTGTGAACACCCCAATCCGTGACTCTGAACAATGTGATCTGGAAAACCTCTTCAGTTTTACTTCTTTTACTGTTAATGTTGTTCATGAAGCATTATCTAAGTTGGATCCTAAGAAACCGGCTGGCCCGGACAACGTAGAACCTTTCTTTTTAAAGATAGCTGCAGATTTGATTGCTCTTCCTCTTACTACTCTTTTTAACCTCTCCCTCAGCACAAATGCAATTCCAAAAGTATGGAAGTCAGCTTATGTCTTGCCTTTACTAAAAGGAGGGGAGGCAACTATTTTAAATAACTATAGGCCAATCTCTAAATTGTCAGTTCTGGCAAAGGTGCTCGAACGCCTAGTGAGTGAACAAGTAAAGGAGTTTTTATGTACAAATGATATCCTGTCTAAATATCAGTCAGTACTGGAAAGAAACATAGCACCATCACTGCGACAATGAAAGTGGTGAATGACATTACGAGTATTTTAGATAATAAGCAGAGTTGTGCAGCCCTATTTATTGACCTTTCCAAAGCGTTTGAAACCGTCGATCATCGCATCTTAAAGCAGAGGCTACTCAGTATTGGCATATCCAGCCATGCAGTGGGGTGGTTTGTGAACTACCAGTCTGAAAGGTCCCAATGTGTTCACTTTGATGGGCTGTCTTCTGAGTGGTTGAACATTGCTAATGGTGTTCTCCAAGGTTCGGTTTTAGGTCCACTTTTATTCTCCATATATATCAACAGTTTAGGTGAAAATGTGGATGAAGCTACTTTACATTTGTATGCGGATGATACCGTGATGTACTGTGCAGGTCCCTCCATTAAGGAGGCTGTTGTTAAATTACAGGCTGTTTTTAACATTATTCAGACTCAGCTCGCTGAGCTTAAGCTTCTTTTAAATGTTGGGAAAACCAAGGTAATGATCTTTTCAAAAGCTAAAAAGATTCCAGAGACTGCTTTGGATCAGGGCTCGACATTAAGGACTGCCCGATGGCCCGGGGCCATGTAGTATTTAGCTCGGGCCATGAAGCCTCACCTGCTGGTTGCCCGATCGGGCAATCTATTATGCCAGTATCATGCAGCTCGCGGATCCAGTAATGAGTAACCCGACAGTAAAACTAAACATATCTATAACTAGTTTAGGTAGTTTGAGAGCTAATTAAAATAGCTACGTGTGATATTCTAACCTGAAGTGTGTGTTTTGTCCGCTCACCGCTGCATGTGATCATGCAGAGCTGCGTGTCAACTTGTCAGCAGCAGCTGATCTCTCTCTCCCGGCAGATTAGACTTCACTCCCATTTATGTCCATATCGATCAGATCCAGCTAGTTCTAGCTAATGATAGGACTACCTGCTTATTAAAAGACACCTGAACAATAACCGTCGCTATGCGACTGGGTGAGGTCGCAAAGTATAGCGCAGCATTATGCATTTGTTTACATGCCCACCGGAACCCCGAGGCATTACCAACAGATCAACGCACAATCAACCCATACAGGACATCTCTTTCTGCACATTAAGTGTTAGACATTAGAATGGACTATTCTTGTCTGTCACATACTCTTCTTGTCTGTCACATAAGTGGCGCAACTGAAGCGGTATTGCGCTAAAGGGAAATTATTTTTGACCGAAGAGATTTAGATTTGCCGGCTAATGGGAACTCTGACGTCGCCATTTTGTGTGCTTCGCGAATGCGCTCGGCTCCTCTCGACTGCTGCTCGGGTCTGCTCGGTCCGCTTCCGGATGAGGAGGCATTTGTTCGACCAACTTATAGTAGATAACATTACAAACATTTTTAATAGGGGCCATAATAGTGTAAATAATGTTTGTTTTGGCAGTTATAACTGAATGTAATGTTTTCTACTTTTTTACATCTGGGAAGGCATTTGCCTTCACCAGATGGAAAGTGTCTTGACCAACAACTGAAGTATTTCTTATAGCTATGCAGGGCATGCAAGCGAGCAAAAACAAAAAAGAATAAACAAACAAGTGAAATGAAGAATAAAATTGAAATTGTACAATATAATATTGTGGTGGTTCATCTTATAATTCAGTCTAGAGAATGCACCAGACAGCATCTAAGACCTGCAAAAATCTAAATGTTCTAGGGGGAGGCCCCCCAAACCCTTTGTGCGTCATTTCGTCCGCGCGCATTTTTCAGGGCAATCTCTATTGGGCTCAGGGCCTTCTGTAAATTAGCGTGGGCCATCTCCCAAAATCCTTAATGTCATGCACTGATATTGTTACAATGCAAGGACAAGTACTCAAAGTGGTTACCTGTTATAAATACATAGGTATCTGGCTTGATGATTCTCTTACTTTTAAACTTCAGGTCATTCATCTGCTTAAAAAGCTGAGGGTTAGACTAGGTTTCTTTTTTAGAAACAAGTCCTGTTTCTCACTTGAGGCCAGGAAAAGGCTAGTCACTGTGACCTTTTAACCTGTGCTGGACTATGGTGATTTGATCTATATGAATGCACCTGCCCATTGCCTGGAAAAGTTAGATGCTGCCTATCACAGTGCTCTGAGATTTGTTACTAACTGTAAAGCACTTACTCATCACTGTACCCTGTATGCCAAGGCAGGTCTGCCATCACTTACTGTTCAGAGACTCAGTCACTGGTACATGTTCATCTATAAAGCCATGTTGGGTAAACTACCTTCTTATATCTGCTCTCTGATCTCTCGACAAATTGAAAGTACTTATTGCCTGAGATCTCATGATGTGGTTTTATTAAATGTGCCAAGTGCTAGGAGTTTCTTAGGGAAGAAAGCTTTTAGTTGTGCAGCTCCACTAACTTGGAACAGTCTGCAGAAATGTTTAAAACTGAGCACTTTGGTTCCCCTGCATCATTTTAAAACTCGGCTGGGTGACATGCTGTTTGATACTCATGGTACCTGTCACTGTAAATAGAGTTTGTAAACTATACCCTGTAATTTATGTTGTATGTCGTCCTTATTGTTGTTCTGTTGTTTTTATGTTACATCTGTAACCAATGTGCTGCAGGTCACCCTTGAAAAAGAGATCTTTTGATCTCAAGGGGCTTTCACCTGGTTAAATAAAGGCTACAAACAAACAATGAGCAGGAGTTAACATTTCCCAGTAGTCTATTATCTAAGAGAAAGTAGTCAATGCGGGTATATGTGTGATGAACATTGGAGAAGAAGGAAAAAACGTTTTGGTTGTTAAATTAAAATCTCCAAATATCCGAAACAGCATTTTGAGTAATTCATTCGTTGATAACTTTAGCAGATTTGGTAAGAGGCTGAGCCCTGTTAGATGATCTATCCAATGCAGTGTTAAGCACGCAGTTAAAGTCTCCTCCTATTATCAGATTGTAGTTGTTATCACTGGGTAAGGTGGAGAATAGTTTGTTCAAGAAATTATAATCATCACAGTTTGGAGCATAAACATTGACCATAATGACAGGACTGTCGAATAACTGGCCCGAAACAATGATAAATCTCCCACTTGTGTCAGCGATCACCTCCTTAGCTTGAACTGGAATGTCCTTATGTGTAAGGATTGCTGTCCCCCTGGCTTTGGCATTGAACTGTGAGTGGAAAACCTGGCCATCTGGTTTATCTGGATGACGTCATAATTCCTAATATCGGCCCGATAATTATCGGTCCGATATTAGGAATTATGACGTCATCCAGATAAACCCGACAAAAGTATTAATAGCCCCGATAATATACAATATATTTTTTGAGCAAAAAAAAAGAGAAAAAATACTGCGGTGTGGGTGGATTGGGATGAGGGGCGCTTGTTTTTCACTCGGCTCCTCCCGTTTTGCCAGTACTTTGGTATTAGTGGTTTAGGAAGAGGGGAGTTTTTCACAAATCCAGCGCTCCCTAACTCATGCCTGGCTGTGACGTAAATAGTGTGCGGCCGTGAAGCCAGGACAGTAAACAAACACGTCGTCGGTAGTATGGGACTATTTCAAAGTTTCAGAGTTAGATAGTTCGATTGCTATTTGTATTAACAAATGCAATGCAGAAGTTCCACGAGGAGGGAAAAAGGCAACGAGCTATAATACTTCCAACCTGATTAGTCACCTGAAACATCGCCATCGCTACGATGGTGTGTTAAAAGCGTACGAAGACGCCTGCGCTGCTAAACTAGCGGCGAATCCAAAGCCAGCTGCAAAGGCACCGGGGCTTTTACCTATCGACGAGGCTTTTGAAAAAGGCAAAAAGTTTGCCAGAGACGACCCCAGGGCTAAAACGAGGAAAAAACTACAGGTACATTTAATATATATATATATATTATATTTTTATCGGTTATCGGTATCGGTCTTGAGAAGCAGGAAGTTATCGGTATCGGTTTCAAAAAAACAATATCGTGCATCCCTAGTTGTTTTTCAGGTGAGTTTCCTGTAGAAAGGCTATGTCTGAGTGCATCCGTTGCAGATAAGAGTCTATTTTCTGTCTTTTCACCCAGCTGTTCATACCTTTAGTGTTTAAGGATAAAAAGTGGATGCGCCAAACTTGATTGCAGTTAGATGTAGTTGTCATATTCTAAGAGATTAGTGGGGCAAGAGTAACCACAGAAGTGGAGCAGGGTAGGGCCGGGTGTTGGGTGTGGAGAGGGGGAAAGGAGAATGATGGGACAAGAAAAAGAAGAAAAAGGGAAAACTAAACTGATGGCCTAAAAACCTCTGACATTGTGAAAAACAGCATCACAGAGGGGACGTTGGGCTTGAACTGTGCACTTAATTGCCAGCTCAAAAAAACACCTAACTTACACTAAAACTCTGTTGTAAACAGTATACAACATGTAACATTAAATTGTGCAGAAGCCATGAAAGGCCGGTAATAACGATTGGAGCAATTAAAGAGTGTTGCCATATGCAGGTGGGTATCATTCAATAGTGGTAACATGGAGGAAAACAGTAATATATAGGGAACAGAACATGCATATATTCACTGCTTTATAGACATGTATGAGCTTACCCCAATCAGTATGTGCGCGCGAGTATTTGCACGTCTCCCTGCTCCAGTGTGATAGTGGCTTAGGCAGGTATAATAAAGGAGCGCTGTGTGGACCAACAGTGACATTTCAACAGAAGTCAGTGACTGTCCCGAGTTTAGTTCCACACATAAAACGCTTGGCAAACATTGTTATAAACAGGGGTGCCCCCCCGCTGACATTCGCGATACAGAGGGCTTCATGGGAACTTTGAGGGGAGCCAGAAGTTGGAGTACCAAACACTGACTCCAGGTACTCATCTGAGTACCTCACTGAGAAAGTTGTGTGCACCGCTGGTTATAAAGTACCGACCATAGTAATAATAATAAAGAAAATATATTCAGCCAAGAAAGACGAAAGCATCTATAATATCAACCCAGTGATTTAACAGTTATTAGACACGTTTATGGGATAGGCTGTGAGGAGGACGCACGTGAACGGCCGCTGTGAAGAAAAGAGGAAACTTCTCCGGGCGAGAAAAAAATGAGTTCCTGTCCGTTCTTGTCAGTGACCTGTAGTTTGGAAGGAAAAAACATCCTGTATTCGAGCTTCTCAGCTCCGATTTGACCGCGGCGTATGTGGCTCTCTTCTTTGATACCTCCACGCTGTAGTCCGGGAAAATGTGTATGTTGCCTCCGCGGAAAGAGAGCGGACCGGCCTCCCTCTCCAGCTTCAGGATGCGCTCTTTGGTCTGGAAGTTGTGGATCCGAGCGATGAACGGGCGCGGGGTGTCGTTCTGCGTCTTGGCAGTAGCTACTCTGTGCGCCCTGTCGACCGCAGGGGGGTAAGGAAAGGCTTCGGCACCAAACATTTCTGCCAGGAACAACTCCATAAAGGCGGTCGGCTGTGGGCCCTCAACTTTTTCAGGTACGGCAGTTATGCGGATATTATTGCGTCTCGATCTGTTTTGCAGGTTGTCCACCTTAAACTTGAGGCTCTCATTTTCCCTGGATAGGGCTGTGCAGGTGGATTCGACAGCTTGCAGTCCGGTCTCCATGCCGTTAAGTGCCACTTCCATGCCTTGGATTGTCTGGTCGTGCTGGTCAATGGTGGCGCGGTCAGCCGAGAGTTGGACGGACAGTTTTGAAATAATGCGCTCCTCTATTGAGAGGAAAAGTTTCTCCATGTCAGCTAGCGTTAGCGGAGCGTGGTTAGCTGCATGTTCCTCATTTTGACTAGCTCCCATGCGAGTCCCCTGTGTCACTCTCATAAGATTTGTCGTCTGCAGGTTGACTTTGCTTCTTTGTAGGTTTCCCCATGTTCCTTTGTCTTTTAGACACGTTTGCATACGTTAGTTGTCGTAATTAAGTGAGTATAATGTAATATTAGATAGGATTTCAACAGAGCTCTCCCGGGGTGCGACTTACTCCTCCATTAGTCAAACCGGAAGTCAATAATCACTCTTTTGAGGAGAAAGTGTAACTAAACTATTTGTGAAACAAAATCACTCACTTTAGGAAACTTATAAACAAAGACAAGGCACTTGAGTAAACCAATAACGTGGACCTGGCTTGATGATAACGGTTGTCTGAATCAAGAGAGAAGACAAACTGGAACAGGACAAGGGAGACATGGGGCCTTTCTCTCTAAATTCCCCTCCTCGACTCCTATCCTCGTGTGTTAGTCCCGCCCACAGGAGATGCGAGCGGAGGAGTCGAGGAGGGGAACCGAGGAGAGAGGAGTGGAAGCAGCAGGCGTTTAGAGGAATGAGAAATCCTATCCTCTGAGCGGTCATATTAAACCTGTTAAGCCCCAGCGGGGACCCTGGTTTTTTTTTCAGGACACTGTGTCTCAGGGGATCTTAATATTTAAGAACCTATTAATGTGTTTAATTATTAAATTAAATTAAATTATTTATTTAATTATTTATTTGTTTGTTTGTGTTTATTTATTTTTCCATTTACTCAACAATAACACATAATTATCCTTGTGTTTATTTATTTGTTTGATTAATAAACACAAGTTGGAGTCCGTCAGGACCGAGGGTAAGAGCAGCTCATTTGCTTTTAGAGAATATTACACCCGGAAGTAAGTATTCTCTCCGTTTCGCTTGACAAACCCTGTGATAGTCCTCAAGCTCTGTGATTGGATGTTTGAGAGTGCTCCAAGGGTTACGCCAAGCGTCGAACAGCACTTGAAATGGGATGGAACCACGGCAGACTGTCCAAAACTGGATTTGAACGGGTCCACCCCGTCCCCACCCCATCCCCAGAACTACACATGCTGGCTATTGTGTTTCGCAACACGTTCTCTATCTATGGCATGTCTCTACCAAGCCCCCAGGAAGTACGCCGGACTCAGATGAAAATATTTGTGGTGGCCAAGCGGCAGTACTACACTTCCGTTTGGTCGCCAGGCCCGGAAACACTTTTTCCCATTGACTTACATGGGGAAAGAGTGGCCTGTAAATCATTGGATAATTTTTTTTAAACTAAATAAACTACCCAGTATGAACACTTGTATAGCCCTTATTAAAAACATTCGTTCCTCAAGTTGTAAAAATGTGCTAATAACGTTATTCTTATTATTTCCCTCTGCATTATGTGCAATATGTGCCGCCCGGCACATTCATGTGATGTGACGTGTTCAGTACTACATGAGTTTTACCTTTACCCATGGATGCACAATAAGAACGGACCCATAATAATGGATATATTGCACGTGTTTGCTGTAATTCATCCTTTGTAAAATATTATACTACATGGGCTGTATGATGTAAATCTTGTATTAAATAAAGTTAATGTTACAGACGTAGATTAACGTCCCTGTAGCTTCTTATTGCACTTGCAATATACCATTAAAGGAGTTGAATGTTGCTGTTTGGTATTACTATAATACCATGCAGGGATAAGCCAGAGTTTACAACCTTTGCATGTGGGCACAACACGTTTTGACCCAGATTAATTAGCTATACCATATGATATTGCCAATGCCAGAGGAAGTCGTCATAGTTATACATATATAAATAAAGATATATATGTCAAAGCTCTAATCAAATTAACAGTTGTATTAATTATACTTGTGTGTATATATATATATTATATATGTATATAGCCTGTGTTGTATATTTATACACACAAATGAACAACCTTGTGAGTGTCAAATAACAAGTTGTATTGTAGTGTTTATTTTAGTGTTTTATGCTTATCCACATTTTGATTTCAGAGCACAGGAGAATGCTGGGCACAACATAAAGCTCAACAGTGAAGCTGGCAACACTGAACAAAACCATCTAGAGTTATAATATTTATTCAGCTGAAAAAGTCAAAGCTCTACGAAAATGTAATGAAAAATACATAAGCATTTCAGTTAGAAATCAGCATTTTATATAGAAATTCACAAAAATAAGAAATGAAACCTAAAAGAGATGTTAACACATGTATACCTCTGATGGCTGGCATAGTATAACTAGGTGAAAAGAAAATAGTGACAACAAATGTAAATAAAATGTATATAGATTAAAATGTAATATATATAATATTGATTGCAATTATTATATTAAAAAATCCACCAAACATGATCAACAGGAAAGCCATATGAAGGCATTTTATGGTTTGAAAAAAAGTTGAGGATGGGGTCCAGACTAGAGATGTTAAGATTCATCGATTCGCATAGGTGCACCGGCATAAACGTTCAAGATGCGAGTGCACCGGTTGAACGAGTACACATCGGCTACAGTTTGGGTTGAACTCGCGATGCATCGATTGCGTAGCGTCTTTGCATCGGTAAAAAAACGATTCATTCATATAAAATCCCCTCATCTTGTCAACGCTCAGCAGAGACGATCTTTGATATTTGCTTCGACACTACAGAGGCCGAGAGTCTCAGTTATCAACACACACGGAAGTTGAGGAGAAAGAGAAACACAGCGTACCGAAAAATACCTACAAATCAAACGTTTTGCAACACTTCGGATTTTTCAAGAAAGACGGTCAACTTGAAAAATCACTCGCAAATTGTTAACAATGCCGTGCCGCTTTAAAGTACACAAGTAGTACGAGGAACTTAGCGACGCACATAAAGAGGCGACATGGGGTCTGCGGCTGAAAAGAGAAACCTGAAAGTTAGACATATGAGTTAAATCACTCACTGAGGTGTTCTTTCAGAGAGAGTGATGTTTAGTTTACAGCAGCCTGTGACTGACAATAGTTTAAATGTCTTCCTTACTGTAAGCAGTTATGATAGAGCTGTTTGTGAAAGGTTATTTGTATTCTTTATTGTTCATATAGAAACCACTGCTTTCTGCTCACTGGTGAGTTAGCCTATGAATGAGTGTTAAGCACATCAGGCTGGCAGCTGTATGGGCATTGCACTATGGTAGTTGTTATTTGCACATTGTTAATCATGGGCAATGCATCCTTACATTGTTTAACTGTGAGGTGTTATACAATTGTACTGTACTCTGGAGAGTTTTTAAAGGTAAAAAAGGTAAAAAATGAACAGCATGATGGGATGCGCAGTACTAGAGAGAACCAAATATGTAAAGCACTTTTTTGTTAATGTATGATTTGCTGCATATAAGGAATAAAACAAAAATCCTCTGTCGTACCATATTGAAGTATAATTATTGTGCATGTGTTGAATCGTATCGTATCGCCCCGAATCGCCCCGAATCGCATAATGTTGAATCAAATCGTATCGAACTGTATCGCAACAGGGGTGAATCGTATCGCATCGCCTGGTGTTTCAAATGTATCGTTAATGTATCGTATCGTGGCAACGTATCGAGATGCACATCGCATCGGCCTCAGTGATGGAGATGCACATCCCTAGTCCAGACAGTTCAATCAGGAGAGACTTCATTTTGTTTAAAGAACATTTATTGACACATGGCACACTCTAAAAACTAAATCAGTGGCTTTGTAGATATCACAATAATAAAAAGCTATATTACCTTAATAAAATCTCTAAATATCACCAAAGTAATTGTTTGAGTTGCACATACCAAAATAAATGCTTAAAAATCCAACAGTTAATTTTGTGTTAAATTATTACTATTATTTAAGTTGATTACACGAAAATAAATGAGTATTTGACTAACAAATTATATTTTTAAGATATCCTTAATATATTTGGTAAATTTCAATCAAAATATTTGAGAATTGGCTAATTATACTGATCAGTTTCAGGAACAGCAATTATTACTCATTCCAAATCAATATTCTTCATCTTTAACAACAACTTAAGACATTGAGTAAATTACACTAAACGTCATGAGTGGACCCCATTAACAATCGCGCGCAAATACAGTGTGCTCATGGGAAATCTGCGCCACATGTCATGTGGAAAACAAGCAAGGAAAACACCACGACGAGAAGCACCAGGAAAACTCCCTGAAAATCCTGGTAAGTAGCCAGCTAGCAAAAGTTAATGAACTATTGACCCTGTCTTTGTGCATATACAACTTTATAGCGTGTAATTATCTAAATACTGTCACACTTGCAGCCATGCTGTCGTAAGTCTAGCTAGTTTCTCTGTCCGCTTCTACACACGCATGGTGGACAGTCAACCAGGTGAAGTGAAGCTAACGTTTTACTCGAGTAAAAATTAGAAACATTAGCACCAGCTTTGTCCGCAGATGTTGTTTCAAGTACCTAACCAACCAGCTGTGTAGCATAGTTAGCTGTTTATTTTAAGCCCCTTTTACACTGTTATTCAGAAATGCTGTAGTAAAGAAGATCCGCCATTACATCTACTTTGTAATACTTAACCAGACAATGCACGCATAATGCTGCCCCAGTGTGTGATGATATTAGATGGTATGCCGGCCTGACGTGTAACACAACGGCGCCGGCGAATATGTCTGTCTGCATGTCCCGCCATGCCGGAATAACGGCTCAAGTCTCGCGGCGAAAGTATGGATAATATAAAGATAAATGCACATTGTTTGTGTAAGGTGGCTGTTAGTTTATTTGGGTGATTACTGTATCATGCGAGTGATTTCAGATAACGTCTGACTATCCGCGGCCCAGCAGCTGTTGTCTTGCCGATATGCACTCTAAAAAACTAAAACGATGATGTTCTCAATTGTATTGGTGAAACATTTTTACACTTAAAAATATTGAGTAAATCTTAAAGCTGTGAAATCATTTAAATGTGCCTTTATGAATTGAGTAAATGTAAGTAAAAAAATCAAGTATGTCAAAAGTACCATAACATATACAATTGAGTAAATATAATTAAAATCCTAAGTCAATGCAATAGTAACCCTACAGTAAGTCAAAACCACTGAAAAAAATGTGTAGATATCACTTAAATGCTAGATAGATGTAACTGTAACGGTATTATTCAGAAATACCGTTCACATACACATGTGAAGCACTCTCTCACACACAACTGACACCAAAATCATTTACAAACATGTGTAAAAATCTCTCATATACACATGTGACACACACACACACACACACACACACACACACACACACACACACACACACACACACACACACACACACACACACACACACACACACACACACACACACACACACACACACACACACACAGTCTTGCCTATATGCTTATGAAACTGTTTCATCATTATTCTAATAAGGCATTGCATTCTCTTAAGAGGAGCGGCCTACTTGCCCAACTTATGTTTTGTCATATTGATGGGGGAACACTTGATGATGGCTAGAGCAAGTAAAGTTGAATATTTTTTTGTGAAGCATGATAAATATTTTCAATATTTGTTTCACAGCACCGACTGCGCTAACGGAGAGAAGTTGAACCGAGAAAACAAAACAGAGGAGGTGAATGTCATTCTTTTATTAAAAACTGAAACAATCGGTGAATAAGCTAAATTATTTGCACCTTGATTTTGACCATGTTTGATTGCAAAGGCCAGGAAGCATTTGTTAGAAACATAAACAGTAACTATATACAAATATCTAGGACTTGATAATACAAACTTACTAATTATATCCCTGAAACATTGGGTCAAGGATATTAAGCATTTACTTCTGCATTGTATACTGCAATTGAAAATCCTGGCTCTGAAAACTGCAACTCCAATCATTTGTTTTGACTGTTTTGTCAGGATACAAGAAGGAACAACACGAGCTGGATCAAGACCAACTAATCGCTGAATCAAAGAAGAAAGGCAGCACAGTAGGGATGTGCATCTCCATCACTGAGGCCGATGCGATGCGCATCTCGATACGTTGCCACGATACGATACATTAACGATACATTTGAAACACCAGGCGATGCGATACGATACGATTCACCCCTGTTGCGATACAGTTCGATACGATTTGATTCAACATTATGCGATTCGGGGCGATACGATGCGATTCAACACGATGCAAAAATAATGATACTTCAATATGGTACGACAGAGGATTTTTGTTTTATTCCTTATGCAGCAAATCATACATTAACAAACAAGTGCTTTACATATTTGGTACTGCACATCCCATCATGCCGTTTATTTTTTTTACCTTTAAAAGCTCTCCAGAGTACAATTGTATAACACCTCACAGTTAAACAATGTAAGGATGCATTGCTCATGATTAACAATGTGCAAATAACAGCTACAATAGAGCAATGCCCATACAGCTGCCAGCCTGATGTGCTTAACACTCAGAGGCTAACTCACCAGTGAGCAGAAAGCAGTGGTTTCTATCTGAACAATAAAGAAAACAAATAACCTTTCACAAACAGGTATTTCATAACTGCTTACAGTAAGGAAGACATTTAAATTATTATTGGCCGTCACAGGCTGCTGTAAGCTAAACACCTCTCTCTGACAGAACACCTCACTGAGTGATTTAACTCATATGTCTCTTTCAGGTTTCTCTTTTCAGCCGCAGACCCCACGTCGCCTCTTTATGTGCGTCGCTAAGTTCCTCGTACTACTTGTGTACTTTAAAGCGGCTCGGCATCGTTAACAATTTGCGAGTGATTTTTCAAGTTGACCGTCTGTAGTAATAGTGCCGCGCACATATACCATCAGGACGTTACTGATGGGGTGCGGCTGCGGAGTGATACTGTGTGTATGCAAGTCCGCATCTAGGACGGATCTATGTATCATGGCTGTAGACCTGTTAAGTAATAAAGATACCTCATACAAAGGTCTACGGATACCTTATTACTCTCCATGACCTGCGGTCAACTATATAGCATTTTGACTATTACACCGTCTTTCTTGAACAATCCGAAGTGTTGCCAAACGTTTGATTTGTAGGTATTTTTCGGTGCGCTGTGTTTCTCTTTCTCCTCAACTTCCGTGTTTGTTGATAACTGAGACTCTCGTTCTCCGTAGTGGCGAAGCAAATATCAAAGATCGTCTCTGCTGAACGTTGACAAGATAAGGGGATTTTATATGAATGAATCGTTTTTTTACCGATGCAAAGACGCTACGCAATCGATGCATCGCGAGTTCAACCCAAACTGTAGCCGATGTGCACTCTTTCAACCGGTAAACTCGCATCTTGAACGTTTATGCCGGTGCACCGATGCGAATCGGTGAATCTTAACATCTCTACAGCACAGCCATCAAGGACTTGATGTGCAGAACTTTTGCACATAGAAGACATGATGTCATCAGTCTAAAGATGAGCATCGAAGACATCAAGGACAGATGGCCTGTCTTGTTTGATGTCTCGCAAGTGAGTTAAGGGAATGTTCTTTAAGCAGTGGTCAACACAGACACTACAGACGGATAACCTGCGTGTGTCACAGTTTTACATCCTATTGAAAGCTATATGGACTTTAGTTTTTGATGGATTGAAATGACAATTAATTTAATCATAAGTATTTTTTTGTCTTTTGTAATCTCTCTCTTTCAGGTCAGCGCAGAGTTTCAGAGGATCACCACACTGAATCTTGAGCCAAAGTTCATGTCAATGTTGGACTTCTATTTCCCAAAACTGTTGTCTATGTTCCAAGGGGAAAAGGGGGCTGTCGGAGAGCGACATCGGGCAAAAATGAATATTCTACTTCAGGTATTAACATGTTATCCCCCACTTATACAGTTACTTCCTTAACTGCCTTAATAATTCCACCTGTCTCAATTGCATTTATTTCCTTTGTGTAAGTTAATTACAATCTCTAATTACTTTAGATATTCATTTATCCTAATCTGACCACTCCTCTTTAAACCCTCTGACTCTCCTTCCTGTTCAAATCTTGTTTACTTGCAAACTTCTCATATTATTCATCCTCATGTCTTCCTTAACAGTTATTGCTTTTCTTCCTTAGTTTTCTGCCCTTCAATAACTCACATCTTCTAGACACCCCACCACCATGTAAATATATATATATATATATATCAATCAGCGTTGGCTTCTTCTCGTTCTTCTGTTCATATGCCAAATGTTCCATGTTTTGTTTTATTCTTGCACCTACTTTGCATCCCTCCACAACATACTATGCTGACAATGTTTCATTTCTTTAATGTTAATTAAATTGAAACAGTTTGACATTAAAGTTGTTACAGTAAAGCAAAATTCTGCTTGAGTAATGTGCAGAGTAAGACATTGTATTAGTTGTTGAAAGAGTGCTCTGTTCTGCAGAGTGGAATCCCCATTCAGCGAAAACGAGAGTTTGTCATCCGATGTCTCATCGACCATCTTGGAGAAGATGCGAGTGCCTTGATCAAGGACTTTGAGGTTAGTACTAAGGCTGAAATGATTATTCGAGTAACTCAAAAAACTAAAAATGATCGGGCAGTGGGACAGAAATACACCACTCAGTCAAGCAGACAAACAGACAGCGTGGCATAGAGGTGAGACCGAGGCCGATACAGATGTGCAGTGATCAGTTACAATTATAGTACCCTTCTATGAGTAGCCCAGAAGACATATACCTTTTTTATTGTTTTGTTATTTGAAATAAAAAACCAATAATAATGATTAGTTTTTGCATTAAAAAAAAAAACGCTTCTTTAAAACTTAATGTCTAGTTTTGACAGATAATATTATTGTATGCAATTTAAACAATATTGATTTTTCTTGTTGTTCATTTTAAGAGGCCGGTCTTATTTTCTATTTTCTATATTTACTATTGCTCATTTAATCAAGCAAAAATAATGTATTATCCGATTAATGAATGAATTGTTAGAATACTATATAGCTGCAGCCCTCGTTAGTACAATATTTTTCCGGATTTTTAACAGTGTTAGTTTTGAAGTTTTAAATAATGTAGTCATTGATGACTGTGAGACGATCAATAACATGGTGAGTGAGCAGTGAGGAATTGCTCTTTGTTTGTCTTGTAACATGCAGGCTGAAAGTAAGCACTAACCAGTTATCTTTTCAATGTCTGCAGGATGCTGCTGATGCACCTGTCAGTGTACAAGAGGAGTTGGCAGAGGAGGTGATGAAGATTTACCTGCTGCAGAACCAAGATGGGTCAGTCGATGAACCGACTGATGTAGGGATTGGGATTCTGTCCTCAGAAGCCTTGGGGATCTTAGCAGAGCCTGCTGCTATCTGTTGGGACTAACCTATGCCTTGGATCTGAGATACCCCAAGAATCTCAAATATGGTTGAGGTATTCCAAAAACTACTGTTGGAGCTGGATCCTGGCAACCTTTCAACCAAGGTTCAGACACTGAAAAATTGCCTGCATATGTAGTTGCCGACTACTGTTCAGCAAGATGCTAAAAGGTACGAGTTGAGAGTTCCATTGATAGAATGCATTTTGGACTGGTATTGTTTTAAAGTGTCACTGTTCTTGGTGCATTTCAGTCATATGCAGAGTTCCGTTCTGCCCGTTGCTCCCATAGCCCAATGGAAATGTTCACATGCTCATTGGCAAAAATATACCTGGTTGAAAGTTAAGCTAGATAAAATGCCTAAAAGTGTTAAATATTCCAAGTTGAGATTTCCATTCATGCTAAGATTTCTCTGCTGCAATTGGTCTTGTTGCATTTTACCCGTGTTGAAAGGACTGCTTAGTTATATGCAGAGCTCAATTCAGCTAATCGTTTTTATAGCTTGGACATTGTTACCAGGGCTGCCCCTTCTTAGTCGACTTTATTGGTGGTTTTGCTCGACAAAGATTTCTTAAGTCAATTAGTAATATTTTAATGTATTTCTTTCATGGTAAATGACTTATTTGTAAGAAACGTATATCTATGAGTGGCCATTAGGGACATTATTCAGAAATACTGTTCACATACACATGTGAAGCACTCTCACACACACAACTGAAACCAAAATCATTTACAAATATATGTAAAAATCTCTCATATACACATGTGACACACACACACACACACACACACACACACACACACACACACACGAAACAATCTCTTATACACAAATTAAACGCTATCATATACACATGAAAAGCGATTTTGGTATGTTTGAGAGGGATTTCAGTTGAAACGGAAGTCAATTTCAGAAAAGCGAAAACAATATTTGGTCCGTTTGCGATTGTTCCAGCATGTTTGCTCAGCAGCATGCACAAAGCTTAACTGAGGCAGCAGCGTTGTTAAATAATATCCTGGCCTCAGGGTGCACAGTCTCTCCTAAGGAGAGCTGTAGTGGGCCGTTGCCCGCCGCGGGACGGGAAGAGGGACGATAGCTGACCCCATGGTGTTGAGGCCAGGATATTGTTTAACAACGCCTCGGCCTCAGTTAAGCTGTGTGTGTGTGTGTGTGTGTGTGTGTGTGTGTGTGTGTGTGTGTGTGTGTGTGTGTGTGTGTGTGTGTGTGTGTGTGTGTGTGTGTGTGTGTGTGTGTGTGTGTGTGTGTGTGTGTGTGTGTGTGTGTGTGTGTGTGTGTGTGTGTGTGTGTGTGTGTGTGTGTGTGTGTGTGTGTGTGTGTGTGTGTGTGTGTGTGTGTGTGTGTGTGTGTGTGTGTGTGTGTGTGTGTGTGTGTGTGTGTGTGTATGATTTTGGTTTCAGTTGTGTGTGAGAGAGTGCTTCACATGTGAACGGTATTTCTGAATAATGGCCACTCATAGATATCTCTGGTAAACACAAGGATTTAAAGTGGTGTTTTTGTGTGATTCTTTGTGAATCTGTTGATTTAATCGATTAGTCATCATATTTCTATGATTGTTAGTTGAATAAGATTTTATTGTGTCAAGAACAGCCCCTAATTATTACAAATGTAATGTGCAAAGTAAACCAGGTTGAGACTTAATGTCATGTTTTATACTGGTCAAATTTGAACAATAAATGTGTAAATAAAATGTCAATGTGTACAATTGCTTTATGTTTTATTAGAAGTATTGACCTCAGGTAAAGCACTCCTGGAGTAAAGGGTAAATACATTTAAAAAAAATAAGTAAATGTAACTATATTTATATAATTAATAGACCAGTTTTAACTAAATGTAGTTAAGAAAATTGAGTACATTTCACACATTTGTTTTGTTAAATAATAGTCTCCTTTTAAAGTTACATCTACCTAGCATTTAAGTGATATCTACACATTTCTTTCAGTGGTTTTGACTTAGGGTTACTATTCCATTGACTTAGGATTTTAATTATATTTACTCAATTTTTTTATGTTATGGTACTAAATGTAGTTATTTAGACCTACTTGATTTTTTTTACTTACATTTACTCAATTCATAAGGTACATTTAAATGATTTCACAGCTTTAAGATTTACTCAATATTTTTAAGTGTAATTTGTTTCACCAATAAAATTGAGTACATCATCGTCTTAGTTTTTAGAGTGCATATGATAAATGTTAAGTCTTTGGCGATTGACCCCGATCCTGAAATCGTATATCTAAAGGGGGAAATGCAGCCGTGAACATAGGGAACCTCCCCGGGGTTCTAGACACTGGTGATGATGATGAAGATCTGGATTTGATGAGGAGATGGGATGAAGAGGAGGTGTGATGAGGTCTTTGGATTAGCTCTCCTGGCTCTGGATATGATGAACGGAGGTGGGTGGAGAGGAAGCGGGCGGCAGCATGAACACCTGAAATCATAGCTGACTGCAGGAGAGAGGAGAACCATTTTAAAGTTTGGCTGCAGCTCGGTGATTGGCTGCTGGAGAATGAGGTGAATGTAATAGGTTAAAGACAGCGCCCGCGATGAGCTGATTATAAGCCGCTGCGGAGTGAATGTATACATACCCAGTCTTCCTGAAAGAACTTGCGCTGAGCTTCATTTAGTGAGTCAGACTCATGGTCAGAATGTCTCGGACGTTACACTAGCTAGCCGCTAGCTGCTAGCTGCTAACTGCCGCAGCCGCCTCGTTATTTGTTAATATCAAATCCATCATAACAATCCAGAACGCGCGGTGCTGTTATATGTACGCAAATTGACGTGCTTGTGAACGAGCCTTTTGGGGGGCGTGGTTAAAGTTGCGCATGCTCTATGAGAGCACATACGGGTACTTCTCAGGCATGCTGAGTAATCTGTGACGTTTCACTCTCTCAAAGATTGGGCCATTTTGTCATCATGCGCCAATGAGCAACTCTCATAGGAATTAATGAGGCCCCGCCTCCCACGCTGTATCCAGTTCTTATTATACATCCATGGTCTTTACTGGGAGTTGTAGGTTTAAAAGACGTTTTCGTATTTCCCATAATAAGAAGTTGCCAGTATTAAACTGTGTATATCCCTGGAGGTTTAGGGGATAGGAAACACTCAAATTTAAAACATATAATTAATAAACGGGTGAAAATTACTTGTGCCCATAATGGGCAGCATTAATATATACCCACATGCCAGCTAAGGTCAGAAGAGCTTTATTTAACAGCTGGTCTTATGTTTGTGACCCCTCCTGTTGTTAATTGATAACATTAGATTACATTACATTAAATTAATTGATAAGCCTAAAACATGCACTTGTCAAGGTTCAGAGGCAAATTTTGCAAATATGGCAGTAGCCATCGATCATCTTAAGATAAGATATACTTTATTGATCCCAAGTTGGAAACATTTGCGTTACATCAGCATGTGGAACAGTTTTAAATATGCTGTGGTGTTTATTCGTAAATCATTTAGTATAATCACACAAATTCTGTGTTTTATATTAAATAATTCTGTGTTCTTTATTTGTTGATTGTTCAATACCTGACAAGGTCGGAGATGAAATATCTACATACATCTTATAAGAATATAATACATATGTATAATATCAGTTAAAATAAGTGCTTCAACATAGTTAACATTGCTGGAGGTATGCACAAATATTGATAGATGTCTTGTAATGCACTATTGAGGAACCTGCGACCCAAGTTTTTCATTCATTGCATAACTACACCGTTTGTGAATATGATAAACCTTAGAAAATCTTGAAATCTTGAAAGGGATGTGCAAAATAGTCATTATATACAGTTTTTAATTAACTATTAGTAGAGAATAACGAGTAATGAATATACTTTATAGGGATCCTATTAATATCTAATAATATAAATAATGAAATTCAATAACATGCTTTAACCACTAGGTGTCCCTTTATATCAGCTGTGCACCTTTATGGTGTAAATACAGCCTATCTACCAATTGGATCAAATATAAAAGTCAGCCGAATTAGTGTTGATACTGCGAGGAGACGTATTGTGTGAAAAGAAATGTAAGATGTTGTTTAATTGCTGATATATTTATGATCCACGTCACGTTTTCAGTATTGGCGGCAGTTCCTCATGTTTGTCTAGAAGTCTTCTCATCAGGGCTCTATAAATAGAGAACTACGGCAGATAAGTCATATTTAATGCAGCCGAACCGTGTATTACAATGCCGTTATGTGATGACTTTCAAAGAGAAAAGCAAGCACACTCGGAATAAAGTATTATTTATCTTAAAAAAATGTTTTCGGTCTGTTTCCGGTATTTGTTTATGACGATGAGATGTGAGACTGGAATTGCACAGGGGAAAATAACGTATCTATGCCACAATTTTAGATGCGGATTTTGTTAAACTAATACGTTTGCGCTGTGGACCAACACTATACATTGACGGGGAAGGGGGTAGCAATAAAGATAACACCATTAAACAGTTACACAACATAACAGAAATAATATCGATAGTAGCGTCCCTAGCAACCACCTTGGTAACAATGAAAACGTTGTATGGACACAATTTCCTGAAGTAATCTTCGTAATGACTAGCAAACTAAAGATCATGTACATCCACTGCACACATGATCTGAAATAACAACTCATATTTCTCGCATCAAATGACATCAAAAGGTATTTTAATGGCCAAACTAACTTTAAAATAGGCATTTTCCACCTAGAATAAAACGAAGTTCGGCCATGTTTTCTTTTTCTGCAGGGAGAAATTTGAAGATCACGTGACATAGACGCCAGCCATTGGAATTAATGGTGAAAAAAAACGTAGGGATCTTACAATTTCAGAGGCGTTTTTGTAGAAATACTACGTCCTACGTTGTGGACCAACGTAGTTATTACACGTTTTTTCGTGAGACTGGGTCGGTATTCCACTGTAACGCGCGGTACATTAATGGGAAACCCTAATTTGTACATGTTCAATACATTGGTAACACTGTACACATGAACGTTTCTTTTTTCGGTTCACCAAAAAAAAAATCTCACTCCAAGCTGAACTCAAATGTTGGCAGCCCTGCTCGTGCATGATGAGTCTGCCTGGATCTCTGGATCTGGATCTGCTACGGTTACGGCTCTGAGTCCGCACGAGACTGCAGGAAGTTTCATTGAACCGCGTCGACTCTCCTGAGCCAAACGATAACTTCTGGCAGCTATCCTACTTGCTAAAGGCTAGGCAGATGGACTGGGGTACGTTGTAATGTGATTTTACATGTTATAAGGAGAGTAGCGAGTGACGCAATTTATAGTTTTAATTTGTACGTCACCAAGTGTAGGACTCAAAGGACTCGGGTTAATCGAGAGGGGAGACTCGTCATGACCAGCTCATTACTAGGATCCGGGTTAATGATCCGGATGAATCAGGACTCACCCATCTCGTGTGTGTGTGTGTGTGTGTGTGTGTGTGTGTGTGTGTGTGTGTGTGTGTGTGTGTGTGTGTGTGTGTGTGTGTGTGTGTGTGTGTGTGTGTGTGTGTGTGTGTGTGTGTGTGTGTGTGTGTGTGTGTGTGTGTGTGTGTGTGTGTGTGTGTGTGTGTGTGTGTGTGTGTGTGTGTGTGTGTGTGTGTGTGTGTGTGTGTGTGTGTGTGTGTGTGTGTGTGTGTGTGTAAGAGTAAGAGAGAGAGAGACTTTTGTGTTTCTGGCCCTGCCATAGAGAGCCGCA
Source organism: Notothenia rossii (assembly GCF_949606895.1). Classification (NCBI taxonomy): domain Eukaryota; kingdom Metazoa; phylum Chordata; class Actinopteri; order Perciformes; family Nototheniidae; genus Notothenia; species Notothenia rossii. Next base: position 62,992,388 of record NC_136901.1, on the reverse strand, counting down.
GTGACGCGTCCTTAAACCCGGAAGTAAACTTCTTCCGGTTCCTTCGTCTAAAACGCAATGCAATTTCTCCATAGGATTTTGGAAAATAGCTCGAAATAAGGTCTGTGGTTGACACATATTTAAGAGATGGATCACGTTTTGTTCAGCCGGATAATATCCACATGTCAACCCTACTTTTATAATTTTTGAATAATAAATCTAGTCGGCAGAAGCAAAATGCTAACGTTATGCTATAAACGAACTACAAGCCAGTACAGCAGCAGGGTCGCACGACTTCAACGTCACGCCAACTTAAGATCGTTTCAACTGACTTGCACGGAAACTGCACTTTGAAAACTTTAAATATATTAACATTTTAAACTGTATACCCCGGTTATCTAGGCCCGTTTTGTTTAATGTATACCACGTTTATCTAGGCCCTTTTTGTTTTATGTATACATGTCACACTGTGGGAAACGATATTTCGATATTTCTGGATGTATAACACATGTAGAATTTTTGACAATAAAGCTGAATTTGACTTTCGCGTGCTTGCATATTTTAACAAAGCTTTTCATTTTAGCCACACTGAATTTAACTAGAAGTCATGGCTGTGTCAATTACCAGTCTGATATCGTTTTACAAAGATGACAAGAAGAGTGTAGATAGAGGAGAGAACCACTACAAGTCAGGACACGTTACAGTGCAGCCTAGATGAAGGTGTGCTTACCGGTGTTGTCAGGGCTACCATGAGGGACAAGGTTTATAGTGTCGGTGAGTAGTGATAGCAAGAGTACCGTTAACCTAGAGTTAATTTATTCACATTAATTCCCATCAACAAATCAATTTTATGTGTCACATGAAATCTTTATTAGGCAAGGCAAGTTTATTTATATAGCACTTTCCAACACAAGGCAATTCAAAGTGCTTTACAAAAAATGAAAGACATTAAGAAAATGGCATTTAAAATCAGTCATTAAAAAGAAAAGCTGATAAAAGTTACAGTGCAGTCTAAGATATTAATAGTTCAATTAAGAGCAGCGACAAAAAGAAAAGTCTTCAGCCTGGATTTAAAAGTAGTAAGTTGCAGCGGACCTGCAGGTTTCTGGGAGTTTGTTCCAGATATTTGGAGCATAATAACTGAACGCTGCTTTAACATGTTTAGTTCTGACTCTGGGGACAGAAAGCTGACCAGTCCCTGAAGACCTGAGAGATCTGGATGGTTCATCATTTAGCAGGAGGTCAGAAATGCATTTTGGTCCTAAACCATTCAGTGCTTTATAAACAGCAGCAGTATTTTGAAATCTATTCTTTGACACACAGGAAGCCAGTGTAAAGACTTCAGAACTGGAGCGATCTGATCCACTTTCTTAGTGTTAGTGAGGACTCGAGCAGCAGCGTTGTTCTGAATCAGCTGCAGCTTTCTAATAGATTTTTTAGTGAGACCTGTGAAGACACCATTGCAGTAGTCCAGTCTACTGAAGATAAAAGCATGGACACGTTTTTCCAAATCCTGCTGTGACTTTAGTCTTTTAAATCTAGATATGTTCTTTAGGTGATAGTAAGCTGATTTAGTAACTGTTTTAATGTGACTGTTGAAACCAATAACGAATTTAACCCGCTGACAAGAGAGCCTACCTCCGAAGATCGTGACTGGCTGAGGGACAGACTCGGGGGCAGGTTCTCAGGAATTTCTTGGCTTCTCTCCCCCGAGCCAGAAGAGGAACACTACAGCTTGGAAACACTTACTGTTCCTGAAATTATCAAATCTGTTGGGCATCAGGGACCTGAGGCAATTGTGGCAAGCATGGTATTGTCTGAAGAGCAACAGAGGGCAATTCAGGTGGCTACCACTGGTCAGCGAACCAGCCCAAACTGGCCTTTGTTCAGGAAAGGAAGGTTGACTGCCAGCAACTTTGGAGCTGTCCTGAGGTCAAAGCGTGTGACTGCTTCCTTTATTGCCAGGGTGCTAAGGCAACAACAGGCCCTTGATGGTGTTTTGTCTGTACAGTGGGGGACTATGAATGAATGTGAGGGCGTCAGGGCATTCACCACTGCAACTCAGATGCAGGTCCATGAGTCAGATTTGTGGCTCTCCCAATCAGGAATGTTGGGGGCATCTCCAGATGGTCTGGTAGGGTCTTCCGCTGTGCTTGAGGTAAAGTGTCCCTACGGAGCAAGGGAAATGACAATTAGTGAAGCATTGCAAATCAAGGGCTTCTTTGTCAGTAAGGAAGGAGAAACATTCAGCCTGCGTGAGGAACATCCTTACTGGCACCAAGTGCAAGGTCAGCTTCACCTCACTGCAAGAAAGAAGAAGAAATAATAAAATTGTGAATTGTTTTTAATTTACATTTACTCGCCTTTGCAATGTTGTGGTTGTTAGAGTGTTAGGTTTTCTGTCAGCTCGTCTGTTGGGAAGATATAAAATATAGTTTCATGGAAGTCACACCGTCACATATACTGTAAGAGCATTAAGACATACAGTACATAGGCTAAAACAAAACATCTAAAGATATAACCTTGCACTTTGATAAGTCTCGTGAACATTTTCACTATTTTGACATTTTTATAGATGAAAATTGAACTAAAGAAATAAATGGTAGATTAATCCATATTTAAAATAGGTGTCAGCTGCTACACTAATTATAATAGTTATATTTCTTAATTAATTAAGATAAGATATTACTGTATTGATCCCAATTTGGGAAATGTTTGTTTTGCAGCAGCATAACAAGAAAAACAAAATATAAGTTATTATATATACAAAAGTATGTGAGGGATGGAATATTAAATTGAATATAAATGTGCAAATGTACATGTGATTTTACGTCCAAGAGAAGCTATGGAGCAGAGAGTTCTCTGCCAGCCAGAGGTGATTTGTTATTAGTTCAATATGTCAAACTGATTTCCCTGACTACAATCTTTAGTTACATGGTGAAACTTTATGCTGCTTGTACTAATAAGACTTATCATATAAGCCACACAGGTTTTAATAGGATGTATTCATTATCTTTACTTATGTTGCGGTCTTTTCAGCAGCGCCATCTCTATAACGGCGATACAGTCACTACCCATTATTTACATTTCACCGTGACATGGACAAAAATGTAACGTCAGCTTACCTCATGGCACGAATCCAGACTCTCCTTTGGAAAACATTGGCCGGGAAACGATAGAACAAACACGTTTCATGCGAAGACCTGTGGCTGCAACCCGGAGCAAAGCAACAAAACATTGCGTAGCTAACTAGTAGCGCTAGCTTTAGCTGACGTTAGCCAACGAAACGAACTGCCGAGTAAAATTGGAAAACACTGGTAATTAATTATTCTATAATTTGTAAAACTACGGTGTTAAAAACGACAATTTCAAAAATACAGATTCTAATGGTCAGATATAGATATACAGATACTAAAGATAGGCAGGTACTTGCTTTTAAGCAGAACACAGGGGAAAACAAACTTAGGGGAGTGTTTACGTGTTCGGCGTAATGACGTACAACGGCCTCGACAATTTCTGTAGTCCTATTCAGCCATTCGGTAACAACCATCGTTTTTCAGACACGTAAACTCTTCAAAAATCCCCAGTGGGGTCACTGCTGATGTATTTAATGTCGTAGAACAAAACGTCAATTACCTCTTAAATTTGTGTCAACCACAGACATTATTTCGAGCTACTTTCCAAAACCCTATGGAAAAAATGCATTGCTTTTTGAGGGAGGAACCGGAAGTGCTAAAAATGCTAACTTACTTCCGGGTTTTACGACGCGTCACTGCGGTTCTCTATTCCCACACAAGGTTGCAACATTGTTGATAAATTCAAGCACAGACACCTGTCTGCTCTCACATTCCCGCATGTCTTGCGGGAACCAATCTTTATTTTCTTCACATTCTATCCCAGCTGCAAATTTGGGGCTAGACACAATAAATAAAGCTTCGCCAGTTTGAGTCCTTATCACAACTGATCAAGAGGGCCAAAAGGTTCTCTACTCAGAGAACCATTTGATGATGATGGAGAGGAAGAGGTTTTAGAATGTGAGGATCACATTTCTGAGAATGATGAGTCCGACAGTGACTTTGAATAAGAGGATGAGATTGAGCATCAGCTACATGTAGTTACAGCCGGTTAGACGGCAAAAAAACAGATAGCACTTGAATTCATTTATGTGATCAAACAAATGTAAAAGGGCAAATATTAACCATATGCTGTTTATATTGCTTGGAATTGGGATGAAGTAAACATCTGTTGAGTATTTTAACCTAAAATAGTTTGATTGTGTTGAATTGAAAACCAAAAAGCCAGCGGGTCCACCAGACCCACGAACACTGGCAGAATAACAGAAATATGAGCACACCACAGAAGGGTTAACGTTTTGCAAAACATCACATACAACAAATGAACAAATCCGCCTCCAGGAATTGTAATAATTGCAATGTGCGGTTTTTTGCGGGGAGGGAGGCAGAGGCGGATGGCTCAACATCCTCCTGGCTGTCCGAGCCAGACTCTGTGGCCTCCTCATCCTCCTCTGTGGCCTGGCTCTGGACAGCCTCAGTGGATGTTGAGCCACTGCCAGAAGCCACAGCAGCCGTGGCGGAGACAATCAGGGTGGGAGGGTCGATTGTCGATAAAATACGGCCATGTGGCTGCTGTGGGCCGTGAGCCTCTCCCCTGTCGGTCCCTGTTCCGGTTGGGGGACAACTCATCTCCTACAAAAACACAAATCAGAGGTAAAGTCATACAACAGCAGCTATGCTGAGCAGACACAACCATGGTTTCACAGGCACACATGAGTAAACGAAAAAATAATAACAATTACCTTATATTTTCTTTTCAAGTTGTCCCACTTTTTGCTGATCTGTGTGGGGGTTTCAGAACCGAATAACCGAAGGGCCTTTAGAATTTCCCTGAGTGATACAAGAGATGTTTCAAGCTGGTCAGCAGACATGGGGTCGTTACTAAAAAATGTAATATATTACACTACTTCGTTACTCTCTACATAAATTAACTCGTTACTTTACTCATTACTTTACTCGTTACTTTACTCGCCGAGCACGTACGAACTGCGCATGCGTGAGTGGCAATAACTCTCTCTAAGATGTGGACGCGCAAATCGCGCAGATTACGTACATATAAACCTGCGGCGGAAACCCCTCTTGTCTGTCAGTGTGATTATGACTGATTTTAGTAAGTAACGAAGTAACGCGTGTCAGGGCAATGTTAGTAACTGTAGTGTGATTACTGAATTATAAAAGTAGCGCGTTACACTACTCCGTTACCGACAAAAGTAATATTATTACAGTAACGCGTTACCCAACTCTGCTGGTCAGCAATTAATAAGGTCTGCAGCAACAGGTGTCATCTAACAAAGCAATTGATATTTAAACTCACAGGTTCAGCAGACAATATTAAAATACCAATTGTAACCACCAATACATAGAGAATAAAAAAGCTGCAGACAGAAACCCCACAATGATTCTTTGAAGTAACTTCTCGGAAATGTAAAATAAAGTGGGAAGCAGCAGTGACATGTTATGATGTAACAGCCTTAGTCCAATCATGTAATCTTGTTATTCACACAGGAACACACACACTGTGTGTGTGTGTGTGTGTGTGTGTGTGTGTGTGTGTGTGTGTGTGTGTGTGTGTGTGTGTCCCACACAGTGCAGAGGGGTGGGCATCCTGGGGTTCAGTGGGATCTTATTACCATGGATTAACCACCATCAAACACCTATGGGGCTTTATTCAGCATGCAGATATGAGGGGGGGCTTGACACACATAACTGCATCAACATGTTTTGTAGATGAATTACTGTGTGTGTGTGTGTGTGTGTGTGTGTGTGTGTGTGTGTGTGTGTGTGTGTGTGTGTCAAATTAAATATATGGCTTTGCAGAGCTTCTACTACTTTTATTTCCCTCTGTGTAGAGCGGAGACGCAGTCAGTGACGTTTTGGCGTCAGTGAATGGAGAAATTTCCCTGAGGGCTCTGATCAGCCTCTCTCAAAAAAGCTTCTGATTCTCAACCTCCTAACCACATACACACTCACACACATGCCTGTAGCGTTTGCTTAAAGCAAATTTGGCCAGTGGCAACCTTGATGAGTGGGTCATTAGTTGCTCCCTAATGTCCTGTCAGAGGTTTCATTTCCTGTGCCCTCTGTGGGTTAATGAGGTATACGACAGTGTGGAGCTGGGGGTGGGCTGTTGGGACACTTTATTCTGCAGAGCCTAGACTGAAAGATAGCAGAGAATAGTTGATTTGGGCCAATTAGGCCGTCCAAACGGCTAGGAGACCGCGTGGATGAGAGGTCATTATGTGAGAGGCAAGTGTTCATTTACACAAACAGGGAGGTGTAAAAACACATAGCCAGCTAACGCAGAGGAAGACAAACATCCCAATTTGTTTTCAAACCTAACAAAGTATTTTTGTTGACTAAATCTAACCACTCATTTGACCAACAGGATTTATGTTCTTGCAAGTATGATATGAGTCTAACATGATGATGATGAAACATTGTATCTAATTTGATATGAACATCAACGCAACATGTATTTCCCCCATCTTAAACCCAGGAGACACACGATCCTCCACCTCTCCCAGGACTGAGCTGCTCTTCCTTCTCTCGTACAGGACCCCTCCATCCCTATTTAGAACTGTGCTGTGTCCCCGGCTTGGACTTTCAGGAACCTGGGTGTAGGGATGGGTATCGTTAAGGTTTTAACGGTACTACTACTTTTATCGATACCGCTTATCGATCAGGTCTTTTAACGGTACTTTTATCGGTTCTTTTGGAGAAAAAAACAAGGTAAACTAACTAAACAAATTGTGAACAAAACTAATATTACTTTTTATTTAAATTAAATAAATAATATTTCACATCAAAAGAAACAACTATGTTTTAACAAATCGTATGAAAAAATCTGATGACAGAATTGTAATCAGAATAGCTGAAACTTTAACAAAATAAAAAAACTCAGTTACCTCTAATCATTAACCCATGTTTGTTATAATTGAGTTAACTATGTGTGTTGCTGCTAGCATACATAATACCTGACCTGGAAAAGTTACTCGTGGATGGCGCTAATAGAAAGATAGTCGAAAACGGTGCATTTCTCCGTCTGAATGTGGTGCAATTTTGCTAAATGTTTCGACAAATTGCTTGTGTTACCGCCCTTACATGCTAAACTCTTATTGCACTTTTGGTAACGAGCATTGTCCACATCGAGACGGGTAAAGTTTAACCACACCTCGTTCTCTCCGCCATCTCCTCTGTGTGTGTGTCTTGCTGCATGTAGCAGTTGTGTGTGTAAACTGCCCCGCCCCCTCACAAGCAGGTGGGGGAGAGAGATCTCTCGTCTGGATTGGAAAGATCGAAAATACTAAAAATAATCATAGATGCCTTTTGCAGTCTTTTTGCATATTAGAAACGGAGTTGGGGACACTAAAACTGCAATATAATGTTTGTGTAGCAATAACACATATGACATATTTGTAACATGTCTTCAGTACCGATAAAAATGCAGATAACGTCAGAGCTTAACGGTACCACGCTCTTTAATAATTCAGCCCTGGGGCCCGTTTAATACCGGGGCTCGGTACCCATCCCTACCTGGGTGTAACACTGCTGCATGCGGGCGTGGCCAGCAGCAGCTCCAAAGGGGTGCGGCCAGCAGCAGCTGGTTACATTTAAAGGGCCAGACCCAGAAACATCACTTTAGTAACGGGGCTGAAATAGAGGGGTATGAGGCATGCTACAATGGGTGATCTGTTCTGTATTTTGAGCAAAACACTTCAGAGACATGTTTTTTTATATATGTGAGACCTATAATAAATGCCTGCAAATAGTATAATAGGAGACCTTTAAGTTTATTCAGAATGCAGCAGCATCAGTCATCTCCTCTGGGGTGACCAGGTGCCAACAAGCCACATGAGTATGTTTGTGTGGGACAATGCGAATGCGGGACATTTTACTGCAATGATAAGGAATAATTTGAATTGAAATATAGATATATATAATGTCTATCCAACCCTTAAAATAAACATTCTATTGAAACTATTATAAATATAATAACAACGCTTTACTATGTTTGCACATTTTGAATGGAATTTTTTTCCAACAGCCTATTGTCTCTAAACATTTCTGTAATCGTTTGCAATCTCCGGAGCTAGTTTACTACCACAGTCTGCTGACCTGTATAACTGCCAGTGCTGCACATTGTGGTAAACGTTCATTATTTCAGCTATATGAACATTTCTGTTGGGTAATCCTCTTTAGGTTTCAGGACGAATGTATCCGTAGCTCCATATTTCCTTTAGGAGCCTGGCGTTTTTTGTGAGTTTTGCATGAAGTTTCACAGATTCTTTACGGCTCAATGCACCTATTGTGATTTGCTCTGATAAAAAAAAAAAATGGTATAATGAACAAGTTAATTCCTGAACTTTACTGGTGCAGGTAGGTGGGCTTTCTTTAATAGTCCACCAGAAAGTGAAATTAACGCAATTTCCATAATGTCAAACTATTTATTTTTAAGTTAAGGGGAACCTATCATGATTAAAAATGTTATTAATTCCCGTACATCCTTTAATCTTTGCAGAAAAAACAAACATAGTGAAATCAACGTTAATATATTGATAACACCCTCAAATGTATACTTTTAAAAGTGTGTGTCTGGTAATAATAAAAACACACAATACATTAACACATGATCATTCGAGTGGTATGTCCATTATTGAGCCCCGGACCGAGCTGGCTAGCTGTTTCCCTTCACTTTCCGTCTTTATGCTATGCTAACTGGGTCCTGATTTCCATCTCATTGTTCAAGAAACAAAGCAAATAAGCACATATTACTATTTTGAATTATCCACTCTAATAATGTTTCACTGGTATAAAGACAAAGATATTCACTTTCTTTTGATAAAAGTTGCTTTGATATTCATTTTTTTTTAAATGTTGAAAGTTGAAAAAAGGATTCCATCTGGCCGTCAAGAGAGAAGCAGCATCCACCTTTCCTGAGGATTAGACCTCTTTCATCACCCAAACACTGTGCTGACTGTAATGGGCGGTAATTATGTGTGATTATGCTTAAACCTTCCTGAATGTGCCTACCAAAAGCAAATGCAACATTACACTAAATCGTGTCGCTTTGACTGTTTGCACTGCACATTTTAGATTGGGGGGGCTGCTTAAAATACTATATGTATATCCAGATAGTCAGATCATCCCGACACATTATGTATTTCCATATTTGTGTTAGAACGCAAATATGTATGTTGCAGCCTTCACGATGGGACATATGACAACATGTATGCATGTGGCCTCTTTGGATAATTGCTATCATTTCAATATTAATGTGGATCCCTTGTCTGCAGTGGTGGGCCATGCTAGAGCCTTTGCATGCAGATGGCATCAGACTGAAAATAAAGATCAAAGACAAGAGAAATCCCATTTGTTCCACTCCCTGAGTAATGCCAAGGCTTTAGGAGAATCTGCCTGCTCGATTTTTGTGCTCAAAAAGAGGAGCTGAATGTAAGATGTGGCTGGCACAGATGGCAGCAGCTGATATACAGCCAGTAAGATTGAGAACACACTCTCTGGCTGCTGCTGTTACTGCTGCCGGTTTCCCTCTGCTTCTCTAGGACTGTCAGATGCTACTTGAACTAAAGTGAAGGATTGATGAGTGTCATCATACGGCTCAACACAAAATAATTAAAGTAAGTTCTACTGAATGGTCAAAAAACGAAATGTTACTCACTTCAGACTGGACAGGACTTCCAGTCACATAAACGTAGTTGTAACGTGTAATGGAATATTTTGAAATCATCAATCTGGAATCACGAGTGATCCTGCTTTAGCAGAGAACACAATAAAGGACACTGCTCATCCCTCTAAACTAGAATGATTTGGTCAGAAACATGGTGTGTTTTATGGAGCAGAGTCCATCTAATCAGAACTTCTCATCGGCAAGACATCTGTCTGCTAACTGATCAAAGGCACTGCAGCCAGAGGGAGTGTTTATCTCCGACAATTTCCAGCATACTTGGAATTCTACCGAGCCTGGCGTACTTCGTTGTGGGAAATTTCGAGCATGCACATGTGTAGACTCCGCGGACTTAAAATACCCACAATGCTTTGCGCACGGACCAATTTAAAAAATATTTGGCGGAGAATGGCTGAAGCGATGCAGTACACATTTAAATGTAAGTATGTGCAGTGGCGTAGAAAATGTGTTGGTAAATTATGTTACTTTGTTAAAGTTGTTATCACCAAAAATGTGTTCCATGAAAGTAAAGCAAGTTCATAATTAGATAGGTACATCGTGAGGTATTTATTTTCGGTACAGTTTATGTTGAAACCGTTAGAGAGAGTGGCACAATTGTTTGTTGCCGGACTGTGGGTAGGTAAGTTTGAGAAACCGGCTCGAGATACACTTTTTGTTATATTCCATGGAATGCTCTCGACATCCCGATAGCAATGAATATCTGAAGTGCTTTGACAAAACATCCATTAAAAAATATCATCTGTGGAAGCCGTAGTACTGTAAAAAGCACGACCAATCATCTGAGCCGGCCCGGCTAAAGTAACTGGATGGCCTACCTGCCTGTCAGCATTCCATCTGTGCACAAACTTATCTCGTGCCCTCATTGGTCATGTGCGCCGATCGTGTGTGTTGAAGGAGGGGCTCTGTAAGGAAGTAGCAGATTTCTTTCGGCTGTGCATTTTCAAATTCTAGCGCACTCGAGCTGGTTTATCCAAAATTACCTACCCCACCTTTAAGCTCAGTTTCTGTAATAAACTGGCAAAAGTGTTTGGCCTGGTATTCATTAATTACACACGACATTATAACATACTGTTGTTTCTGGTGTTTGCTCAAGGGACGAAGGAACAGACGGAGGCATTTATACGCCTCCGTGTTGAGCTCCGGCACCTGTTCACGGGCGGTCGGGACACGGCCACCAATGGTTATCAGTGAGAAGCAAGTGAGATTGATTAGTTACTAAATATGGTTCAAGATGTAATTTAATCGCTGCTTTCTCCTTCTTATCATTTACATAGGACAATTGTGGCACAAATGGGGATTGAGGGAAGGGTAACCCACGTCCAAGCCAAAAGAAAGTGGGACAACCTCAAAAACAAGTACAAGGTGTGAGAGGTTAGACTGATTATATGTATTGTGTTTTCATATATTAATGCGTGTATGTGTTTGGTCTTCACTATTCAGGAATGCAAGTGTCCCGCCTCAGGACAGGGCACCGAGGATGGGAAACCCACGGCAGCGACTTGGGTCTGGTTTGTCCTAATGGATGAGGCATTAGGGCAGTGTGCGGCGGTCTCGCCCCCCTGCCTGATTGCCTCCATCCAAGAGGACAATCCAGGCCCAAGCACTGCCCAGGATGGTCAGAAAGGGCGAGAGGATGAGGAAAAAAAGAAGGACGACACGGAGAGGAGAGGAACAAAAAAGAGGGTGAGAGAGGATCCCTACCTTAATCTCTTAAGGGAGGACATCCTCTATCAGAGAGAGGCAGAGGAGAGGAGAGCAGCAGAGGCCCGAGAAAGGTCCGAAAAGTTTTTAACTGTCTGTCCCAAAATAAAAAAATTACATTGGAAAATGAACCTCGTTTTGATTTTGTGTTTTATGCTACAATGTGCACCAATATGTGTAAAAAAGGTTTGCAGACATCAAGTATCATATATGAATATATATATTATTCAGAATCACAATCACAATCAGAAACGGGTTTATTGCCAGGTAGGTTCACATACGTACGAGGAATTTGACTTGATGTCATGGTGCATACATAACATATAAAACAAAAAAACGAAAAAAAGTACACAGATAGCGAACTATATTAATAACACTGTAAACAAATATAAATAGATAGCAATACAGTAGAGCGAAGCAGTAATTTACAGCGAAATAGAATGCAGTGAATTATAGAATATAACGTGTCAGTGAGGGGGGGGGGGGTGGGCTTGTTTAAGAGGCCGGTAGCGGAGGGTAGGGTTGGGTACCGAGAACCGGTTCCAACATTTCGATTCCAACGGCATCATTTAGACATGTGAATTTCGGTTCCGCTTTTCGATGCCTGAGGAAATGTTTCTCGCCGCTCTCCGTAGCCTACTGTATGACTGCGGCGGGGCGGGAAATGTAGCGTTGTACCTACACTTGCTACAGCTGAGACCTGTGGCCTCATTTATAAAGGGATATACGCTCCAAAAATGGCGTACGCCAGTTTCTACGCAATGTTTACGATTTATAAAATACTAACTTGACGGGAACATGTGTGGTCCTCCACGCAAACTCTAACCCATGCGTACGCACTAAGCACAAAAACGGGAGAGACGAGAAACTGCGACACCGTTGGCAGAAGGAAGAATGGAGAGAAATATGTGGGAATAATACCATAAATAAAATGTTACCTCATTTATCATGAAGAATTCATTCTTCAAACATTGATTAAAGCCAATCTTAAAATGATTAAACAAACTTCTGTTTGAGACTCCTCAGTGCACACAAAAACATAACTTGGAGAAATAAATAAATACGGATATGTTATTTAAAACCACCTTGAATATGTTGTGTTAATGTTATGAAATGTTTTCTCATAAATGATGGGGTAAGCAGGAGGACAGAATTACGTCTAAACTGACGCCATTTTGCATTTCTATAGGTTGTATACGAGCATGGTTTTATATACTATCATGTTTAATCATGTTTTATGCCGTTTGCTAAGACTTGATAAGTCGCTCATAAAACACAGGAGGTATGGAAACTAAGAACACCATATGTGGTAAATTGTACAGCTAATATAACACAACACATTAGTTGTATTTCCTTTAACTGGTGGATATAGAGTTGCTGCAGTGGAGACGCTGCGCACAGCTGATCGACAGCTGATCGACAGCTGGGACACAAACCACCAAATACGAAAACATAATTCAGATCCAGTCGTCATGACTCCACTCCGTAGGGATTCCCCGATCATTTCTTACAGTTTCTCATCAAGGGGGTGTCTCCTGTCCCCGGTACAAACACACTGCCTGAGGAAGGCTATGTGTATTTTTTTGTCTTGAACCTTTTTCGGACCACTTATATACTTATTTTGGTGACGATCAGACCTCCATGCTGCTACTCTGGTTCAAACTGCATCCACCAAACAATATGATTTATCTCGACCTCCCCAAAATAACAAAAATCTGACACGGTGTGAGATGTCTTTTTTAGATGTTCTGTCGTCCTTTCCTGCGATCTTCTTCATAAAGTCAGTCAAAATGAATGAATGAATGGGCGTTTCTTTGACTATTTCTAGGCAAATATGGGCGTTACATGAAGCCCGCAAAAGCTGCACCACATTTCGAGTCCATTGTGATTTATAAAGGGAAACCGGCGTAGGAAGTGCTGTACGCACTTTCCTCACCAGTACGCAATGTTTGGTGAATCGGAAAATGTTGGAAAATTTCTGTACCTATTTTTGGGATTTCTACTACGTAAGCAACCTTCCCACGTGAATCCTACGCACGGCGTTATAAATGAGGCCCCAGGGCCGGCCCGTCGCACTGGCGTTATAGATGTTCGCCTAGAGCACCAGATCCGTGGAAGCGCTGCGCTGACAGCTCTGGGAGAAAAAAAAAAGTTTTGACCGTTGGTGCTCATCCTAATTTTCGGCCTTGATGTAACAACATTCATAATTAAGTCATTGTAACACCCTTTTCATCCCGGTTACTCTTTTCATTTTCCCTGTACAATGGGCACTGTAAGTGATGAAAGTGGGGGATGTTGGCTTATCTGGCACCGCAGCTCACAGCCAAAGTCCGAGTGAGCGTGGGAGCGAGCGAGGGAGAAAGGGAGGGTGCACTGGTACCAGCGCTGTTGTTATTAGCATCTGGTGCTAGCTGCTCTAACGGAAGAAGAAGATGTTTCTACAATGATGTGGAGGGAGAGTCCTCTCCAGTCAGACTGAGAGGCTGATAACTACAGCTCAGTGAGGTAAAGGACTCTGAGTGTTTAGATAGTTCACTTTTGTCTAAGTTATCTCAGTGGGTCTCAAACGTTTTGATCACAATTTATGTAAACACATATTTCCAAGGCACTCCTTTATTAATATTGGGATAAAACAGGTTTGAAATCATTCCAATGTATACTATAGGACAGTAAACCAGACATATCGTTTTAAACTGGAGAGATAAACAAAATATGCATAAATAAAATAGTAAAATAAGATATGAATGAACAACAAAAATAAAATACGTTACATGTATTTGTTATTGGCTATGGTAGGTTATTGGTTATGTTCACATACTTATTTAATTATTCAAATGTAAACCGATCTTTTTGATATGGGTGTTTAGAGTTGTACCCCCTAGATCTAGTCTCTAGTAATTCTGCTTAAAGTGCACCAGATTGAAGCATTTTACTTTAAAATGTTCAAACATTTCTTCCCGGTATGCCTGAGAAGGCAGATATGCTTGTTTTTCTCAACAAGAACTATTTTTAAATGGGGGGGGGGGGGGGTTTCTTTAAAAGTTGGACTGTTGCACTGTTGTAGCTTAAGTGGTTTTCAGGTTACAGTTAAATAGCAGTGAATATAAACAGACTGATTAATGTGAATATTACTGTACACTAACCTGTGTAAAAGTTTCTCGAATAAGTGTAATTTTTCTGGTGGAAGCAGCATGTATCATTTTTTCACCCTGCCCCTCAAAGAATCGGAATTGAGAACCGTTAAGAACCGGAATCGAAAACATAATTGTTGTGGCTGCCCAGGACTTTTTCAAGGCTGCAAACAGAAGGAGAAAGTGTTATGTTAGTTTGTTGGTTCTGTCCTGGAGAGATGCTCATTTTACAAAATACAGTTACTCAAGTACATAAGCATATTGTGATATGGGATTTGAGCCATGTTCTTCACCTGTGTAAAATAGTCATGGTCCAGTGGAGCAACAGCAAGTGCGGACACCTCGTTCACAAGCGCCGCACACCATGCTGCTCCACTCTCACTTGCCCCTCCACCTTCATGTGCAGCAGGTGGCTGGTTGTCCTCCTCCAGGGTGGCGTCTTCTCCAGGTAGGTCGTCCCCAACCCCAACACAGATGTTGTGCAAAATGATACATGCTGACACATACAAACCGTGCACAAGGCAGAGCAACCGTCAGAAATGCTGAGTCGATCATGTGTTGTGTTGTTATTCTTGTGTTGTCTTTCCTAGTTTGTTCTCCTGCTCTCATCAGTTTCAGCCCCACCCCTGATTGTTTTCACCTGTGCCTTGTTATCTCCTGTATATATTCCCCTGTTCCCCTTTGTTTGTTGTCAGTTCGTCTTGTCCTCATGCCAGATCTCTGCTCTTTCCACGATTGCCTTTTTTGTAACATACTCTAACTACGTTCCTGAAACTCTGTCGTAAGTTTCTGTCCTCACGTTGTGAGCAATTTATGTTTAGCCTTTTTTTTCGCCTCTATTAAGAGTGTTGTTTTCTTTTTTGTTAATAAAGTATAATAATTATACTTTACCTCTGGCTCCCGGGACGTGCATTTGAGTCCTTATATCCTTGTGGTTCCAAAATCGTAACAATTTATTTAACTAGCTTACCCATTCTCCCAACATTGAATAAAACAATAGATTATTTCTCCTACCCGAGCACGTCGTCCTCCGCAAAGGTGCCGACAGAACATCCTCCTCCTCCGAGCAGACAGATGCCGCCGATACTCCCGCTCTATTTCTTCCTCCTTCTCAATAAATGCATTCATACAGATGTAGCACTGAATTTCGGACTCCAGCTTACAGCTTCCTGCCTACGGCCTGCCAAAGACCAGTATAGAGGAATGTTAAGCCCTCCCACTATTTTCCAAGAGGGCGTTGCCAGATTTTCAATTTCAGGTTTTAACCAGGAGATGGCGCTTCATTCACAAATACAGAAAGACAAGTTTCATGGACTTTCAGTTGTGTTTTGAAGAGCATTTGAACACATCAATATTTTAGATCAACTAAAGTATATCTAATCTTGTAATTCAATAATATATAGTCTTTATATATTAAATAATCATAATTATAATGTACATTTTTACATTACACTTCTTTATTTGTTATGCTCATACTTTAACCTTTACAATCGTTTGCTTTAATATGCAGTATATTTTTGTGTTTGCTTCCTCCTGCTCCCTTTCGGACACATAATGTATGATTTATTATTATTATTAATATGAAGATATTATTAAGATAAGATAAGATGTTACTTTATTGATTGAACATTTTAGTTTAGAATGTGCTGTCCCACGGTAATTCAGAAGGCTCACAGGTCACATTCCGACCATTATTTAAAACAATAGGTGCTTTCACACCGTCTACAGTTTGATTTGTATAGAGGGAGCTCTGTCAGTTTTCGAATTACCCATTTGCTTTCGGGGAGCCCTATTTTTCAGAGCACATCCTGCTACTAAATATGTCACACGCACGCTCTGTTGACTGGCGCAGCAGCGCGGATACGATCAATTGCTATAAAAACACTCTTCTACTAATACAGACGGTGTCACTATGCCGGCGGATGTGGCCGTTGTTGAAGCCTCTTCAGGCTCCGCATCGGCAGGCCTCTCCCTCGGTGTGGAGCTGTCAAACTCGACCCTAACGCCGCTTACAGCCGGCCAACTAAAAGTTGTTTTCCGTTCACGTTGTCATTTTTAGACTCCTTTGCTTCTTTGCTTGTGAATCCAAAAGCTGTGACGCTTGGCTGTTTTCGTTTTGCCATATTTTTTTATTACACAGCCAGAGTTAAAAAAATATCAATATGAACATTTCAAATACCGCGCCGGCATCACCGCCATAACCATAGCAACGTAAGTAAGAATGCAGCGCCGCCACGTACAGATGGCAACACCCAGACATATTCACAAATATAAAACAAATATTCAGAAACTGTAATGAACAATAACTATTATTTATTTCAAGAACTGTTATTTAAAGAAACTCAACATTTCTAATCTGTGTGACACAAATATGCACGATTGTTTTGGGCTCCCCCTATTTATCTCAAAGTCAGCCATCAAGGGAGCTCCCTCCCTCTTCGGGGGAGCCAAGCTCCCCCTAGCTCCCCCCCATTTCGAACAGTGTCTGTGGCTGAATGGCCAGCGATTAGGTGCGGCGCATTTATCATAGGTGATCAGAGCTAACTGCCTGCCGTCAGATTTCATTTAAAAAACAGATCTGATTTTAAGACTATTTCTGCGCTCATAAAGAATGATAAGAATAAGAATAATGCGTATTGAACTGGTTTCATTAATTAGTGAGTTTATTTAACACTAGAACCGCCAATCGGGTCAATTTGTGTGATGTGTGTTGTGTGTGTGCAATGTAACTTTTTTTCAATAAAATATTAAAGTCTCCCAGTCCGTGACTTTTCCTGAAAGTGTGTTATGTAGCACCCTATGTTGTTAAAAATTGCATTCTAATAGCGGGATTTGACGGATTTAGATAGGCCTATACAAAAACCTCTGGCGGTTCTAGTGTTAAGGTAATTAGGTACAGTAGAAGCCCTTTTTTATCAGTAACGAATTTAGCAGTTGAACATAAAAGTCAACTAACTGAGGGTCACTTGCAATGACAGTGTTGTGTCTAACTGTAAGCTTGTCACTCAGAGTAACCTACCGTTAATTTAGCTGCTGGAGAAGAAAGATCAAGGGGGGAGGGGGGGAGAGAGCTGTGGTTGATGGGCCATTAGTTGTGTAAACACACAGCTGAGAGCTGCCGTTTCATTCAGACTGTTTAAAAAACTGTAACAACGGACTATTTTTCTTAGCGGATGCATGTCAATTTAAATCAATACAACTATTTTTTAAATCAATACATACAACTATTTTTTAAATCAATAAAAACATTTTCTAAATCAATAAAAGCATTTCAATTAATATTGGGAGTCATGTTGTTACTTTGTTGAGAATGTGGCCGTGTAATAATCGGGATAATTTGCAGCGACTTGTTCCTTATGGGGAAAATAACACCCATCATGTGTGTGTAGAGGTGTGTGTGGTTAAAACACTTTCATGAAGTGAAGGAATTTCCTTCTATAAAACAGCTGTGGGCAGCAGTGAGTGTCACGGACATGAATTCATAGATCAAGGCAGACTGGTGCACACACTCTCCTGTCCTGCCAGGCGACACGCCCGTTCTAAGCCGTGTCCCTCACTCCTCACATCCCAAGCATCCCCACAAGTGTATTATGTTGTTACATCGTTTCAGATGTTATGTTTCAGTTGTGCTCTGTCTATGTTTAGTGATGCAAACTTGTCACCTTTCGGCGAAATTCGCCATTTTGAATCCAAAATAAGTCGTTTGTGTGATTCATGTAGATCTGCAATACAAATATTTTTGGGGTATGGGGGGGGGGCTGGGACCCGGAGTAATCTGCGGCCGTGAGCTGTTATGTGCCATCATGACACGCATGGTGTTCTTTTTTTATATATTATAATGAAGTACGAGCTGTGTGCTCGAGTCTTCCTACCTGTCGGCTCTGCTCATGGATGTATAATAAGGCTCTGCTGCTCCGAGATGATGGTCTAGCTTCAGCAGCTACATTACCTACGGGTGCGTTCGTTAATATTAACTGTGCGTCCGGAGTCACTGTGGCACAGACTGGACCGCTGGCGAACAGCTGTTAGAACGGGCTGTTCAGGTGTTCAGAGCAGAGCTCCTTGTCGGAGCGGCAGAGCGTGATGTGAACTGAAAAGTTTTCCTGTGGCAATATTATTTAAGGAATCGTTGAGCTAGCTAGCTAGCATACATTGTCACTATCTGCTAACGTTAGCTTTAGCCTTCTATTTCTAATAGTTTTTTTCATAGGCTATAAACAGAGGTGGTATAAGTATATATATATTGTACTTGAGTAAAAGTAGAAGTACTCAGATCTTGTACTTGAGTAAAAGTAGAAGTACTCAGATCTTGTACTTGAGTAAAAGTAGAAGCACACAGATCTTGTACTAGAGTAAAAGTAGAAGTACTCAGGTCTTGTACTTGAGTAAAAGTAGAAGTACTCAGATCTTGTACTTGAGTAAAAGTAATAGTCCCAGAGTGTAGGAATACTCTGTTACAGTAAAAGTCCTGCATTCAAAATGTTCCTCAAGTAAAAGTAGAAAAGTATTATCATCAAAATATAGTGAAAGTAGCGACAGTAAAAGTAGTCATTGTGCAGATTGGTCCATTTCAGAATAATAGATATGATATGTTTTATAATGATTGATCATGAAAGTGTTCTCAAAGCTGGTAAAGGTGCAGCTAGTTTGAATGACTTTGTATACTGCAGGGTAGCTTGTGGATTTACTCCAGGTGGAACTAAAGTCTGATTTAACACTTGATTATATTTCACTTAATTAATCCAGATCTGTGAAGTAACTGAAGGTATTAAATACATGTAGTGGAGTCAAAGTACACCATGTACCTCTGAACTGTAGTGGAGTAGAAGAACAAAGTAGCAAAACATTGAAATACTTAAATAAAGTACAAGTATCTCAAAATTGTGCCCGAGTATAGTACTTGTTGAGTTTATGAACTTAGTTACTTTACACCATGTGGCTATAAAGATAGAAAGACTAAGCCTTTCACAGAGGCATGAAAATACATTTTCAAAATGCTCAACAGTGCTGCCAAAATTATAAACTGACTGCTCCACAATTTAAAATAAATGCTTTTATATATTTCTATTAGATGTGATTCTTTGGCGTTTCTGTTATTATTAACACTGCTGCTTTAGTTGTTCTGACTGCTAAAATCCTCTGTCATTCCGTGGGGTGGGGGAGCCGGGGGCTCGGATCCTTGTCACCTTTTTCATACCTGATGAGTTTGCATCCCTGTATGTTAAAAAGCCTCAGTCACCTTAATTCATGTAATAAAAACATCTCAGGTCAGTAACACTCAAAGCTAAATGTGCAATACCATGTTCAGCTATGTTACTATTTATAATGTTATTGTTGTTACATCAGAAGATGTACATATTGAAATGATTTCTTAACTTACAGTAGGCTATTTTTTACAATGTGTGTTGGAAGGATTTATTAAATTACACTGAATATTGTCATTGTTGAAGGCTTTTAGAGAAGGGTGAACTATAAGCCTGAATTACATAATATTTTATACCTAAAAACATAAAAGCCACAATAAATAAATCACAATTATTCTAGTTATTGTTACCTCCCGTATTGCTTTCAACCCACCAGCTTTTATGGTGTTGTTACGTCACTAACTGTAAGCTTGTCACATACAGTCTATGGTCACTCAGAGTAACCTACTGTTAATTTAGCTGCTGGAGAAGAAAAATCAGGGGGGGGAGGGGGGGAGAGAGCTGTGGTTGATGGGCCATTAGTTGTGTAAATACACAGCTGAGAGCTGCCGTTTCATTCAGACTGTTTAAAAAACGGTAACAACGGACAATTTTTCTTAGCGGATGCATGTCAATTTAAATCAATACATACAACTATTTTTTAAATCAATAAAAACATTTTCTAAATCCATAAAAGCATTTCAATTAATATTGGGAGTCATGTCGTTTCTTTGTTGAGAATGTGGCCATGTAATAAGCGGGATAATTTGCAGCGACTTGTTCCTTATGTGGAAAATAACACCCTTCATCCAGATGAAGATCCCTCCGCTACACTTTGGGATCCTGATCGACCGACGAAGCTCCATTAAAATATACATATTTTTGGTGAATTACTGAGTTTAGGCACGTTAATAACGTTTTAATGAAGTTGAATACAGTATATTCATATGTGTCAGTGATTTCATGTCAATTCGGCGAACATAAACATAAATGATCGTGGTGAAGATGATGATTAAAAATAGAGAGCCGGGCTGCATTTCCTCCCCACTGCACCCCCTGGTGGATCAATGATCCATTGCAGCTGGCTTCATTATAATTACATTTATCTATCACGGGGGCGGTCTCAAGTCAAGCTGGAGGTTTTCCCTTGAGCGAGGGCAGATCACGTACCAATCACGGCCCTCGCGTTTCAAACTGTCTGAAATGGATCGCTACATCTGTAGAACTAGACAGCAACACAAACGAGTCCATCTTCGTAATTCAGTTTTGAGTTTTCAAGCAAATCGCGCTCCATTTAAGGCGGGGCCTCGCATATGACGCACACCTGTTGCACACCTGTTAGCCTGTTCCATTCTTCTTCGTTTTCCAAGGCGAGGCTTGGAGGTATTCTTGCGTCCCTTCTGAAGCAACTGACTCGGAGGTACATGTGCTGCCAAGCAAGCGTACTCGACATTGAGAAACGGCCGCTGTGTTACAAGTTTTAGGGAAGTGATAGTTAAACACGAAACTAAGTTGAGAGCTGAAGATTCATGCAGTATGACGGATAGAACGGCCAAAAACAGCGCTAATATTAACGTAGCCGGCTGAGCTAACGTCAAGCTAGCAGACTCAAAGGGTGCTAGCAAAGGAGAGGCTAATGAAGGAAGCGTCCTGTCCGCTATGCAAAGGTCACTGCCACAGAAGAGATGGGTCAAATGGGAAAACTGTTGACAGCTCTGCAAGCAGATATGACAGAAATTAAGGAGGCCAATGCTGGGCTAAGAACCGATGTTGATGGAATACTGCTTCGGCTAGATGAAGCAGAAAACCGCATCTCTCAGCTAGAAGACGAAGGCTTCCAGGTTCGCAACACAGCGGATACAGATGCAAAGAAGTGTGATGAACTGCATCAGGCCGTTGAAAATGCTGCTAACAGAGACAGGCGACAGAACCTGCAGCTCGTCGGCTTGGGGGAGAAGCTTGAAAACGGCAGACCAACAGAATGTGCAAGGAAGATCATTTCGGAAGCCTTGGGTGTTGAACTAGACGGAACACAGCTTCAACGGGTGCGCCGAGCCCCGATACCAATGCCGATAGAAGGCCGACCACCACGGCCAATTATCAGGAGGTTTCTCCAGTTTTCTGGAGCGGGAGCGGGTGTTAGCCGCCGCAAGGGAGACATTTAGAAAAAAGGAGGATATCATCTGGGGAGGCTGCAAGCTGTCATTTTTCCACGGCATGACTAAGGAGATGGCGGAGAAAAGGAGAACGTTTACTGATGTAAAGAGCCGGCTGCACAATCTTGATGTGCGTTTTACCGCTCTCTTCACTCCAGAAGAGCGATCTCCCTGTGTCTCTCTGTGTGCGGGGCCTAACATACATGCTGCTGCGGACACAGAGATCTGTCGGGGACGGAGCCTTCAGAGAGTATAGAGACACATTTCGAATAAAAATTGACTAAAACGTTTTGAGTTTTTGTCGACTAAAACTACGAAGGATAGGAATGACTCAAATGTGACTAAAACTAATAACCGTTTTCGTCTAAAGACTAAATCAAAAGCAGCTGCCAAAATGAACACTGAAATATGTGAACACAAACCTACAGACTGGGGGTTGGGAGATCATAGGAGGGGGGGGGGAAGAGCTGTGGAATGTGACCATCCTCCTTGGGAGACTTCCTCCACACATTCCGATGGCCAATTCTTTTTAAACAAAGAGTTTGCAACATACAGCATAGGCAACATGGGAGGTGGGGGCTGGTGAACGGTATGGTCAATGTTTGTAAACACAATCCCCAGGATGTGTCCTTATCAAACCAAAAGAGAAAATGCAGATATCATTCTCTCTCTCGACTCGCTGGTATCTCTGTGGCCTTTGTATGTATACAGTAGGCTACAGTATAGCCCAACCATTTAGACATTTTTTCCCGTCAAGAGTTTGAATTGGAGAAGGGTAATGGTTATCGATGGTGCTTTTAAAGCCTATTGTATAATAACTGTGATTTATTTTGCTTTTCAAATGCATATGGATGCCCATTTACACTGCTCTTCCCGTCAAGAATATGAATAGAACCTAGTTAGATCACTTAGACACATCCTGGGGATTTCAGAATGGTACTGGATTTTTGATTTTTTGTATTGGCTTCATATCGCAATAGCCTATATCAGGGTTGCCAACTTTGGGTAACTGGCTGGAGTGAGATTTTGATATCATGGGTTTAATTACACATATGCGCACTAAATGACTGCTATCGTGTCAGTAGCGGGACATTATTATATATATGATATATACAAATACACAATATTGGACACAGACTATAAAGGGCACAACGTTTCATTCACTAATGAAAGTCAAACACATGTTTGTTTCCACTGTTTTATTGTGTGCATAGGCCTGTCGCGATAAGCAATTAATTGACTTATCGTACGATAAATACTCGATAACTCGATAACTTTTCTGACCTCGATAAATTGCCATTTACACGAGGATGTGACTATTAGTTGGAAAGGATGTACTTGAGTTATTATTATATATTATCATTATGTCAGTGGTCTACAATGGTCATACAACGGTGCCGACAATTTTAGCGTTTATCGCAATAATTTCCGGGGAAATGTATCCAACAAAATTAATTATCGTGAGAGGCCTATACATGAAACACACACACACAAACAAATCTACAGACTTACTCCAAACTGCCAAATATATGAATTAACGCACTCTCACTCTCATATACTCTTTGACTCTATTTTGGCCTAGTAGAACATGAACAGCAGACTTTTTTATCATTTCTACTGGATCTGCGCATGCGCAATACGGGTCGGGGATTGACCAACCGGCTCCCACTGCTCTGCTGTCTGTTAACGTTGTTAAGAGTGGTGGGGCGGATCGACAGTTTGAGCAGCTGTCAACTCAACAATGTAAATAACCAACCAAAAACGATCACCGGTTCATCTTGTTTTTGGCATGAGAGTAGTTTGGGCAGCGTGAGAGCATGAGATTGAGAGTGAAAGCGTGTGTAACACGCCAGATGCATGAGAGTTGGCAACCCTGCTATATTCCTGAACAGCTCTCAACACTCATATGAAACAGAACTGTTCTTACAATGTGTGTTGGAAGGATTTATTAAATTAATATGCATATTTTATTGTGTAAACACACACCTGATCACCTGAGAGCTGCCGTTTCATTCACACTGTTTAAAAAAAAAAAACGGTCTGATTTTAACAACTCAATGTGTGATTGTTATAGCAGTAATATTAGACACTAATAATACAGTAAACTATTAACACTGTACATATAATTGTTTGCCCTTGGGATTAGGATTATCGAGATCCGTGCTGCATTTTCCTCCGGTCGGATGTGATATAAAACAAAGCGATTATTTTTGTTGTTATAAACTCACGTGGATTAAACTACATGTATTAGTGCATTTATTTCAATTCGCGAACATACAGTATGATATATTAAATGATCGTGAGGATGATGATTGAAAATCGTTTGTTTGAGCCGGGCTGCATTTCCTGATGAAAAAACATAGCGATGATTTTGTATTTACGCCAACGTGAATTAAACAACATTATTTTGTTAAATAAAAACATGGTGATGTTTTGTAAATGATTACATGTCTCTTATTTAGCACAGAATATGATCCTATCCGTGACATATGGATCTTACCTGTAGATCTATCTCTCTCTTGTGATACGATGGCAACAGCAGCGGCAGCAGCTTGGCGTGGGGGTGCCAGCTTCTCCGATCGTACTAAATCAGAAGTTTACCGAACAACTGATAATAAGGTTATTGTGGAAGATGAACTTTTGAACTTCCTTGTCATCAAAATGAAAACTCTGAATCATGATGACATTGTTTTATTGGCCTCAAACAATTTCAACTCTGAGTGGATCGAAGCCTCGAAGAAGATACTGTTTGAGCTGTGTCCTCAAACGACGCAGCGCTGTGTTACACACAAAGGAGCACAGAAAGACGCTAACAATATAAAAGCGTGCTTGAAGGTGCTAAATGAATGTGGGGAGAATATACCAAGATTCGTCTCCCACTATCTGGATGACCTCCCACCAGTTTCCTACGACCACATTGATGTCTCAGCATTGCTGGGGCGGTTGGAACAGCTGAATAAGGACATGTGCTGTGTGAAAAAAACGCTCGAAGCTCAAACTGATGCCTGTGAAGGTCTGCGGGTGACGACCATGGCCTTCGATGACCGGGTGTCCGCAATTGAGAAGCCCTGTGGATATACCAGCGTTGAACCCAGGGGCGGGGTATGTGAGGCCATGCAATCAAGTGCGGCCAGCAGCTGTGTGTGCTGACCAGGAGGTAACAGTGGCTGGAGGAGGCTGCAGCAGCTCTGTGGGATTCGTGTCCACACCACAGCCACCAAAGTCTCCTTTGTGGTCCCGTGTTGTGAAGGAAGGACACCGAAGCAAGGTGACACCAGAGCATAATCCAGCAGCAAGACAACGGGGAATGCGAGCACTTCTGAAACGGGAGAGGAAGAAAACGGGTATAGTTGGAACTGGCCCGGTGAGTTCTAACGTACAAGTTGTGATCACAAAGATGGTGAGTGTGTTTGCCACTAAGTTTGCCCCTCAACTGGAAGCTAACATGCTAACTGAGTATCTGAGTGAGAAACTTGGCCGAGCAGTTACTTGTCGGAAGATCGAGTCGGCACAGAGCCGGTTCAGCTCATTTCACGTCACTGCCGAATGCAAGGAAGTGGCAGAAATGTATGACCCAGAGCTGTGGCCAGCTGGCACCTATGTCCGACGCTATTATGAGCCAAGACGGCCTGCTAGTGGGTTGCTTGCGGGTGATAGCACTACTACAAACAATGTGGTCGCTCCTGTACAACACAGGAATCATGCATCTGCTGATGTAAATGACTGTAGTACATAAACAATAGGATGCGGGTGGTGTCATATAACACGCTTGGCCTACGTGTGGGGCACAGTGCTGCTGATAAAGCAAGGCGGCTGGTTGTTGATAAACTGTTGGAGGAATGTGATATTCTGTGCTTACAAGAGACATGGTTACCTAAGCAAGATCTGGAAAGGCTGAATACACTACATCAGGCCTATTCAACTGGCGGCCCGCGGGCCAGATGCGGCCCAGAACCAACTCCCGAGTGGCCCAGCCTCCCGTAGCCAAATTCCTACACTAGTACAGACCATGAACGCAGCACTCCGTGTTGCATAGAAACCACCAAACCACAACGCAGCACGTTTTTTGAAAGTGCATCTAGTGGTGCTAGTAACGGTGGTCCTATGATAGCAACTCTAAAACATGTCTCTCTCAACTCTGAAGCGTAAACAGAGACAAAACGGTCATTTATCTTGTGGAGCAGATCCAAGTCAAGCTGGACCTTTTCGCGACCGACCTGAGCACGGGTCGGATACTGCATTTTCTGACGCTCCCCAAACACATCCCATCCCCGGCACAAATCACGGATGTGATGACAGATTTCATTGCGAGGTTGAAAGAGAACTTTGCCGGTCGATTGGATGGACTTGCTCTGCCCACAGAGGTGATGATGGGCTTTGCCAGAGACCCCTTCACTGTTGCAATAGAGAGGGACGTATCAACCAGAGCAAAGGAAGTGGTCCCCTGCATCGACAAGGGGAAATATACACTGGAACTTATTGACATGCAGCGCACTAACGGGCCAGCGAAGTTTTGGAG
The DNA here is from genome assembly GCF_949606895.1 of Notothenia rossii. Lineage (NCBI taxonomy): Eukaryota > Metazoa > Chordata > Actinopteri > Perciformes > Nototheniidae > Notothenia > Notothenia rossii. The sequence goes on along the minus strand of NC_136901.1, from coordinate 62,965,942 downwards.
TGATGTCAACAAACAGCAGTTCCCTAACGTTCAGAAAGTAGCGATCTGTGTGCTCAGTATGTTTGGATCAACATACACATGTGAATCAAGCTTTTCACACATGAACTCAATCAAAAGTAGCACTCGCTGCTCCCTGACTGACAGCACACCTGTTTTAGGATTGCATTGACATCCTATGAGCCAAAAATCACTGCTCTTGTTCAAAACAAAAAATGTCCCTTCTCCCATTGAGAAAGTCAGCGATGACAAATCACAAATGAGGTGATAGTAAGCACCTAGTTTATAGTAGACGTGTAGTGTAGTATTCATTCATGTGTTGGTTACCCTTATTCCTTGTTATGGGTTTGTGCACTGAAGGGTTTGACAGTTCTTTCAGTATTCATTTAAATGCACTTTGTAATGTGGCTGGGTCAAATGTGACCAAAACGTATGATTTTTTTGTTATTACTTGAAAAGTGAAAAAATAGTATTGCTACAGTACTACCTCTTTGTGTTGCATTGGAGCTCTTTAGCTGTTTTTTTTTTATATGTGAGGACATTTATTAAGACTGCTATTATTGTATTCAGTTAAATGCACTTTGTGATGTGCCTGGTTAAAAAAAAAACCCTGAATATTTGACTTCTAAAGCAAACAAATGTAAAGCTACAACTGTGCACTTTTTTTCAGATTCTGGTAAATTAATGCTAATTTGTTGTGTTTTTATGCACTTTTTGACGTACCTTTGTTAGATGAACAATTAATAAAAATGGCATGTTCTTCATCGCAGTAATATGTGTTGGTTTAAAATGTGTCACTACCCGCTTTTTACAGGCCGCTGAATGTCTGGCCCAGCTGAATTTTGTAGTTATAAAATCTGGCCGAACTGAATATGTAGTTGAATAGCCCTGCACTACATGCTCATTTTCATGGAGTTGGAGAGTCAACTACTGATCTCTGTGATAAAATTGCCCATGGCAAGATACCTGGTGGTGTGGCGATTCTCTGGAACAGTAAATATGATCTTTTGGTTACAGTGGTAAGATTGGACGTGGACTGGGCCATTGGTATAGAGATCAAGTATGAAAATAGGTCATTTATTATCGTAAATATATACACACCTTATGAATCATATGAAAATGAAGATGAATATCGCAATAGAATGGCATTTGTTAACTCAATAATTAAGGATAATGCCACAACCTGTGTGTATGTCGTTGGGGACTTGAATGCTGACATTTCGGATGATAAATCTCTGTTTGGCAAATGTTTACTGTATTTTTGTAATGATAATAATCTCATACTGTCAAGTAAATCTCTTCTACCTGAGAAAAGCTTTACATATCAATCAATCAATGTTTATTTATATAGCACAATATCACAAATGTTACATTTGTCTCAGTGGACTTCAAAGTTTGTACAGAATATCAGTATGACAATACGACACCCTCTGTCCTTAGACCCTCACATCGTACAAGGAAAAACTTCCAGAGAAAACCCCACAGTTTAAAGGGAAAAATGGGAGAAACCTCAGGGAGAGCAACAGAGGAGGGATCCCTCTCCCAGGACGGACAGACGTGCAATAGATGCCGTGTGTAAATTGAAAAGATTTATATTAGACATATATTAGTGAAGCATGGCATACTGTGTCATGGCTAGATCACTGTATATGCACAGCTGATGCACACGCTTCTCTGGACAACATTGACATTTTTTATGAGTTGGCCACTAATATTGGCCAAAATATTCCTTTTGTATTAACCCTAAATGTTGAATATATTCCGGTGCTATCTGTCAATGACAATAAAACGTACACAGGGAAGCTGGATTGGTCAAAGTTAAGAGAGAAGGATATTAATCACTATACCTCACTCACTGACAAATCATTAGACTTGGTTGTAATTCCTAGAGAAGCAATGCTGTGCAGTGACACCAACTGTACAAATGCGCAGCATAGTAGTGATCTATGTTTTACATATGATCTTATTATTGATGTGTTAAATGCCTCAAGTAAGGGTTTTTACAACAGTAAGAAAAAGGAGCATAGTATAAAACCTGGATGGAATGAACATGTGACTGAGCTACACACTGCTGCTAGAGATGCTTTTAAATTGTGGGCCGAATCAGGAAGGCCGAGACAGGGGTCTTTGTTTGAACATACACAGTCCACTAATGCCAAATATAAGTATGCTGTCCGCTTCATTAAAAAAAATGAGGACACAATGAGGGCTGACTCACTTGCCAGAAAGCTGCGCAACAATAGTTGCTATTATTTCGGGAAAGAGGTCAAAGTCATAAACAGCTGTAAGACTCCCTTACCGTCTTCCATTGAAGGAGTGTGTGGGTCAGACAACATCGCTGAACTGTGGCGACAACACTATCATGAGTTGTTCAACTGTGTTAAGAGTGATGCATTTGTGGTTGAAAAGGTTGACTCCACTGAAAATGTTACGGTTAGATCAGAGGAAGTCTACAACACTATAATGAATCTAGAAAATAACAAAGCTTGTGGCCCGGATCTCATCTCAGCTGAACACTTAAAACATGCCAGTTTTAATCTTGCTCCTCTTCTTGCTCTGTGTCTTACTGGTTTCCTTAATCATGGTGTCTTACCAGATTCCATGTTATCTGTGCTACTTGTGCCAGCCATCAAGGATAAAGCTGGGAAGATTTATGGCATTGATAATTAGAGACCAATCACTTTAGCTAGCATTCTCTCCAAAGTGTTTGAGAAAATTCTGTTGGATAGGCTGGAAAGGTATTACCACAGCTGACAACCAGTTTGGTTTTAAAAGAAAACATGGCACAGATACAGTATGTATAACATCTGAAGATGTGTAGTTTACTAGTTTTATTCATGTCTTTACATAATTTTACAGGATATTGCTATATACTATTTCTCATGTTTTACTTCTACACATTAATATCTGATTTGTAAAACATCACAGACAGAAAGGTATATCCGTCATTTAATGGTAAGCTATTGAAATTGTGATTCCATAGATGTTTCTCCCATCACCCAAATCCCCTGACTATTCTCTCAACTCAGTATTTACATTCTTATATTTAAAGAAAATCAGTAATATCTTTAAAAACTACAAGTCCTTTTCTATCAGCTGTGCACCGTTATGGTGTTAATATAACCTATCTACCAATTGGATCGAATATAAAAGTCAGCCAAATTACTATTGATACTGCAGGAGACGTATTTTGGGAAAAAAAATGCAAGATGTTGTTTGATTGTTGATATATTTATGATCCACGTCACATATTCAGTTTTGACGGCAGTTCTCCTGTTTGTCCAGAAGTCTTCTCATCAGGGCTCTATAACTAAAGAACTACGGCAGATTTAATGCGGCCGAACCGTGTATTACAATGCCGTTATGTGATGACTTCCAAAGAGAAAAGCAAGAACACTCTGAATAAAGTATTATTTTTATTTTTTTTAAATGTTTTCGGATATCATATCGCATTAACATCATATCCCAACATGCATTGCGGCTAAAACATCCAATCAACCAGCTTCAAGCTGAGGATCTTGGGTAATCTGTTCAGTGGGTGGTTTGTGGTGTGTATAGCTCGAAATGTCCCTTATAGGCCTACGTCTGTTTCCGGTGACTTTATTTACGGCTAAAAAGCCCAAGAAATTAAACGAATAAATAAAAACAAGGATATTTGTGTGTTGTTGTTGAGTAAATAACAGTGTGTTATTTAGAAAAGAATAACAAATTAGAAGGAAAAAAAGACTTTAAAATTACAGATTTCAGTATTTTGAGGCTCTAAGCCCCATTTATTTTCCTCAAAGACGGCAAATGGGACACAAATAAATAAAAAGATAAAACACTGGCATGTAATTTACCTTAGAATAAATAGAATGGTTTGAATAATATATGAGAGTAAAATCTACGTCACTTTACAGCCCCGCCCACTTTTGGGGAAACAAACACTGTCATTTGAACGGCGATCAAGCCTGAAGCCACAGAGATTTTCTTTTACTGTCCTTTGTTCTTAGAGGAAGTACAAAAACACGTAACTCTGGATTTCATTTAATGTTTGAGGTGCAATAAACGACACAGCAGCTTTTTGGCATGTTACAACTATTATTTTCTGCCTCGCTCATGAGAGTAATAGCTGGCGAAATTACAGCCTCATCTACTGATTTCAAATGTGTGCTCTAAAATGATATTTATAAATGACTATTATCATTATCATAAGCAAGACAATAAATGGCAAAGATATATAGAAAATAAACGTATTTGAGATACGTTCATAACGAACGTAACGTGGGAGAAAATACGTTTCTAGCTAAACGTAATTGAGAATGCAGTTTAGTTCTATGGGAACGTAATTTTTAGGAGACAGGGTTGCTGGGCAGCGCGGTCCCGTGGGTTGGAAGCACGTTCATAATGCCGAGGAAAATAACTCTCAGAATAACGTTATTAGCACATTTTACAACTTGAGGACCGAATGTTTTTAATAAGGGCTATACAAATGTTCATACTGGGTAGTTTATTTAGTTTAAAAAAATTATCCAAAGATTTACAGACCACTCTTTCCCTATTTAAGTCAATAGGAAGTGTTTCCGGGCCTAGCAACCTAACGGAAGTGTAGTACTGTCGTTTGGCCACAACGAATATTCTCATCAGAATCCGGCGCACTTCCTGGGGGCTTGGTGCTTTTTGTTTTGAAATCACTTCCGCGAGTTTCGCGGCCCCTCCCCCCTCGCTCCACTGACCATTTAGTAAGGTAAAAAGCAAAAGGGCAAAAACGCCTCTCAGACGCTCTTCCGTTTACTTTTTTAATAAAGAAAAACAAATGGTCCGTAGATACACAGATTCATCTCCCTCCATCATGTTGATTTGAATCTGAAGTTGAACATGAGCCCGCCCCGCTCGACCTTCTGAGCCAATCACAGAGCGATAATGACCTGCCTTCCGTTTCAACCATACTCCTTCCATTTCCACTATACTTTCTCTCACACATAAATGCATTCTTCTCTTGCATACATATGTCACCCGCTCTATAGAAATCAGTCGGAAGTCGCAACAGCTCATTTCAAAATAAACGTGGATTTGCGTAAAAAAATATTTTTTCGGGGTTCGGGTGTTTTGTTTGATTTTAAACAAACAAAGTCTTGGCTTTCAGAATATGAAACTTTTATTTCCAAACTCACACGATAAATACATTCTTTAAGCTTGTAAAGGGAAGATGACAGGCAATCTGCTCTTCCGCAGCGTCGCCCCCCCTCCCTCCGGCTGACATTATGAATGTAAGCGTAGAGTATCATAAATAACACGGCAGGGTCCGTTACAGTTTGTTTTCATTTGAATTCAATTAAACAAAGTCTTGGCTTTCAGAATATTAAACTTGTTTCGGCAAATTCAGATGATAAATACAACTTTGAAGCTTGTAACGGCATAATTACAAGCGGAGAACGGAGTAATGTAACGTCACAGCAGGCATAACAACGGCCAGTGTTTCTCGTGAGGGTTTACCCCGGGAAACAAACGCAATACACACAAATGCAAAAAGACACAAACACACACACACTCGCGAGCTTCCCCCAGACCAGTAATCCAAACGAAAATATCTTCCCTCCGTAGTATTTTGATCATTTGCTCCGCTAATAATCAATCAGATCAATGGATTCCAGAGAAGAGAAAACTTTGAAGGCCTTTTTCTCAAAATGATGACTCTGTAACAGTCATTATATAATGTGACACATTTCGCTTAATATTTGGAGTACAAAAACAATCCTGATTCATTAGAAAGCTAGGAATATCCTCTTTCCAGCAGTGTATACAACTCAAAATGTGTCTTTGGGTCAATGCCACTGATTTCGATAGAGCAGGTCAGATATATTGTCTTCAGACATACGGTACATACATTCTTCTCTTGCATACATATATTGTCTTCATACATACATACATATATTCTTCTCTTGCATACATATTGTCTTCAGACATGCATATATTATTTATAATATTAAATGTAAACATTGAATGAATGTGCATGAGAGCAACATGTATAAATATGAATATGAGAACAAAATGTATAAATGTGTGAGTGAAAAATGTATAAATATGTGAGTGACAATATACAGATGTAGCGCTTCATTTCAAACGCCTACCCGTGCGGGTCCGTGATCTGCATGGGGTGGGCCCCTGCTGAAAAGGAAAACCCCCCCGCAGGACTTGATACGCCCCCTTGATAAATAAATGTAATTTTAATTAAACCAGCTGCAATGGATCATGGATCCACCAGGGGGAGCCGTGAAAAGCTGCCACACTGGAACTCATGTGAAATAAACAGCTGATAGATCTACAGGTATCTGATATAGCGGATATTTGTTAAGATCCATATGTCAAGGATAGGATCATATTCTGTGCTAAATAAGAGACATGTAATAATTAACAAAACATCACCATGTTTTTATTTAACAAAATAATGTTGTTTAATTCACGTAAGTACAAAACCATCGCTATGTTTTTTCATCAGGAAATGCAGCCCGGCTCAAACAAACTATTTTCAATCATCATCCTCACGATCATTTAATGTATCATATGTTTGCGAATTGAAATGAATGCACTAATACATGTAGTTTAATCCACGTGAGTTTACAACAACAAAAATAATCGCTTTGTTTTTATGTCACATCCGACCGGAGGAAAATGCAGCACTGCTCTCACTACCGATAATCCTAATCCGACGGGAAAACAATAATATGTACAGTGTTAATAGTTTACTGTATTATTAGTGTATAATATTACTGCTATAACAATCACACATTGAGTTGTTAAAATCAGACCGTTTTTTTTTTTTAAACAGTCTGAATGAAACGGCAGCTCTCAGGTGATCAAGTGTGTGTTTGCCAGTGTTGGGACTAACGTGTTACAAACTAACGCACACAACTACCTTTTGCGGTAACTAATAACGTTACTAGTTAACTATTCCCATTCAGTAACGCCGTTATAGTTACTGTGATTTAAATGGGTGCGTTACTGCGTTACATTATGTGATCCAACTGAACCGAATCTCCCTGCGGATGTAATTTACAGGCGAATACAGCGATGTCCTCTCACAGTACCATGGAAAAGTGAAAGTGACCAGAGAGGAGTGATGATTGGTTAACGCGGGGTAACATTTCAGGGTAAGCCAATCAGAGACAGAGTTGGGCGGGTCTTGCCTTATGGGGAAAATACACAGGCACACAAACACTTGCTAACACACACACATACACGGCAACGCCCACCACCAGCACACACACTATGGCAGATGCAAGTATCAGCGAGAGCAGCAGCGCATTTACAACTCGGAGATATAACCACTATTTTCAATTTGTGGGGATAAAGGACGCACAAAATATTACGGTCAAATGTAAACTGTGTGCAGGACAGAAATCATTGTCCACATCGGATAACAGCAATGCCAATCTCCTGAAGCACCTAACTAATGTACATAGGGCTATAAAGACCCCACCGTCTCAACCACCGGCAGTGACCAGATGGAGCAACACCATCTAAAGAGCCAAAAACGATTTTTTTAAATCGCCAAATGTCACCCAGAGTCAACTAAACAGATTGATTGCTGAAAATAGTTTGTTTGTCTTCAGTCTGACAGTTTATTATTTATCTAATTGTTACTGCCAAAAGAGTGTAGTTCTTGTTTAATTGTTGCACTGCCAAAATAGTGTAGTTGTTGTTAATGTGTACACTGTGGTGATTGACATTATTCACCCACGGATCTATGGGTTAGGGCAGGGGTTGGCAATCCAAAATGTTGAGAGCCATATTGGACCAAAAAAAAAAAAAAATCTGTCTGGAGCTGCAAAAAATTAAAAGCCTTATATAAGCCTTATAATGAAGGCAACACATGCTGTAAGTGGCTATATTAGCCTACTATCAAAATTATAAGTAGGCTACAAATACATAATGAGCATTCATGATTAAATGTTTATTTTCCCTGCAGCGCATCCTGGAGAGAATGACGCACCACGTGACTACTCTGCTGTACGATGGTGCTTTAAGTTGAACTTCCATTATAATATTAATGTATTATGTTTCGTTGCATTGATGAAATTATAGAAATACAATAAAGAAATCAGATTTTTTTTGTCATTTTTATTTTAGGATTCGAAAAAACAACAACAAAATGTGCAACGTGCATAATAGGCCTCCTGTAATTTCAGACCTCCCCATGGAAATAAAATGCAGTCCTTTTCAATCCTCAATAATACAATACAATACAATCCTCTTCTCTTTTCCCCCTTATCTGGGCAACAGACAGAGTGCAATAAAACAGCAGCCTTTTGAAAAGGTAAAGTATATACAATTAAAATAATACAGTTTAAGTTCGATTTCTGTGCATTATCCTCTTCTCTTTAGTTTTCTGCAAATGTGCAAGGGTAAAATGCAGCAGCACCCTCTTCTCTTTTGACACGCACAATACAATGCAGCCATCCTCGGACCTGAGCAACAAAACACAATAATATCCCTGTGTCATTCCAAATATATACTGACAAAAATCAGAAATCACTTTATAAAAACAGCCACTTTGTTACTAAATATGTGCCTATGACAGGATTGTGTTCTTACCCGTTTAATGTGACTTCTGTTTTCGGACATCACTGGACAGCTTCTCAACATCGGGCATGTAAGATGTAACTTTAATCTTCACGCAGGACTGCAAGCTCTCATCTGTGAGGCGGGTGCGGTATTTGGATTTTATGTAGTTCATGTTTGAGAATATCTGCTCGCACAGGTATGTTGATCCAAAGATGGATAATACTCCAAATGCATATTTCTTCATGTTCCTATAACTGTCTGGAAGAGCATTCCATGTTTCAAACACAAGTTTCTCGGGTGTTGGGAGGCTTTCAATTTCGCTCCATTTGTGGCTTTGGGCAAGCTGGGCTTTCTGGCGAGTGAAATCTTCAAGCTCGGCTGTCAGACTTTTGAATTTGGACATCCATAAATCTTTGTCAGCTATATCAGCCATTTTCATTTCAAGGTCAGCTTGATTTACTCCTGGGAATGTGTGCAACAAGGACGGGTCAATCTCCAGGGGTGTGACAGGGAAAGATAGTGTCATTTTTTCCTTTCGGAACTCGCTAAATCTGCTCCCAAATGCAGTTTGCATATCAACGATCGCACCTTGTAAATAATCACCGTTGAGTGTGTGATCGTGATGGGCTTCTTTGAACTCTCTCAGGGAGGGGAAGTGAGAGAGCGTGCCTCGCTGTACATCTCTGGCGAATACAGTCAGCTTGCGCTCGAATGACAAAACAGCTTCCAGCATTTGCAGTGCAGTGTTTCCCCGGCCCTGGAGACTTTTATTCAGCATGTTTAGGTGACTTGTCATCAGGGGCGTAGCTGGAAATTCTGGGCCCCATGAAAGAATCTATTTGTGGGCCCCCAATCCATGCGAGTGCGCATTAGCGCGCACGCTAAAAAAAATGTGGCCATTTATTTATTGATGAAAACGCATAATATGGTTTTTACCTATACATTCGGATCAGCAGTTCAGCACCAGTTCAGGATGTCGCATTGCGTTCATCTTCAATGAATGGACCAATGCAATAGTCTACCAAACAACCTTGAGTTGCACTAGCTAGGCATATTTTCCCCTATTCTTGTGACAATGTTTTCTGATACTCAACATACAAAAGCTGTTACTTGTCCTGTCTCTCTGTAATCCCATCTCCAACACAAATAGTCTACTCAAGCACACTATTAGGTTGACAGACACTTACATTTTGATGTGCTCTGTAGTATACAATCGTTCCCTGCTTGGATATACCTTTTACGAAGCAGATTTTGAACTGTCGCGGGCAGAGCACTAGCTTTTTTGCTGTAGCGGCCGGGTTGCTGCCTTTCTCAGCAGAGTGCTAAAGCCCTACCTGTTACACGCGCAAGTAATTCGAGGAGGCGCGAGTGACAAGTGTTGAGTTATTGGTGGGGACAATTCAGGATTCTTGGATACTGGTGGGGTCAGAACCTTGCGTCCACCCCCAAAACGACACGATGAAACCCAACCTCGAAAACCCTGTTGAAGTTAAAGAACTGTAATGGACTGCAAGAAATCAACATGCACTGACTATCAACTTTATCTTTTGTCTATTTAATTGAAAATTACACCCAATACAGGAATGAACAAACAAAAAATCTCAACATTCTTTGACTTATTAAATTAAGATTTGAACAACACAAGGACAAAAGTATAAATTAACTGAAGATTTGAACATAATTATAAAACAATAAACTCTCAGGACATGAACACACTTACAGCAAACAATGAAAAATGTAGTGCGAGAGGACTATGCATCAGATAGTAATTGTTCACAATGTGGGCTGTAGCCTGTCAGCTTACTATAGGGAAACATCCCACAATCCTGTCATAGACTGGATTTTTATTCCTAAATCCCGAACGCCAATCGCCGGACCTTCTTGGTGGCAAAATCTTTTACGAGCTCTTTGAAATCAAGTGACAGAGCCAGCTTGCTTTCAATCGATAACATTGCAAGGCTGTTTAACCTCTCTTGCGACATGGTAGATCTTAAATAGCTCTTGATAAGTTTCAACTTACTAAATGATCTTTCACCACCAGCTACGGTAACTGGGAGCGTCAAGAAAATTCTGAGGGCAATGCAAACGTCTCCAAAAATGCTCTGGAGTTCCATCTTGTATATTGCATTCAGTAGATCAAGAGAGCTACAATCAGGGGGGAAAGTGGCAGAAAATATTTTATTGAGATGCCTTATCTCACTCTCAAACTGATCTGTGAGATCCTGTGAGTATTTCTCCCTCAGTGGCTGACACACAGAAGCCATGACACTGTCACTCAACTTCCCAATTTTAAGTATGGCAGCAAATTCTTCAACAATATTTGCTGTTGTTTGGAACCGAGTGTCCAAGTCACTTATGATCTGGTCCATGGCAGTGAGAAACACAGTGTTAAGGAATGTTGTTTCTGGCCTATCCTCCTGACCTGTTCCTTCAGCAGTTTCATCATGAAACCTCTTCCTCCTCCTCTCACGGCAAAGTTCTTTTTTGAAATGAGGTGGAACCTCCATTTCCTTAGCTACCATTGATGCCTCAGACAGAATAGCATCCCATCCATTTCTGAGAGTCTGCATCTCATCTCTTAGTGCAGCAACATTACCTGCCTCCACCTCTATTGAGATTTTCCCTGACTGGAGTATCACATTTCTGTCATCAATAGATTGCAATACTTTCACCCAAATGGTGAGAAGGACAATGGCATCAAATGACATGAGGTAGTTCCTCAGACCAACAGCTTCAGATCTGGCCTCACCTGTGAGACTGCATGAGCTCAGTATGGTAGCAAGGGCTTCAATGACACCAGGTAGGTGCTTTGCTACAGGTTTCACAGCATCAATTCTCGCACTCCAGCGAGTGTCAGATAGCCTATATACAGAGCAACCTGTTTTCTTTTTGTATATAGACCAACGAGATGGACTGGCACTTACAAATGTGTAGAGGCGGTTAATGTAACCAAAAAAGTTGGATACTTCAGGGCTCGATTCTGCAGCATGCACGCCTACCAGATTCAACGTGTGGGAGGCACAAGGTGAGAAAGTAGCAAGATTATTCTTTTTCAGTATTTGTGCTTGGACTCCCTTGATTTTCCCTGACATATTCGCCCCATTATCATACCCTTGCCCCCTGCAATCACTAATGTCTATCCCTAGATCCAGAAGCACACTCTCCATCATGCCTGCTATTTCACATCCTGTTTTTCCGTTGAAATCTTTGAATTCAATAAATCTTTCAGTGATCTCCCATTCGCCTGTGTCTTCATTATAATGTACATATCTTATGAGCACAACATTTTGCTCGGTGTGGGAAATGTCAGGCGTTGCATCACAAATGATTCCATAGTATATGGCATCCTCCCTTTCCGTCAGAATGGTTTTTAAAACCTTTCCCCCACACAATTCAATAAACTCGTTCTGGATGTCTGGGCTCAGATAATGAGTTAGCTGGCTTCCTTTTTTGATTTTGTCTAAGTGGTCTTTCAAGAGTGGATCATATCGTGACAAAAGTTCTAGCGTACCTACAAAATTTCCATTGTGGACATCGCCCAAAGCATGCGTTTTACCTCGGAAAGCTAAATTCCTCGTTGCCAAGTGCAGAGTGACATCAAGGAGTCTCTGCAAGATAGCTTTGTTTTTCTCAATTTCAGACTGTAGCTCTCTCTGCAACTGATGATCAACGCCACATGCAGTCATAACCGAACACTGTAGGTGTTTCCATCGCAAATAACAGTCCCTGTGATTCCTACTTGTTTCATGGCTTGGGAATTTATCATACATGCGACGCCACTCGACGTCACACATCTTGTATCCCTGGTCACTACTCAAAGCACTAAGAGAGGGTATTTTTTGCTCCTTGGAGAAAAGAACACATGGTATGCAGAACAGTGCATTTGCACTTTCACTGTGAATCAACCAGTCCCTTTTCACTTTTCCCCTACCCTTATCTGCTTTGGTGTATTTCAAGTAATCTGGAAATCTCTTTCCCTTTGAATCATGTGGAATTTCTTGATCTGTTTCTCGCATTGCTAATTTCTTTACAATAGTTGCCCTGTCCTTGTCACTCATCCTAGCTGGGAACAACCCTGGGTCAAGTGATAGCAGATCTTCTACCTCAGACACCACTACAGGTGGCTCAGTATCTGTGGCATCCTGTGTCGGAGCCTCACTTTGTCCCTGACATTGACTGTCCATAGCTGCTTCCTCCTCATCTGTGCTGCTTTCATGGTCCTCGACCTCTTCTTGTACTGGTACCTCTGCCTCTTCACCTCTGCTCTCCTCGTTGGCTGCCTTGCTCGAAGGCCCTGGCTCTAGAGTATCCATAGTGTACATAATTTATAAAATGCCCTATAATAGTAATAACACAGTACAGCTCGACCTATCTCTTAATTGTTATAATAATAATAATAATAATAATAATAATAATAATAATAATCATTTGTATAGATATTTTTCAATTGCTCAAATCTAGCTATAGCTACTGTAACAACCTCAATTTAATGTGCCAGTGGTCAATGGTATTGCAATTACTGGAAGAACTAGAGTAACTAAATGTGAATATTACCTAAAGTTGTATTCAATGCATGGTAAGCATATTTAAAATCTGTTTGTTAACCCCAAGCCCTGCTGCTTTACCTCCCTCTCCTTCAACTGGGAACCGGCCTGAGGGAAGGGGTACTGATCCTGAAGCCGCATCTGTGCATTAGAGCAGATGTGATTAGCATGTAACATTATACAGGTTAGGTTAGCTAGCCATAGCAAAAGGGCATAGCTGCTGGATACAAATTCACTGGGCTCATCGACACTCATCTAATTTTTGATAGCAACAGGTAGCTAACGTCAGCCACAAAATGTTGGCTAAGCTGTTATGGGCTTCAAAACAAGTTCTGTGAATAAATACCTTTCTTGTGAAAATACTTGGTGACTATCTGTCGACCTCTTTTATTATTTTCCTCTTGCTGACGTTTTTTCTTTCGTTTCTGAGCTCCTGATTCATGAGCTGTAGAGGACATTTTCCTGTCAGTCTGTTCAAGCTGCAAGCTGCTGGTGCACTGCTGTGCCGCCTAGTTATAGTTGAAAGTGGGGGTGCAAGATTAGTAACTGGCAGGCAAGGGGTGGTTTGGAGTGGGTCAGGCACGACCACCTCCATGGCAGAATTGTTTTAATTTAATGAACACCTGTACGTGCAATTTCCTGCAATATAGAGCACAGAACTGTCTCAAAATCCTATGGGATCCTAAAGGATTCCTATAGGGTTCCAAAAACGTATAGAGATTCCTATAGCATCTTTTGACTAGGGATGTTATCCTAGGTCTCTTTCTCACTTCCTCTGCCTCCTCCCTGAGTCTGCACAGTCACCACATCATTCTACATTAAGGAGAGCAATACACTTATGAGTACACTGAACTGGTTTGAATACACAATCTTTATGCTACTCTGTAAAGAAAGGGAGAGAGGGGGGAATATATTATCCAAGTATTTGTGTCTTAATTTGTTATGTTATCCTACACTTTAAGCTGACTGATATTTCCATTACCTGTAACTCTTGTGTCTCTTTCTCTCCTTCTCTGCCTCCTCCCTGAGTCTGCACTGTCACCACCACATCATTCTACACAGGAGAGCAATACACGTATGAATACACTGAACTGGGTTAAATACATGATTTTTTATTTTTTCTGCCATGTTCTACCTGGTTGGCTGGCTGGCTACACACACACACACACACACACACACACACACACACACACACACACACACACACACACACACACACACACACACACACACACACACACACACACACACACACACACACACACACACACACACACACACACACACACACACACACACACACACACACACACACAGTGTGCAGGTTAGTTACAGTAGGAGATGGGCTTCTATCATATTATCTTCTATCATTCTATAATTCATTCTTCTTTTATTTTCATTTCAGGTAGTTGTACCTTAAGAGAATTGAAGGCTGGCATCTGTAAATGCAGATAGATATAAGTACTTTATTCTTATTTTATTATCATTATTTTCTTTCCAATGAAATGAAATCAGAAAATAAGTGGTATATGATGGAAAATATGAAAGTCAATGCTTGAAGGAAAATGGACTTCGGAAAAGTTTTTTATTTTGTATTTACTGTTCTGTAAAAGTCTTGTCGAATGCAATGTTTTATGTTTTGTGTGGACCCCAGGAAGACTAGTTGTTGTCATGCAACAGCTAATGGGGATCCTAATAAACTCAAACTCTAATGGGCTTCGATCTACCAGGTAGCTAGCTAGTCAAACACACACACTGGTTGATGTTACTAGCTAGCTAGCAAACGTCAGCTAACCGCTAGCTAACATAAAGAGTGACCTGTAATTCAATGCAGCGAAAATGAAGAGAAGGTGATGATTATAAATGTGTTTTATTGTATTGAGTGGTAGAAGTAAAGACATGTCTAACATATTCTTTGTTTGAACAACTTACTGAAAAGGTCTGCCACCAATGACAGACTGTTCGCGGTGATTTACACTCAGCCTACCTGCATCAGGACTGCTGTGGGTGGGAGGCAGTTGATCAAACCATTGTGAGCGAAATGCGGGGGGGGGTCACAATCTTTGGAAACTTAAAAACTCGCTATTAAGTGTCTATAATCAGCACAAGTTCTTTCATTGCGTATTATTAATTCGATTGAAATTACACACTTATGTTTACAGTGATATATTGGGGGGGAAATGTCATATTTTTCATATGATCAAAAAGTGGGGGTGCAAAAGCACACGTTTGCTCCCCCAAGGTCAATTGTGGGGATGCACCTGCTCCGCTTGCTCCATTGCTCAGGCGCCCATACCATGCAATGAATGAAGGGAGGGGTGCTCATTCTGTCAAACAGAGTAACAAGCACCTGTTTGTTTCTTTTGGGACGTTTTTTTTTAATACAGGCAATTATACTTTTGAGTCATTTACATTAACTTACTTTAGGATAATAATAAAACCATATTAATAAAAAGATAATAATAGTGTTCTCTGGGCCCCCCCCCCAGTGCTGGGCCCTTGGAATCATCCTAACCTCCCCCCCCCCAGCTACGCCCCTGCTTGTCATATCCACAATAAAGTGCAGTTTTTCCAGCCACTCGGTATCTTCCAGTTGCGGGTAGTTCAGGTTTTTGCTTTTCAGGAATGTTTTCACATGTTCTAAACAAGCAACAAAGCGACGCAAAACCTCACCCCTGGACAGCCACCGGACTTTGTTGTGTAGCAGGAGATCGGAATATTCGCTGTCAACTTCATCTAGAAATGCACGGAACTGACGGTGGTTTAATGCTTTTGCAATTATCTTGTTCACCATCTCGATGACAAGGTTCATCACCTCCATACACTCCGGTGGGAATGTTTGTGCACACAGTGCTTCTTGGTGCAAGATGCAGTGAAATGCAAGCAGATTCCGATCCAACGCTTTCTGTAGTAAAGTCACAAACCCCTTTTGTGATCCTCTCATACTGGGTGCCCCATCTGTAGCCACTGAAATCAGGTGGTTGGTGTTTATTCCATTGTCATTTAAAAACATATGTCCTCCCCGCGTGTTTGGCCTTTCAGTGGTATTAATTCGATCATTTCTTCTTGCGGCCCATCATAGTTCACATACCTGCATAACAGCGCTGCCTGTTCAATATCGATCACATCACACGACTCATCACAGGCAATTGAGTATGCTGGAGATGAATTAATGTCCTTGATTTGCTGATTGGTGATGTTGTCTGCCATTTTAATGGCCCTTTCCTTCACTGTCTTTGCGGAGAGAGGCATGTCTTTAATTTTCTGTATTATCTCGGTTTTGTTTTTGAAGTCTGAAAATAGGTGCTCTGATATTTTAATGAATGAATCCTTCATGTAGTCACCATCTGTGAACGGTTTTCCACGCTTTATTATCTCCCGGGTTGCAACAAAACTAGCAGCAGTAGTGGAGTTTGGAGATGCAATCCACTTCTTAAATCTATCTTTGCACTCCTCTAATTTCTCCAGAAGTAATGCAATCGCAGTTTTTCTCTCACTCCCAACTGGGTACTCGGCTGCAAATGTAGCATGCCTTCCATGGAAATGTCTTTCCACGTTACTCTTTTTGTTATTTGACAATTTCTCATTACAAAGCAAACATACAGGCAATGGCAATGAAAGCAAATGATTCGGTCCAAGAACTGTTGAATCCTCTGTTCTCCTCAGCTATCTTTCTCTTGTTCCCTTTGGAATCCATGGCCCATGACACACCCACCGGTTTGTTAGCAACAGTTAGCACCTCGGAGTTACGCGGTTAAATTACGCGGTTAAAACACGCGCAACCTGAGGCGGAGTTCCCTCCCCCTACGCTGCTGTGATTGGTTGATGACCTGAGGCGGAGTTCCCTCCCCCTCGATGACGTGAGGCGGAGTCCCCTCCCACTCCTCCGTCGCGAATATCCAGTCTAGCCCTGACCCTGGCACTACGCCGAGCTGAAACGTGTGTCGCAGGCTATGACGTAAATCTTCGTTGACAGAAATGTTAAATTAAATTAAATATTTATTATACACATTTTTACAGCATTGGATAATAAATTATATTAAAACAAAAAATATATTCACACCATCTTTTTCCATTTTCATATTTTTGAAAAAGCTCCAGGGAGCCACTAGGGCGGCGCTAAAGAGCCGCATGCGGCTCTAGAGCCGCGGGTTGCCGACCCCTGGGTTAGGGTATTGTTCTGCACGGACATTTTAGTGAACCGGACTTCCTGTTTCCGCCGGTCTTCGCTTCCCGGGCATGAAGTTGTTTCCAATGGTTTTCAGATGCTAAATAAAATATTTCAGATTGCACTACTTAGAACTTGATTGTTGAGGCTACAATAAAGATGCCTGCTTTATTGTTATTGCACAGATTACAGGTACTGAGACAACTAAATGCAGTTTAGCTTCTAACGGTGCAACAAGCAGTAAAGTGAAAAGTAATGTACACAATCTACAGAATAAAATATAGAATGAATTGAATGATGAATAAACAGTGAGGGGTATGAATACACTAGCAGCCTGTGAGCAGTATTAACAGAGTGTATGAATATGCTAAGATATATAAAGTATGAAAACGGTAAGCAGTGCAAGTATAGTATAAAATATATGGATATTAATTTCATGATAAACATTGTGGAACAATGATGAAAAATGTGAAAGGAAGTGGCGACGTAAAACTGACACAAAACAACTACAAACTTTTGCCGAGCCAATGGAGTGTTTCATCAGCAGCACGGGGTACAAACCACCAATGAGCGCTCAGCTCGAGATACCAGCGAGTCGAGAGAGTGAATTATATCTGCATTTTATCTTTTGAGAAGCCCCCACCCCCATGTTGCCTATGCTGTATGCTGCAAACTCTTTGTTCAAAACTAATTGGCCATTGGAATGTGTGGAGTAAGTCTCCCAAGGGGGATGGTCACATTCCACAGCCCCCCCCCCCCTCCTGTGATCTCCCAACCCCCAGTCTGTAGGTTTGTGTTCGCATATTTCAGTGTTAATTTTGGCAGCTGTTTTTGATTTCACTCTTAGTCTTTAGACGAAAATGGTTATTAGTTTTAGTCACATTTTAGTCATTCCTATCCTTCGTATTTTTAGTCTAGTTTTAGTCGACGAAAACTCAAAACGTTTTAGTCAACTTTTAGTCTATGAAAAATTACATTTTAGTCAACTTTTCGTCAAAATGTGTCTCTATACTCTCTGAACGCTCCGTCCCCGGCAGATCTCTGTGTCCGCTGCAGCATGTCTGTTAGGCCCTGCACACAGAGACACAGGGAGATCGCTCTTCTGGAGTGAAGAGAGCGGAAATAATGATATTGCAAGTTAGAAACGTAAGATGCATTTTGACAGACAAGATGGACACTTGGGGGAAAATATGCTGCATTTTGAATGTCCGATAGTGCACCATTAACATCTTAGTCCCGTCTCGTCTCGTCAACGAAAACTAAATATACATTTAGTCATAGTTTTCGTTATCAAGAATCTATTTTTAGCTCGTCATCGTCTCGTCTTAGTCATGTAAAAAAGGTTGTTGACGAACATTTTACGTCATAGTTTTTGTTGACGAAATTAACACTGGCATATTTAAACTGTCGCACTTTCTGTTTTTTCTATCGCGCATTGCCGGTATGAAAGGGTCTGTACCGGAAATATCAAACATTTAATAAAAGTGAAAAACAATGAACAAGAGTTAACGTATTAATAATAATAAATTATATTTATTACGTTTGGATGTAGGATTTTTGACTTTAGAGCAGTGATCTTCTCTTCAGCAGAGCGCTGTCAGACCGGACCTAACCCTGAAAAGTATTATCATCTGGAATTAATCATTATGTTATTCATTTTAAATATATATAAGTATTTTTACAACTTGTATTTAGAAATACTCTGTTGTAATTATTGATGCATAAATGTGTTCATCCATTCAATGTGGTATCTGCTATAATGGGGTTAATGTATGTTATAACTTAATAATACAATACATTATAATATATGATATGATAGCCGTCCCCCGGCAACTCCCGAGCAGCAGGGAGAATGGGTGACTGTTCAGAAGGGGCATAACGCGAAACCCGCAGGTCCCCACCAACCCGTTCACGTATCTAACAGATATTCCCCACTCAGCGAGACACCCGCTGAGAAGCCAACTCTGGTTATTGGTAGCTCTATTATGAGACACGTGAATTTAGAGACCGAAGCGTCCACAGTCACATGCATTCCGGGGGCCAGAGCGGGTGACGTTGAGGCGCATCTTAGACTGCTGGCTAAAAATAAACGTAAATACAGTAGGATTGTTATTCACGTCGGTGGTAATGATGTTCGTTTACGCCAATCAGAATGCACCAAACTTAATGTGGCGTCGGTGTGTAGTTATGCTAAAACAATGTCGGACACCGTAATCTTCTCTGGTCCCCTCCCCAATCTGATCAATGATGACATGTATAGCCGCATGTCATCATTTCAGCGCTGGTTGTCTTGGTGGTGCCCAGCAAACAATGTGGGCTTCGTGAATAATTGGACAGCCTTCTGGGGAAAACCTGGTCTGATTAAGAGAGACGGCATTCATCCTACTTTGGAAGGTGCAAATCTCATTTCGGCAAACATTTCAGGGCTCTGTGGACTTAATCCATGACAAACTGGAGTTGAGACCAGGAGGCAGAGTCGCAGTCTTACACGCTTCTCTGCGCTCTCTCCTAGGCAGTCATCCATAGGAATCCCGACCCCAATAAAATACCCAATATTAACGGTGTGTGTGTCTGCCCAAGGACAATTTAAGGTAAAACCTAATAGAGGTGTCATACATAATAACCTAATAAAAGTAAATGTAACAACTACTACAGTGCAACAAAACAGGAAGATTAAATGTGGTCTCTTAAACATAAGATCTCTAGCATCTAAAGCAATACTGGTAAATGATTTAATATCAGATTATAATATTGATATATGCTGTCTCACTGAAACTTGGTTGAGACATGAAGAATATGTCAGCATAAATGAGGCCACTCCACCCAGCCATATCAATACTCATATTGCCCGAGGCACGGGCCGAGGAGGTGGAGTTGCAGCAATCTTTGACTCAAGTTTACTTATCAATACTAAACAAAAATTAAATTATACCTCCTTTGAAAGCCTCATTTTCAGTCTTACGCATCCGACCTGGAAAACTTTGCAGCCAATCTTATTTGTTACAGTGTACCGTGCACCAGGTCCTTATTCAGAATTCTTATCAGAATTCTCTGAGTTTTTATCAGCTTTGGTACTTAAAACAGATAAAGTAATTATCGTAGGTGACTTTAATATTCATGTTGACGATGATAAAAATAGCCTTACTGTTGCATTTAACTCTATATTAGATTCTGTTGGTTTCTGTCAGAGTGTAAATAAACCAACCCACTGCTATAATCACACTCTTGACCTTGTTCTGACTTATGGTATTGAAATTGAGCAACTATTAGTCGAACCGCATAATCCTGCTTTATCCGACCATTTCTTAGTAACTTTTGAAGTACTGTTACTAGACTACAAAGCATTAGCCAAAAGCTCCTGCAGCAGAAACCTATCTGTTAGTGCTATAGCCAAATTTAAGGAAGAGATTCCACCAATACTTAACTCGATAGCATGTCTGCATGTAGGGGAGGAAACTTATACAAAATGTACACCACCCCAAATTGATCATGTTGTTGATAGTGCTACAGATGCGCTGCGAATAAAATTAGACTCTGTTGCTCCTTTGAAAAAGAAGAAAATAAAACAACATAGATTAGCTCCATGGCATAATGCCGAAACCCGCAAAATAAAGCAAAAGTCGAGACAACTTGAAAGGATATGGCGTTCCACTAAACTTGAAGAATCTCGTTTAATTTGGCATATTACTCTCAATGAATATAAGAAAGCACTGCGTAAAGCGAGAGCAGCATACTACTCTTCATTAATAGATGAGAATAAGAATAATGCAAGATTTCTTTTCAGCACTGTAGCCAGGCTGACAGAGAGCCACAGCTCGACTGAGCCTTCTATTCCCATAGCACTCAGTAGTAATGATTTTATGTGCTTTTTTAACGATAAAATTGTTACTCTTAGAAACAAAATCAATGACCTCTTGACTTTGACCAGTATAGTGTTATCAACAGCTCCCGGAAACGTAAGTTCTAATAATATTACACTAGATAGTAAACTAGAATGCTTTTCAGCCATAAACCTTGAACAATTAAATTCAATGATTCTCTCTTCTAAACCATCAACGTGTATCTTAGACCCGATTCCAACTAAGCTGTTAAAAGAAGTTTTTCCATTAATTAGCACTTCTTTATTAAATATTATGAATATGTCTTTATTATCAGGCTATGTTCCAAAATCATTCAAAGTAGCAGTGATAAAACCGCTTCTTAAAAAGCACAACCTCGATCCAGAGGTTTTAGCCAACTATAGACCTATTTCTAATCTTCCGTTCCTCTCAAAAATTCTTGAGAAAGCAGTCGCAAAACAGCTGTGTGATTACTTAAGAAACTATGATTTATTTGAAGATTTTCAGTCTGGCTTTAGAACACAACATAGCACAGAGACAGCTCTGGTTAAAGTCACAAATGACATTCTAATAGCCTCTGACAAGGGACTTGTCTCTATTCTTGTCTTACTCGATCTTAGTGCTGCATTTGATACTATCGACCATGATATCCTATTGCAAAGACTAGAGCACTTAGTTGGCATACAGGGAACTGCTTTAGGCTGGTTTAGGTCTTATCTATCTGAACGCTCTCAGTTTGTACGTGTCAACGATGAATCTTCCATGCAAACCAAAGTTAGCCATGGAGTGCCACAGGGCTCAGTGCTTGGACCTATTTTGTTCACCCTATATATGCTTCCGTTAGGCAATATTATAAGGAATCATTCTGTAAACTTTCATTGTTATGCGGATGATACTCAACTATATTTATCAATCAAGCCTGATGAAATTAATCATCTAAATAAAATTCAAGACTGCCTCAAGGACTTAAAAACGTGGATGACCTTAAATTTTTTGATGTTAAACACGACCAAAACTGAAGTTATTTTACTTGGCCCGAAGAATCTACGAAACAAATTATCTAAAGATATATTAACTATGGATGGCATTAATTTGGCCTCCAGTGAGACTGTAAGGAATCTTGGTGTTATATTTGATCAGGATTTATCCTTTAACGCCCACATAAAATCAATTTCAAGGACCGCCTACTTCCATCTACGTAACATTGCAAAAATCAGGCATATCTTGCCTCAAAACGATGCAGAGAAACTAGTCCATGCATTTGTTACTTCAAGGCTGGATTATTGTAACTCCTTATTATCAGGGTGTACCAAGAAGTCAGTCAAGTCGCTTCAGCTGATTCAAAATGCTGCAGCTCGTGTACTAACCAGAGTTAGGAAAAGGGACCACATTACTCCTGTTCTGGCTGCCTTACACTGGCTCCCTATAGAACACAGGATAGAATTTAAAATTCTTCTTCTCGCCTACAAAGCCCTTAATGGGCAGGCGCCATCTTACCTTAAAGAACTCATTATACCCTATTGTCCTACTAGGGCATTGCGTTCCAAGAATGCAGGGTTGTTGGTTGTTCCTAGAGTCTCTAAAAGTACAATGGGAGCCAGAGCCTTTTCTTATCAAGCTCCACTTTTGTGGAATCAGCTTCCAGTTTGTGTTCGGACGGCAGACACCCTATCCGTTTTTAAGAGTGCGCTTAAGACCTTCCTTTTTGATAAAGCTTATAGTTAGGGCTGATTAGATTCAGCCCCTAGTTTTGCTGATATAGGCTTAGTTTGTCGGGGGACATCTTACTTCTTCCTTCTCTCTGTCTATACCTGTGTACTCTCATGTTCCGATTAACCCAGCTTCCCCAAATTTCTTTCTTTTTGGTGTCTATATACGCCGGGATCCGGAGTCATGGATGATCCTGCGGTCCTGTGTCATGGATTGCGAGTCCTGGATCTTGAGTCGTGGCTGCGGTCCTGGATCATAAGTCCTGGATGGATATCCTCGTGGATTCATCTTCTTATTATACACACATGCATTTCAAAACATTTGGACTACCTATGTTGCAAATGTATTATCTTTTCAATTTACACACGGCATCTATTGCACGTCTGTCCGTCCTGGGAGAGGGATCCCTCCTCTGTTGCTCTCCCTGAGGTTTCTCCCATTTTTCCCTTTAAACTGTGGGGTTTTCTCTGGAAGTTTTTCCTTGTACGATGTGAGGGTCTAAGGACAGAGGGTGTCGTATTGTCATACTGATATTCTGTACAAACTGTGAAGTCCACTGAGACAAATGTAACATTTGTGATATTGGGCTATATAAATAAACATTGATTGATTGATTGATTGATTGATAATTATATTTTAGTTTTATTCATTTCTTATTACATAGTTTCTCATTATTATTATTTGTATCGCTCATCTTATTTTTGATTTTATTAATGATAATATTAATTAATTTATAAATGTTTTTCACTCTTACCCTGTTGCTGTTTGAACTACTGAATTTCCCCACGGGGATTAATAAAGGTCCATCTTATCTTATCTTAATGTATACATTGATTTACTTCAATCTACTGTACTGTGTAAAAGCACCCCAACAATATTACAAAACATATACTGCATAAAGCAAACTATATACTTTGTTTGATCTAAAACATTGATGTTTTTTCATTATAGTAGCCTGTGAAAACCATAACACATAAGTGATTAAATGCTACAGTATTCAACAAACACAACTGCAGAGCTGCAAACATTGCAAACAGACTAAGTTCTACAACACCCAGTTGTCTTTGTGTATTTGTGAATGAAGCGCCATCTCATGGTTAAATCCTGTAATTGAACAAATGGGGAAATTTGGCAACGCCCTCTAGCAATTTGGCAACACCCCCAGCCATAGGGATCCGCTGGGCTTTTGACTGGGACACACCCATGTGAGTCCTATCTGGAGTGCTACATCTGTATGAATGTTAGGGGTGTAACGGTTCACAAACATTTCGGTCCGGTATGTACCTCGGTTTTTAGGTCACGGTTCGGTTCGGTACGTTTTCGGTACAGCAGAACAAATTATCACAAAACATAAAAAATGTTTTTATTTTTTATTATTATTAAACTGTGAATAATGTATTCACTCAAATAAATACAAAATATAATAAAATAAACATTAAGGTGCAGCATTTCGATGAACTTAAATAATCTGTATTTGAACTTTACTGTACTAGTACAGTAAACATAAACTATTAGTTTTGGATTTTAAATTATTATCAAACTGTGAATATTCACTCAAATAAATACAAAATATAATAAAATCAACATTAAGGTGCAGCATTTTGATGAACTGAAATAATCTGTATTTGAACTGTACTGTACTAGTACCTACGCAGCCAGTTTGACATTATGACTTGCTTGTCATTGTATTTTCATGTTTTTTTAAAGAAAAATTAACTAGTACACATTGCTTGCCGAAAGGGCAGATCTGCTGGCACTAACAATGTCTCCTGCTGTGGAGAACACCCTCTCGCTAGGGACAGAGGTAGCAGATACAGCCAGGTAGCGCTTTGCTAACATGGCAACATAAGGATATTTGGCGTTTGTAATAGCTTTGGCTCGGTCTGAACTTTTTGCGAGTGGTGGAGGCTTAAATGCTATTGGGAGTTGGGTTTGCACTTCAGTGTTTTTTCTTTTGGTACCGGTGATACTCACGTTCGGGTGATGCCTTTTCAAATGAGTGTGCAAGTTTGATGTATTGCCAGCCGCGTAACCAATTTTAGTTTAACAATGCAACAGCTTTGGTTCGGTCCACCTGTCTTTGTCCGACATCCTTGTACGTAACTGCGAAACCAAAATGTTCCCAAACCGGAGACTTCAATGATGCTGGAGGATCGTACACGTGTACCGAACCGAAGGGCCTCGGTACGGGTACGTGTACCGTTACACCCCTAATGAATGTGTGTATTGAAATATGATAATATGAGACCAAAATGTATGAATGTGTGAGTGTAAATATATACGTGTGTGAGAGTGAAAATGTATGTATGTAAAAGGAGAATGTATGTGTGTAAGAGTGAAAATGTATGTATTTAAAAGGAGAATATATGTGTAAGAGTGAAAATGTATGTATGTAAAAGGAGAATATGTAAGAGTGAAAATGTATGTATGTAAAAGGAGAATGTACGTTTGTAAGAGTGAAAATGTATGTATCTAAAAGGAGAATATATGTGTGTAAGAGTGAAAATGTATGTATGTAAAAGGAGAATGTACGTGTGTAAGAGTGAAAATATATGTATGTATAACGGAGCCTACACACGGCGGCGTGCGTTGCCGCTTGCCGGCGGGGGGGGCTGAAACTCGACCAACAACCAATCACATGAATCTCCCGCCCCAGACAAACAAGCACGCCGTTTGATTGGCTAGAGCTTGCACTGGCATATGATTCGATTGGCTGACGCCTCCGTCGAGGCGGCAAAAGTAAAACATTGCTCTACTTTTGCAGCGAGCACCGTGAAAGAAGCTATGCTTTGCTCCCACAATGCAGTTCGGCGAATCGTGACGTCACCCCATTCAAAGTGAATGGGCAGAAGCGTTGAAGCGGCAACGCACGCCGCCGTGTGTAGGGGCCGTAAGGAGAATGTATGTGCATGAGAGGACCATTATGAATTACGGCCTGTACGGCCCCTCATAATATGGTTTATTGATTGAAGCGTTCCCTCTCCCTGCGCCTGCAACTTCTTCGCTTCTCTTTCTTTATTAACCTCATTCCTTATTTTTTCCCATCATTCTTTGAGTCTCTGGATCAGGGTATATGCAGGAATCCTGAAGTCAAATTTAATACCTTTTAAGACCTTTTTTAAGACCCTTTCCATACATTTTAAGACCTCATTCCATCTTTGAGTTCTAACCGGTTACATTGGCTACACACTTTACCTCACATTTACTATATTGATAGTAAGATAGCAAAACTAAACAGAGTGCAGACAGACTACTGAAGCCTCCTTTCCACATGAACTTCAACCTCTCTGTGAAGGTCAGGTTTAATGCAGTATGCTGCTTTTTTGCTTCTGTAGACTCTGTGTTCTTTCATTCCAGTAAAACTCCTCAGAAACCATTAGAAACCAGTATTTGACCAATAAACAAAACAATTGACAAAAACTTTGAACTATGAAATATGTTAAACTTTGGTGAGCTTCAGCGGGGTAATGCCATATAGGAGCACCCTCTCAAATACCCGGGGGTTAAATTGGGCTGAGGCTGTCCGGGGCTAAGCCCTGGCACATAGGACGATGCTCTGACGTCATCACCCTCACACATTTGTCATATGTTTACAAAAAAGGATATATATGTTTTGATTTTTTTCGTTCTTAATATAGACTATATTTAGGGTCGATATGTGTTGACTTTACTTTAAAATAGCAGATCTCTGTGACCGGATATAGTTTGGCTTAGACCCCGGCCCCACGAGGACGCATACGCAAGCGCAAAAAAGGCTTCCGTTCACACGCATTCGATTCATTAACGTGTCCGTTCACACTAGACCGCTGGAAATGCTGGAAACGAGGCCTGTAAGTGGCGCTGCTGCCTCCCGAAATACACCAAAAGCAGTGAAGAAGACCCCGGAGCATGGTTGCCCTTCTGTTTATTCTCCGCGGTGGACGGCGTGTTCTCCTGCTGTATATCTCTCCGGTAGTCCACAGCAGATGAAAAACACCCACCTCACCGCCTCTTCCAAGGAACGAGGGGACCGTGCGGCAGTTTCCGTAAAAAAAATGTTCCGCCGGTCAACATGTCCGTTAAAGTTTAAATCTTCCGTACAAAATTAGAAAAGTGCCGGTCAGAGGTCTTCTTTGTTATTTATTGAGCTTTCAAACAAATTGATAACGACTCTGTTCTCTGTATAATAATATAAGAATATTTAATAAACGGTGCCTGCCTCTTTTCCTCCCCCTCTTCTGACAGCCCAGCAGCAGCAGGAGACGCGGGGAGAGGGAGGCGGGCTATTTCATCGTTATCAGAAAATGATCATATAGGGCTTACACACGGAGCCGTTGGACCCCCAGAGCGTTGCGTATGCCGGTCTACCCACCTTGGGACCCGTTACCGTAGTCGCTTAGTTTCCCCCCCCCCCCCCACAGAGCGGAGCAAGGCAACGAAACTTAAAATAATAAGCAGCATTTTACGGCGCGCGCTATGCATGAGGCCGCCTTGGGGGGTTTCCCGACATGTCGTTTCAGTAAATTAAAGGGTGTTTCACTGTTTCATGTTGTCGTTGCTGTGGACCTTCTTAATACCTTAGAAAATGCCGTTTAATACTTTTTAATAGCCTTAATTTTCGCTAAATTGATTTATCAACTTTTAATACTTTTTAAGACCCCGCGGACACCCTGTGGATCTCTTTCCACAGCCATATGTTGATTCGTGGACTATTGATTTGCATTGAGACGTGCAGATATTGTATCCGCTGGCAGTCCTCAGTCATATTCCTGTAGGTCTGTGCTTTGATTCACATTTCTAAAGTCATACTGTGGCTTTCACTGCAGTATGTTTGATAAATGATGATGTTCCTATATTGTGTTAATTGAGACACTTATTTTGATTCATGTGAAACTGATAAGGCTGTATTTGGATTTCAAGTTGACATGAATAATTCCTTGTCACAAACAATTTAAGGAAACCTCATTTTCTGTCTGCTGCTTCTTTCATTAAGCCATCTATCCGTATTAAATGAGCATGTGGGCAATAATGATAGACATGCACAGGTCTAATGGGACACAAAAACTGAGGAGACGGTATGAAGGAGTGCATTCAGTGTGTGTGTGTGTGTGTGTGTGTGTGTGCGTGCGTGCGTGCGTGCGTGCGTGCGTGCGTGCGTGCGTGTGAGAGAGACATGATTGCATCCTCCACCAGTGTCTAGACCCCGGGGGGTGGGGGGTCCTATATGCTCACGGCTGCATTTCCCCCTTTAGATATACGATCAGGATCAGGGTCTATTCGCCAAAGACTTAACATTTATCATATAGTTAATAAATGTTCTTTAAACAAAAAATGAAATATTTCATGATTAAAATGTCTTCACACAGTCTGTAGAGATCCTTAATATGTTTAAAGTCAACTCAATGTTGTATTACTCAGTTCTTTGACTACCCCTATGCCCTTGCCAAATACAGTATGTTCCTCACAAGATGAACTGGGCTCTCCTCTCTTAATGATATTTAGCTGGAAAACAGCATGGGCATTAACATTTGGTCTTTTGTTTCATAACATAACAACTAGGGCTGTCAGTCGATTTAAATATTTAATCGCGATTAATCGCATGATTGTCCATAGTTAATCGCGATTAATCGCAAATTAATCGCACATTTTTTATCTGTTCTAAATGTACCTTAGAGGAATATTTTTCAAGTTTTTAATACTCTTATCTACATATAAGTGGACAAATATGCTTAATGCAAATGTTTATTATCATTTAAACAACGACAAATATTCTCATGAATATTAAACACAACCTCTGAACATTACAAATATTCGCCTCAATTCAATCTGGAACCTCTCTCATACAATGATATAATACAAATGGTGTGTGTGTGTGTGTGTGTGTGTGTGTGTGTGCTTGTGTGTGTGTTGGATCGTTGGAGCAATGTGCAACTCAAGGCATATGCTCGAACGGGAGCTGCCTGGACGCTGCAATCATGTTGCGCGCACTATCCGTGCTGACTTTTCGTACAATGTCCCACTGTCTGGCTACCTGCATAAAGTCAAGTGTTCGGCGCAGTTGTCGGTGAAATGTCGCTCCTCTCTTTTCATTTAAACAGCTCCGTATATCCGTTAGCGCAGCTAGCTAGCACCAGATGCTAACAACAACAATACACGTTGGTGCCTGCCTGTGAGCATGGAAGTGTGGTCTGCCACAAGCGGGCGGCAGGAGCGGGGCTGTTATGGAAAGCCAAAAGTGCCATAATACGGGGGTGAAAAAACGCGCGAACATACGGGGAGGTCCGTTTTTTCGCGCGAAAAAACGCGCGAACATACGGGGAGGTCCGTTTTTTCGCGTGAAAAAACGGGCCAATATACGGGCGAATGTTCGCGCGGTTTTTTATATGATAATGAGCCCCTCCTTCTGATTTCCTTAGCCAATAAGTTAAAAGTGTCTGTAACCAATCAGTGAAGGGTAAAGCCAGACCAAAACAATCTGTAGATGAAAAGTTCCTGACATGGTGAGGCTGTGCTGTAAATTGTGCATTATTCCAGATTCAGGGGACTAAGTATTAATTTGCCTTTGAATATAATAAATATATCAATCAATATATCAATATAACCTGCCTTCATTGTTTTTTTTAAATAAAATGGCATTACCCTTTTCCTTAAACCTCTGGAGTGTGAAGTGAAGGTATTTTCTCAATTTTTAGATGTCTCCTTAAATCCACTTTTAAATGTACTTCTTATAACATGGCATGGTGTTACATGTCAAAATGTTCAGTAGTCTCTGGTGTTGCTAGAAATGCAAATTCACTCACCTTAGAGCACTGTCTTATGAGAAACCTAGCTTAGAAATCCGATTTTTGGAAAACTTCAAAACTGTTGTGAAACACATATGTACTCATGTCATCCATTTTTTTTGGTGTTTCAGATTTTGTTCACCAAAGTCTTTGGTTCACAAAAGTAGTGAAATATATCAATTACACTATAAGCCTATATAAAAGTGTTGTTCATGTCTAAAATGAAAATGTGTAAATTATAATTTAGAGTAAAATATTTCCATCCCTCTACTTTCACCACAGAAAAGTTACATCAGGACTGAATAATGACTTCATATTCCATACCAAGGTTTATGTGATGTGTACAAATACAAATTCAGCATTTCAACTTTATTTTTCAACCAACTATTTATGTTAACATATGAAACTGTAAAATCTCAATATTTCCAATATCAGAACTTTTTCAACCAACTATTCATTATAAATGTAAAGACAGGGGGTCTTTGTCCATGGTCTTTGTCTGTCTTCCAAGACAGTGGGTCTGGCTGCTGTGTAGGTGGGGCTGATGGTGCATGGCCTGCTGGTGGCTGTGTCGGAGGGAGGTAGGTGGGATTGTCCCGGGTTGATGCTGGGATTGTCCCGGGTTGATGCTGGTGGCTGGATTGGAGGTACGTCTGCTAGGCGAGACTTCTTTGCTGGCTGGGTTGATCGCGATGGCTGTGGTGGAGGCCTTTGTACCGAGGTGTATCTTGATCTTGTGGCAGGGACAGATGGAGGCCGCTGTAGTGATGCTGGTCCTTTGGTCCTCGGTGGTGATGGCTCTGGTGAAGGCCCTTGAGCAACGGTAGATCTTGACCTTGGTGCAGGCACAGATGGAGGTTCTTTCTCCTAGGCCCAGGCAGCTGTGAAATCTGAAAGAAATATAGGACAATAATTACTACTAAGTTCATTCAAATAAAGTTCAAGTGGAATGTTTCTAAAGCACAAATAACAATGCACAACTAAAAATAAAATGGAGAGGCGGGACAGGAGTCTCTCTCTTACACAGGTATTTCCCATTCAATATAAAGTCACAGACACAAATATAACTACATCTATAGGTGTGTATGTGTGGGACGAATACAAGTTGATGTTATTCATCTACACATGTTACCTCACTTTTACACACAGAAATCACTTTTACACAGAGTAAACGTTTACTAACGGAGAGTCTATTTTGTCACAAGAGAAAGTTCATGACTATCGATAAGAATACAAACAATACCTATGTGGGATTCACCATCAAAAAGTTTGTTCTCTTTTATCCTCCTAATGACACGCTCTACATGAACCCTCAGTCTGGCAATGGCCTGTGTCTCCCTCACCTCATAGGCTGGCATTTGCTTCTGCTTTGACAGAAAAGGTGGGCAGTACACCTTGCATTTGCAGCAATCGCTGATCAGGAAGCTCTTATCTACCATCACTGCTATGTTTTCAGTCAACAACGCAGCTATTCCAGATTGTTTGAAAATCTCCTTGTCGCTGACAGAACCACCATACAGACTGGAAACAAATGTCACTGCACCATGTGGGGCTATGCCAACCAGGGCTTTCATGGTGCAGTGAGATTTCTATGTAGAATACATTTCACTTTGGAGGAGGAGTGAGGATGGTGTTTGACACCTCAGCTCTGTGCAATCCAGGATCACCTGTGTGTCTGGGAAATCTTTGAATGCCTCTGGGAGGTGGGCTTGAACTTCTGCAGGTGTAAGCCAGATGCACTGTGACCCCAATAAAGTTGTAAGAAAACTTGTCCATGTTGCAATGATGCGGCTCACAGTGGACTGGTGTACGTTGAAGCGGTTTGCAAGGTCCCTCTCTTTCAAACCCACCGACAGGAAGCATAGAAAAAGGAAGAACTCGTCAATTGGCTGAAGCAGCTGTCTCTGGAAGATAACAACAAAAAAAGGTTACTATATTAATGTCATGAGTGTAGCACACTATGGGAAAAACATTAAGTTGTTTTAGTTCTCTGATGTATTCAAAAAGGATTGAGTACTTTAGCCTTTTAGCCTACACAAAAGCAATGAAATGTCGGAGAGACATTTTCCCTTCAGTTTGTGTTTAGATTGTGTGTTAAAAGAAACGTAACCTACCGTTGATGGACGTGCGTGTGTAACCACTTCTTCATTACTCTTGGCAGTTGATATCGCTCTAGTAACACAAACCATTTAATGAATTGAAGGCTCAATTAAAAACCAGAAGGCCATCAGGTGGTTATAGCTCGGGAATCTGTACACAAAAGACACATGTCAGTCATTAATTGACAGTAAATACAATCGTGTTAACTGTAACACATGGGCTAATGCTTTCCTCTTGTTTGCTATAATACATTACAATTCAAATAGACTGAGTAAGAAGGCACTAGGTGCAGGTATAGTAATCTACAGCAGTAAAATGTAGCAACTACATTAGCAGCAGTAATAATAATCTAAAACATACAGGGAACATTTTACACACAATGACTACGTTTACTCTTCATTCTTACGTGTGCAACTGGGGGAAACGCAGTGGATATTGACATACTTTTACTTTGGTAAGGTTTTGAAGATTTCCACTTGTAGTAAAATATTATCAGTATGTTGTTAGTATTAATATGTTTTACTCCACCACATTTAGTTAACCTTCATAGTTTCTAGTTACTTTTTATATATGAAAACACAGGATTTATGATTCTACATGTTCAGTTCAGGAGTATTTTAAAACCATAGTATTTGTACTTATACTTCAGTTAAGTTGAGTACTTATTCCAACACTGCATGCATATAGTCAGCGGTCACACGGCAGGTAAACAGGATTCTTTATAAGCTAACCCATCTCAAAAACTTGGATAGAATTTAGCCAAAACATTACCTTGTATAGAATCGGATGTTGTCGTCGGAGCCAGCAAACCTCTGTTAGCAAAACTCTCGCTGGACTCTTAACTCCTGCAGTTGCTTCTGCAGATCCTCCACTGTTTTGGAGTTGTCTTCTGCAGCTTGAGAGGACATGTCCAGTGAAGCTGCTTCTGGGTCTATCCGCCTCATGCTGTCCCGCACTCTGCGTCTCTGTATCCACATCTGCTGGGCCTGCAGCTGTGCCCTGACAGATTCAGGGCCAATCTGGTTATTCCCAGCCACTATCTCCTTGATGAGGTCGTCTAGTGTAGCATCTGAGATGGTGGAGTATGTCCCAGAGCGCAGCATGTGGAACTGCCTGAAAAATAAACATGTTTTAAATATATGAGACCTACGGTATTCAGATTTACTTTACAACATGCATAGTGTAACATGGCTACAACCCCTCCTTGGGATGTTTACAATAAATTGAGACAAGATGGCACTTCCAATGTTGAAGACATTGCTACATACCTCAATCGCCGTCTCACTGTGCGCAGAGATACTTTTAATATCTGTGCCATCTTTGTTGCTGTAAAACCACAGCTCCTCAAAAAAGAGATTTGCTCTCTGGAAATGCTGAATTGTGGGGGACCTCGACCACCCAACAAAATGAGTGGGGCGTGGTAGCCAGAATGACCTGCAACAACAGCAAAACATTAGATTACATTTATTGTCATTGTTGTAAAAGCAACGCATTTATGCCGTTGTGCCAGAAACGCACACAATGCGTCTATTTTATTGTCATTGCCCAGCCTAAAGATACTTTAAAAAAAAATGAAATGCAGTTTGGCATTAAACCAGTGGACATGCAATACACTATAGTTGTAGTATACAGTAAGAACAAAAGCATAAATGTGTATGGGCATAGAGATACATAGTTGCAGTCTGTGTCTTCCAACCCTGAAGACAGAGACTCCCCCTCTGGCACCCTTTCAATGTCCTCATTCACACGTTTGATGATACGTGGTGTACTACAGATGGCCAGACTGCCCTCGACGGGGGAG
Organism: Notothenia rossii; assembly: GCF_949606895.1. NCBI lineage: Eukaryota > Metazoa > Chordata > Actinopteri > Perciformes > Nototheniidae > Notothenia > Notothenia rossii. The sequence goes on along the minus strand of NC_136901.1, from coordinate 62,932,478 downwards.
GGGGAATAGCGTCTCCTCTACTGTGGCAGGATATAAAGGTGGAATTTGGAGTACAGTTTTAAGTGGACAACTCGAGACTCAGAGCGTCTCACCAGAATGTTGTAATTAATAGCTGGCAACTACAGATTAAAAAAGGTGTTTATATTGGTATTACCCATATTTAAAACAAATAATTACTTTAAAATGTATTGGCCTGTTGGACACTTAGTACTCAACAATACTAGCACTGGTTTATCAACGAAAGCCTATGCTAAAGTGAACAACTATCACATCGACCTACCTTGTTGTGCGGGTGTGGTAGGCCAAGATCTCCGGACTTCAAGTATATATTCCCGAAGGTCCTGAAGTAAAAGATCAGCTGTAGGGACGTTAATTAGCCTGCCCCGTGACCACTCGAGGCTCCTTTCCATGGTTTCTAACCTGCCAGTAAACGGTTTGGTGAAATAGGGGAGAAGACAGAATTTGTAAGTGTGAAAGATCTCACACAACCTCAGTTTAGGTTACATGCAAAAACAAACTACATTCCTTTGTGTTGGTAGTAGTGTTAACTGTGTACGTTATTCTCCCGTCCAGGAGAGAAGCTTTAAAATAGGAGACTAAATGGAGTCTCTGTGAAAGTTCAATTGGGTACTTTAATTAAAAGAGGCGCGGTAGTGTTACAGACAGAATATTGTTCAGTCAGACAAACAGCTGTGATCTGGCTCTCCTCGATAGGGAAGAGAAGAGCCCGGATCTCTCCTCCGGTGCTGTTTATATATCGTCTGCTGGCTCCTCCCCGCCAGCCGGCTCGCCTCGTCTCTAATGTCCGTTATTGCATTTAAACAGAGGATAGGTTCTTTTCACATTCAATATATGCTTAACACGCCTTTTCTCCTCATATTCTCTTTCATCACTCTTCATTTAACACATTCTAAACGCTGTAATCAATACTCTAAACAATACTTCTCGGCTCGTTTGGTTTCCGGTCATTCCGGATGTTGTCACATGCTACTCTCGTCTGTAAATAATGTATTCAAATAAACTGTACCTTCATTTAATATTCAGCATGGTAGTATCTCGACATCTATAGTTGTAGTGTTAAGTCAGTAGGCTTCGGTTTGCACCACTCTCTCATTTCGCTACTAGATTCACCTCTTCAGGAAATCGTATATTAGCCACATGCTAAATGCTAACCGGAGATGAAGGATTTTCAGAATAAAAGCTTAACTGCTTGTGCACAAGAATTTCTGGTTTTTCAGTATAAAAGAGCATTAAAACTGACGGCATGTTTAAACTACATTTCCCCATTAAAACATTGATTTTAATTTCTAACAGTAGCAATAGGCTTGGCCCTTACCTCGTTACTGTGGATTGTAACACGGCATGACCGGCATCATCTGTTTGGAGAAGTCTTGTGCAGTCATTTATTGTCCTTTTGCAACGCAAGATGAAGTTTCTCGTGGACATTTTTCCGGCTGCTGCTACTGCTGCTGCATGCTTATAGAGAGGCGAAGTCCCTCCCTTTCCGGTTGAGCTCCATGGGACCTTATTTCGGAAAAGGTATGTATTGAAGTAAATGGAGAGAGAAAGATTATCTTTCGATCCCGTTTGAATTGAACCACAAATTACACATATGATTTTTGTCAATTTAAAAGATAATTTTGCAAGTCAAAAAAATTTAAATGTGTCGTAAAACTGTGAAGTAACACTTTTTTTTTGCCTGAAACCAGTCAATGACCTACATCTCCCGTCGCGCACCACACACCAAGACGGCCGTCACGTTGGCACATTTCACTTATTTCTAGTTGCGTATTTTTCATAGTCTTATATTTCAACAGTTTTACGACAAACTGAGTTTTTTGACATGGAAGTGATTGTTTAAGATGACAAACATCATAAGTGTAATTCGTGGCACAATTCAAACGGGATCAAAAGATAAGTTTTCTCTCAAGATATATTGCCTGATCTTTTCCCTAACAGCCCTGATACCGAAAATTCATGGTATTTTTCTTTCTTCAGTGTCTGGAAAAGCACAATTATGTTGTTTTTCCGGTTTTGTAGACAACGAAAAAAGTAAAAAATCCTTCCTTTCTAAAACAGAACAAAGAACACAAAAATGATGCAATGTGCAATTGCAATTGCACTGAAGAGAAACATTCGAATTAAAATTTTTTTTTTTTTATAAATTAATACATCTGAGGCTGATCAATTCCCATTTATTTGAAACATGAACGCAGGCGACAGGCTACCACCTTAAACAACTGGAGAACAGACAGCTGTTGCAAAGCAGTTGGGACAATTAAGGTGAAGCAGACCTTGGAATACTTTGCATTTATACAAAGATTGTAAGTGAATGAAAAGAGATAACACAAAAAAACGTTTCCTTTCCGAGACTCGAGCCCGGCCCTCCCGGATATTAGACCCTTTGACCGTTAGTCTACAAGCAGATAGTGGATAGATTTAGTTTGAAAGATATAACTGGAGTCCACCCACGCAGCGTCGAAGTGCGCATATTTTAGATATTTAATCATATATTTTCGAATATAAGGGGTAGAAAATATGATTCAGATAACCGCATAAATATGTGGGCACATTTTCAATGTATATTGTCTTGTATAAATTAAGTTATACTCTCGAAGGCATGTTTATGTTAAATATTGTATATCATTACAAACAGCAGAGGGCAGTATAGGACACGGAAAGGCCTCAGTGGGCATGCCGTAAAAGGGAATGTGTTGCTGAGCGCATGCCGTAAAGTAAGTGTTGTTATTATGTGTCTGCCGCAGACTTGGCATTCTGGCTGGAACGGCAACAACGTTCCCTCTGCTTCATTCATTTCTCCTGTTCAACAGGTTAGTAGTGTGTACAAAGATTATGTCATATTTCGATCTAAGAAGTGTTTTTGAAACTGTTCTTTATGTGTAGTTTAATGTCATTCTGTCAGCTAGTTCGGCTCCACTACAGTGGCTAATGGCGTCCGCTAGCTTCTTTGTTCTTCTATGTTACTAGGTGTATGACTCCCGTGCAGTAGTTTGGCTTACATTTCAAGTGTATTCTGCTTGTATAAATATGTGAAATGCTGGTCTGAGTTCATAATTGTTCATATTATTGAAATTCTAATAGCGCGCTAATGCTATGCTAATATTGTGCCTATGATGTGCTGCGTACCGGTACGCCGAACCGGTACTGGACTTGTAAAAAGTTTCGGTTCAAGTCCGGTTAAAACCGGAACGTCGGGAACCGGTACTTACGTATATTCTCCTTTTTGTTCTAAACCATCTAAAACCTTCCATAGATCGAGAAATTTGCGCAGAGAAAAGACGAAAAACATTGTTTTGGCTTCTGATATGGCGGCCATTACTGAACTCACGAAGTCTCGCAAAATATCGCAACTGCTCGCGAGATCTGTGTGACGTCAAGGGAAGCTGGCTTAGACATAGTGGACACTGACAGCGTGGGATGCTGGTTGCCATATTTGGTAGTGTAGCTAAGCTAACTCCTTTGCATGTATGGTGATATAGTGTCTGCCGAAAGAGCAACACTTCACCCAAACAATGTCAATATGCTGTTGTTCTTGAACAAGAACACATAGACTTGTACTCTTGCAGATTGAGTCTTGTATGTACATCACTATGTATGTAGTTGTGTTGTGTAGTTAGTAACACATGTAGAGTTATAGAAAATACATGGTGTAGACACAAGTTGGAAGGGGGCACAATAAACCTGACGAGTTTGAATTTGAGTTGATTATGAGTTTATTTTCAATTGATAATTAGCTCACAATAAGTTCACTTTAGTTACTCACACAACTTGACCCAAGTCCGGACTTATAAGTCCGGACCTGAACCTGAACCTCTGGACTTGAGTCCGGACCTGAACCTGAATGTGAGTCCAGGTACACAGCACTATGCCTATCAGTGGACAACAGAGCCAGGTTAAAGTGAGTACAGTCAACCGGGTGGTGTGTGTTATCACTGTATTATATACTGGAAATGAAGAAGGCTTTAATCCTTCATAAAAGTCATAATATGGCATGTGGATTTATTTCCATTTTTGATTAGAGAAAAATACGTCATACAGTTATTTTGATTTGCTAAATGTAAAGGTATGTTTTTTTTCCTTCAGATTTCACAGCTGCCTGGGCCTAGTGGCCCAGAGGTGGCGTTTATCCAGCAGCCAGAACCTTCATCTGTGCCGGCCCCCAGGTCAAAATCTACCGTGGCTCAAAGACCTCCACCACAGCCATCACCACCAATGACCAGAGGACCAGCATCCCTACAGCGGCCTCCACCTCCATCTGTGCCTGCCACAAGATTAAGATACACCTCGGTACAAAGGCGTCCACCACAGCCATCACCACCAAGGACCCGAGGACCAGAGGACCAGCATCCCTACAGCGGCCTCCACCTCCATCTGTGCCTGCCACAAGATTAAGATACACCTCGATACAAAGGTCTCCACCACAGCCATCACGATCAACCCAGCCAGCAAAGAAGTCTCGCCTAGCACACGTACCTCCCATCCAGCCACCAGCATCAACCCGGGACAATCCCAGCATCAACCCGGGACAATCCCACCTACCTCCCTCCGACACAGCCACCAGCAGGCCATGCACCATCAGCCCCACCTACACAGCAGCCAGACCCACTGTCTTGGAAGACAGACAAAGACCATGGACAAAGACCCCCTGTCTTTACATTTATAATGAATAGTTGGTTGAAAAAGTTCTGATATTGGAAATATTGAGATTTTACAGTTTCATATGTTAACATAAATAGTTGGTTGAAAAATAAAGTTGAAATGCTGAATTTGTATTTGTACACATCACATAAACCTTGGTATGGAATATGAAGTCATTATTCAGTCCTGATGTAACTTTTCTGTGGTGAAAGTAGAGGGATGGAAATATTTTACTCTAAATTATAATTTACACATTTTCATTTTAGACATGAACAACACTTTTATATAGGCTTATAGTGTAATTGATATATTTCACTACTTTTGTGAACCAAAGACTTTGGTGAACAAAATCTGAAACACCAAAAAAAATGGATGACATGAGTACATATGTGTTTCACAACAGTTTTGAAGTTTTCCAAAAATCGGATTTCTAAGCTAGGTTTCTCATAAGACAGTGCTCTAAGGTGAGTGAATTTGCATTTCTAGCAACACCAGAGACTACTGAACATTTTGACATGTAACACCATGCCATGTTATAAGAAGTACATTTAAAAGTGGATTTAAGGAGACATCTAAAAATTGAGAAAATACCTTCACTTCACACTCCAGAGGTTTAAGGAAAAGGGTAATGCCATTTTATTTAAAAAAAACAATGAAGGCAGGTTATATTGATATATTGATTGATATATTTATTATATTCAAAGGCAAATTAATACTTAGTCCCCTGAATCTGGAATAATGCACAATTTACAGCACAGCCTCACCATGTCAGGAACTTTTCATCTACAGATTGTTTTGGTCTGGCTTTACCCTTCACTGATTGGTTACAGACACTTTGAACTTATTGGCTAAGGAAATCAGAAGGAGGGGCTCATTATCATATAAAAAACCGCGCGAACATTCGCCCGTATATTGGCCCGTTTTTTCACGCGAAAAAACGGACCTCCCCGTATGTTCGCGCGTTTTTTCGCGCGAAAAAACGGACCTCCCCGTATGTTCGCGCGTTTTTTCACCCCCGTATTATGGCACTTTTGGCTTTCCATACGCTGTCAGCATCAGCTTGTAGATGGTATTTTAAACTCGATGCGCTCTGAAACTAGGGGGCGGCCGAGGAAAAAAAATACACATGCATTAATCGCGTTAAAATAATTAGTGGCGTTAAAAAAAATGTGCATTAACGCGTTAACTTGACAGCCCTTATAACAACATGTGAGGAATGTAGAAGTTGCACTCTCTTTGTATATGTGATTTACAAAATACAAGCGAGTGAGTCTGATGCTGCCGAGGACACAGAGAGGAAACATGGATGTGTGTCACATTAATAAAAGCAGAATGGGGACACTTAGATTATCGTTCCATTCAAACTGCAGCTGTCTGCAGCGGATGGGAGCGTTTATTCTACTATGACCTCTTTGAATAGTTTGTAGAGTGACACTGGCCTGACACGCTCTGATCTTCACACAGACTTAAACATCAGTTAGTCTGTTTGTGTTATTTGTTTGGACTTTGGACCCTGCATGCACAGAAAAAAAATTATATACGGGCCACAGTATACTGTGATGTTGGGATGCTGTTAGGCCTGTCACGATAATTAATTGTGTTGGACGATACATTTTTCTGGAAATTATTGCGATAAACGATAATATTGTCGGCACCGTTTTAAGACCATTTTAGACATAATGATAATATATAATAATATTTCAAGTACATCCTTTCAAACATAACTTTTTATTGAACATTCAAAATTGCAAATGAAATGTGAAATAATATTAAAATATATAAATTATATATAATAAATAAAACCAATTAATTAAATTATAATAAATTAATTAAATCACACACAACCAAAACAATACATTAAATAGAGTCAGGCTGGAAAACAGAGCTCTCTCTCTCTCATATATATATATATATAAATAAATAAATATGAGCACACATTATCTCACAAGCAAAAAAACCCTCCTTAAAACAACAGTCAAGTGTACAGTCCACTGTCAAAGACCCAGATGCCTCAACAGGCCATATCCAAATCTGTTTTTCTAAGTTTTCGAGTAAGGAACACCAACATGTTTGCATTGTCGGGCGGGGGCTCTCCATCTCCAGCTGCCGTGTTTGCTCCCAGCTGGGAAAACGGAATGGGGTGGTTGTGTTTTAGGTGGTTTAAAATGCGTGGTATTGCCTGCTTTTGTCGCTACCTTTTTTAAACCAATGCGACACACCGCCCGGCTCATTCAAGTCCGTAGGTTCGCCTCGTTGATTTGGTTTGAATCCAAAATACTGCCACACCGGAGAATCGAGATGTGTAGTTAGGTTTTGTAACCAATTCCATTTCACTTTAAATTCCCCGCGAGTAAGTCACACGTTGTCTCCCGCTTGTCGCTATATTATTAATTTGGCTGCTACGCTGCTGCACGTGCACGCGGAGTGTCATGACCTGGCTGTGTGTCAGCCCCGCCCCTCACAGCGCGCCTGGCAGCCACAGCGCTCCAGGCTAAAATGCTGGTCACATCTTTATGTAAACGGAAATTTATCGAGCTCAGAACATTTATCGAGTCCATTTTTATTTATCGTACGATAAGTCAATTTATCGATTATCGCGACAGGCCTAGATGCTGTCGATAGAAGCCAACAGATCACATTCTGAATGAGAGAGCAATCCAATTCTGTGGCGACGGGAAGACACCATTTATGAGAAGAAATGCAGTGATTTCTCCAGACAGAACAAAGCATAAAAAGCCTTCCTTTGTGTGTGAATATGGAAATAGGGCAGCACAGTGCAAGGGTCCTCTGAGACACTTTAATTATGAATAGAAAATGAGAGAGACAGAGCAGAGAGAGGGTTATTTTTGTCCTTTCCTCTAATGTCTGTGACAATGACAATAGGACATGTTTTGTAGGGAATGAAAGCGATATGCCTCCATACAGATGTAGCACTCCAGATAGGACTCAATTTGCGGATTCCAACCAAAGACCCAGCGGGTCCCAGTGGCTGGGGGCGTTGCCAAATTTCTCCATTTGTTCAATTACAGGATTTAACCATGAGATTGCGCTTCATTCGCAAATACACAAAGACAACTTGGTGTTGTAGAACTTAGTCTGTTTGCAATGTTGCAGCTCTGCAGTTGTGTTTGCTGAATACTGTAGCATTTAATAACTTATTTGTTATGGTTTTCACAGGCTACTATAACAAAAAAACATCAATATTTTAGATCAAATAAAGTATATCTGATCTTATTATCTTAATTGTAATTCAATAATGTATAGTCTTTATATATTAAATAATCATAATAATGTAAATGTTTACACTTCTTTATTTTTTATGCTCATACTTTTGCAATAGTTTGCTTTATGCAGTATATTTTTTGTAATATTGTTGGGGTGTTTTTACAAAGTACAGTAGATCGAAGTAAATCAACTTATACATTAAGATAATTTGGCAATGCCCCCAGCGACTCGGATCTTATTTGTTACAGTGTACCGTGCACCAGGTCCTTATTCAGAATTCTTATCAGAATTCTCTGAGTTTTTATCAACTTTGGTACTTAAAACAGATAAAGTAATTATGGTAGGTGACTTTAACATTCATGTTGACGATGATAAAAATAGCCTTACTGTTGCATTTAACTCTATATTATATTCTGTTGTTTTCCGTCAGAGTGTAAATAAACCAACCCACTGCTATAATCACACTCTCGACCTTGTTGACCCTATATATGCTTCCATTAGGCAATATTATAAGGAATCATTCTGTAAACTTTCATTGTTATGCGGAATATACTCAACTATATTTATCAATCAAGCCTGATGAAATTAATCATCTAAATAAAATTCAAGACTGCCTCAAGGACTTAAAAACGTGGATGACCTTACATTTTTTGATGTTAAACACGACCAAAACTGAAGTTATTGTACTTGGCCCGAAAAATCTACGAAACAAATTATCTAAAGATATATTAACTATGGATGGCATTAATTTGGCCTCCAGTGAGACTGTAAGGAATCTTGGTGTTATATTTGATCAGGATTTATCCTTTAACACCCACATAAAATCAATTTCAAGGACCGCCTACTTCCATCTACGTAACATTGCAAAAATCAGGCATATCTTGCCTCAAAACGATGCAGAGAAACTAGTCCATGCATTTGTTACTTCAAGGCTGGATTATTGTAACTCCTTATTATCAGGGTGTACCAAGAAGTCAGTCAAGTCGCTTCAGCTGATTCAAAATGCTGCAGCTCGTGTACTAACCAGAGTTAGGAAAAGGGACCACATTACTCCTGTTCTGGCCGCCTTACACTGGCTCCCTATAGAACACAGGATAGAATTTAAAATTCTTCTTCTCGCCTACAAAGCCCTTAATGGGCAGGCGCCATCTTACCTTAAAGAACTCATTATACCCTATTGTCCTACTAGGGCATTGCGTTCCAAGAATGCAGGGTTGTTGGTTGTTCCTAGAGTCTCTAAAAGTACAATGGGAGCCAGAGCCTTTTCTTATCAAGCTCCACTTTTGTGGAATCAGCTTCCAGTTTGTGTTCAGACGGCAGACACCCTATCCGTTTTTAAGAGTGCGCTTAAGACCTTCCTTTTTGATAAAGCTTATAGTTAGGGCTGATTAGATTCAGCCCCTAGTTTTGCTGATATAGGCTTAGTTTGTCGGGGGACATCTTACTTCTTCCTTCTCTCTGTCTATACCTGTGTACTCTCATGTTCCGATTAACCCAGCTTCCCCAAATTTCTTTCTTTTTGGTGTCTATATACGCCGGGATCCGGAGTCATGGATGATCCTGCGGTCCTGTGTCATGGATTGCGAGTCCTGGATCTTGAGTCGTGGCTGTGGTCCTGGATCATAAGTCCTGGATGGATATCCTCGTGGATTCATCTTCTTATTATACACACATGCATTTCCAAACATTTGGACTACCTATGTTGCAAATGTATTATCTTTTCAATTTACACACGGCATCTATTGCACGTCTGTCCGTCCTGGGAGAGGGATCCCTCCTCTGTTGCTCTCCCTGAGGTTTCTCCCATTTTTCCCTTTAAACTGTGGGGTTTTCTCTGGAAGTTTTTCCTTGTACGATGTGAGGGTCTAAGGACAGAGGGTGTCGTATTGTCATACTGATATTCTGTACAAACTGTGAAGTCCACTGAGACAAATGTAACATTTGTGATATTGGGCTATATAAATAAACATTGATTGATTGATTGATTGTTCTGACTTATGGTATTGAAATTGAGCAACTATTAGTCGAACCGCATAATCCTGCTTTATCCGATCATTTCTTAGTAACTTTTGAAATACTGTTACGAGACTACAAAGCATTAGTCAAAAGCTCTTGCAGCAGAAACCTATCTGTTAGTGCTATAGCCAAATTTAAGGAAGAGATTCCACCAATACTTAACTCGATAGCATGTCTGCATGTAGGGGAGGAAACGTATACAAAATGTACACCACCCCAAATTGATCATGTTGTTGATAGTGCTACAGATGCCCTGCGAATAAAATTAGACTCTGTTTCTCCTTTGAAAAAGAAGAAAATAAAACAACATAGATTAGCTCAATGGCATAATGCCGAAACCCGCAAAATAAAGCAAAAAGTCGAGACAACTTGAAAGGATATGGCGTTCCACTAAACTTGAAGAATCTCGTTTCATTTGGCATATTACTCTCAATGAATATATGAAAGCACTGCGTAAAGCGAGGGCAGCCTACTACTCTTCATTAATAGATGAGAATAAGAATAATGCAAGATTTCTTTTCAGCACTGTAGCCCGGCTGACAGAGAGCCACAGCTCGACTGAGCCTTCTATTCCCATAGCACTCAGTAGCAATGATTTTATGTGCTTTTTTAACGATAAAATTGTTACTCTTAGAAACAAAATCAATGACCTCTTGCCTTTGACCAGTATATTATTATCAACAGCTCCTGGAAATGTAAGTTCTAAAATTACACTAGATAGTAAACTAGAATGCTTTTCAGCCATAAACCTTGAACAATTAAATTCAATGATTCTCTCTTCTAAACCATCAACATGTATGTTAGACCCAATTCCAACTAAGCTGTTGAAGGAAGTTTTTCCATTAATTAGCACTTCTTTATTAAATATTATGAATATGTCTTTATTATCAAGCTATGTTTCACAATCATTCAAAGTAGCAGTGATAAAACCGCATCTTAAAAAGCACAACCTCGATCCAGAGGTTTTAGCCAACTATAGACCTATTTCTAATCTTCCGTTCCTCTCAAAAATTCTTGAGAAAGCAGTCGCAAAACAGTTGTGTGATTACTTAGAAAACAATGATTAATTTGAAGATTTTCAGTCTGGCTTTAGAACACGTTATAGCACAGAGACAGCTCTGGTTAAAGTCACAAATGACATTCTAATAGCCTCAGACAAGGGACTTGTCTCTATTCTTGTTTTGCTCGATCTCAGTGCTGCATTTGATACAATCGACCATGATATCTTATTGCAAAGACTAGAGCACTTAGTTGACATACAGGGAACTGCTTTAGGCTCGTTTAGGTCCTATCTATCTGAACGCTCTCAGTTTGTACGTGTCAACAATGAATCTTCCACGCAAACCAAAGTTAGCCATGGAGTGCCACAGGGCTCAGTGCTGGGACCTATTTTGTTCACATTATATATGCTTCCGTTAGGCAATATTATAAGGAATCATTCTGTAAATGTTCATTGTCATGCGGATGATACTCAACTATATTTATCAATCAAGCCTGATGAAATTAATCATCCAAATAAAATTCAAGACTGCCTCAAGGACTTAAAAACGTGGATGACCTTAAACTTTTTGATCTTAAACACAACCAAAACTGAAGTTATTGTACTCGGCCCGAAGAATCTACGAAACAAATTATCTAAAGATATACTAACTATGGATGGCATTAATTTGAGACTGTAAGGAATCTTGGTGTTATATTTGATCAGGATTTATCCTTCAACGCCCACATAAAATCAATTTCTAGGACTGCCTACTTCCATCTACGTAACATTGCAAAAATCAGGCATATCTTGCCTCAAAACGATGCAGAGAAACTAGTCAATGCATTTGTTACTTCAAGGCTGGATTATTGTAACTCCTTATTATCAGGGTGTACCAAGAAGTCAGTTAAGTCGCTTCAGCTGATTCAAAATGCTGCAGCACGTGTAATAATCAGAGTTAGGAAAAGGGACCACATAACTCCTGTTCTGGCTGCCTTACACTGGCTCCCTATAGAACACAGGATAGAATTTAAAATTCTTCTTCTCGCCTACAAAGCCCTTAATGGGCAGGCGCCATCTTACCTTAAAGAACTCATTATACCCTACTGTCCTACTAGGGCATTGCGTTCCAAGAATGCAGGGTTGTTGGTTGTTCCTAGAGTCTCTAAAAGGTACAATGGGAGCCAGAGCCTTTTCTTATCAAGCTCCACATTTGTGGAATCAGCTTCCAGTTTGTGTTCGGGCGGCAGACACCCTATCCGTTTTTAAGAGTGCGCTTAAGACCTTCCTTTTTGATAAAGCTTATCGTTAGGGCTGATTAGATTCAGCCCCTAGTTTTGCTGATATGGGCTTAGTTTGTCGGGGGACATCTTACTTCTTCCTTCTCTCTGTTTATACCTGTGTGCTCTCATGTTCCGAATAACCCAGCTTCCCCAAATGTCTTTATTTTTGGTGTTTATATACGCCGGGATCCGGAGTCATGGATGGTCCTGTTGCTTAGGTCCGGAGTCCTGGATCACGGGCCCTGGATCTTGACTCGTGGCCATGCCTGTTGCTGTGGTCCTGGATCATAAGTCCTGGATGGATATCCTTGTGGATTCATCTTCCTATTATACACACACATGCATTTCCAAACATTTGGACTACCTATGTTACAAATGTATTATCTTTTCAATTTACACACGGCATCTATTGCACGTCTGTCCGTCCTGGGAGAGGGATCCCTCCTCTCTTGCTCTCCGTGAGGTTTCTCCCATTTTCCCCTTTAAACGGTGGGTTTTCTCTGGAAGTTTTTCCTTGTACGATGTGAGGGTCTAAGGACAGAGGGTGTCGTATTGTCATACTGATATTCTGTACAAACTGTGAAGTCCACTGAGACAAATGTAACATTTGTGATATTGGGCTATATAAATAAACATTGATTGGTTGATTGATTGATTGATTGATTGATTGATTGATTGATTGATTGAAGATAAGATAAGATGGACCTTTATTACCTTATGACCTTCTGTGGGGAAATTCAGTAGTTCAAACAGCAACAGGGTGAGATTGAAAAACAGGATAGCACAGATTCACACAGATTAATAAAATCAAAAATAAGATCAGCGATAAAAATCAAAATAATAATGAGAAACTATGAAATAAGAAATGAATAAAATTAAAATGTAATTATCATATCATATATTATAATGTATTGTATTATTAAGCAATATCATACATTAACCCCATTATAGCAGATGCCACATTGAGTGGATGAAAACATTTATGCATCAAAAAATTACAACGGAGTATTTCTAAATACAAGTTGTATACTGTAATATGCGCCGGTGAAGATGGCCGCATTGTCGTTTGGCTCCTCTCCAACCACCAGGTTCAGAGACAGTTTCGTCCCACAGACAATAAGACTGACATCCATAACATTAATGTCCTACTCAGTAATTATTTATCTATTTATCTAATATATCATTCCAATAGCTTGCATATAGACTCTTATTTCACTATTTCACTTTTTTTAAACTATTTCTCTTTTTGTATTTACTTTTTAATGTTTACTTGCACTATATTTTTCTTTTTTTCTGTATTATTGTTTTGCACTGTTGGAGAAGCCTGTGACCTAAGATTTTCATCGACATAACTACTCTGTAGCTATGCTCGTATGACAAATAAAGAACCTTGAACCTTAAAAATACTTATATGTATGTTATACTAATAACATAATGATTAATTTTACTTTCAGATGATAATACTTTTCAGGGTCAGGGTTAGGTCCGGTCTGACAGCGCTTAGCTCTCTGCTGCAGAGAGGAAGAGAAGATCACTGCTCTAAACAAAGTAAAAAATCGTACATCCAAACGGAATAAATATAATTAATTATTATTAATACGTTAAGTCTTGTTAATTGTTTTTCACTTTTATTAAATGTTTGATATTTCCGGCACAGACCATTTCATAACGGCAATGCGCGATAGAAACAACAGGAACTGGGACAGCATAAATATGCGAACAAAAACCTACAGACTGCTGGAGAAGAGAGATCACAGGGGGTTGGGAGATCACAGGAGGGGGGAGAGCTGTGGCTGAGTGGTCATTGGGTGTGTAAACAAAGATAGTCACACACAGCCCCCGCTGAGCAGCTGATCACCTAATAGAGCTCTGCGGAGTTTCATTCAGACTATTTAAAAAAACAACGTTCTAATTGTATCATTGCACAACAATGAACTCAATGTGTGATTGTTATAGAAGTAATAATACAGTAAACTATTAACAATAATTTAATATTATAGTAAATATTCTTGTCAATGCAGAATATGATTATATCCGTGACAGTGGGAATAAAAAAAGATATGCTACAGTAATAAAAGATAAATCCCACTTGTTGTAGCCTACCTGGCAGAGCAAGAAACACTCCAGCCTTTTATTTAAACTTGTTTAAAACATATCTAAATAAATATGTGTGTCCCGGGCCATAAATGTAAGTATACTGTCAGTTTTCAGATAAAGCCATGGCATCACAATCACACTTGTCAACCCTCCCGATTTTCGCGGGAGACTCCCGATTTCATTGCCCTCTCCCGGTTTCCTCCCGAGGTCATATTTCTCCCGATTTCTGACAAAATCAGATTTAATCAGGACTGTTTCCACTTGGACTTTAATACAGCTACACCATTGTTTGTTTTCCATGGTAACACGTCTCTTTTGTAGCGCGCGCAACTGAACGTCTGACAGGGTGAGGTAGATAGTCACAGAAAACAGAACAAGAATCGATAACTACTCTACTCTCTGCTCACTCCTTTCCTGCCCACACATATGGTCCATCAAGGATGGTGCCACTGCTACATGCTGCACTTAGAACTACAATAAGCATGTTAATGTTAATCTAACAGCTCCGGCGATAAACTAGCACCCCCCCCCCCCCCCCCCCATTTTGCATTTTGAAATGCTCCCGATTTCTGAGGTCTCAAGGTTGGCAAGTATGATCACAATACTTCTGTATTCTACAATATAATTATTTTCACCTCCCATATTGCTTTTTCAACCCACCAGCTTTTATGGAGAAAATAAGTTATATAATTATTAACCAGAGGCATGTTTCTCACTATTTTATGCATAGAAACAACAGACTACTGTGTGTGTGAGGAATCAGCTGTTTATTTGAATATGAGTTCCCCTGAGGGCTGCCGTTTTCATTCAGACTATTTAAAAAAACAACGGTCTGATTTTAACATTGCACAACAATGAACTCAATGTGTGATTGTTAGCAGTAATATTAAACAGACAAATCTCACGCCTGCATGTTCCGTCAGCTCTACACAGTGTTTCAGCATTTTTCATAGCAATGTTTTTGTTTTAACCAAATTAAATGTTTGATATTTCCGACCCTTTCAGACCGGCAATGCTGCCCTGCATGTAATTCCGATTGCCCATCGGAATGTGACCATCCCCCTTGGGAGACTTAGAAGAAGAGACTGCAGTGCTTTGAGAATCCGACTGCACTTACACTATCAACGTATTTATGATGCGCCAGCGGACGTCATGAATGTGCGTCTGCTGCTGTGGGGAAACTAAAGTTTTCTATACAGCGGACTACATGATGTAGGCTATAATAAACATTATAGAACATATCTAAATAAATGTGTGTCCCCGGCCATACATGCAATTATGCTGTCAGTTTTCAGATAAAGCCACCACACCAGCTTTTATGGAGAAAACGAGTTAAACGAGTTATATAATAATTAACCAGAGGCATGTTTCTAACCATTTTATGCATAGAAACAACAGGCTTCTGTGTGTGTGTGAGGAATCAGCTGTTTATTTCATATGAGTTTCATTGTGGCAGCGTCTATCATGGCTCTCCTTGGTGGATCCATGATCCATTGCAGCTGGTTGCAATACACAAAGACAGCTAACTGGGTAATACTATGTTTCCTGACAGTTGTTGACTTCTCAGCTTGTCACTCAGAGGGGGATGGGGGCTGGTGAACGGTATGGTTAATGTTTGTAAACACTGTGAAATGTTGACTTTACTTGATGATTTCAGTAAAAACTAACGTTCATATTTATAAACTTATCTTTTGATCCCGTTTGAATTGTGCCACAAATTACACATATGATGTTTGTCAATCTTAAAAATATATTTTAAAGCTTAATACTTTTCACCTCATTCTGAAACAAAGAAGTGAAATGTGCCAAAGTGACGGCCATCGAGACGGGAGATGTAGTTCATTGAGCGGTTTCACAAAAAAAAAGTGTTACTTCACTAACTGTAAGCCTGTCACTCAGAGGGGGGTGGGGGCTGGTTAACGGTATGGTCAATGTTTGTTTGTTTAAAAATGTTTGCAGTCGCGAAAGGTCTAAGCTAATCAGACATGGACAAAAACAAAAGATCAGTCTATGTGTCGAGGGGGGGAGAACTAGACACCCCTTTACAGCCATAACAGCGTGTCATAACTGACAGCGATCAGCTGTCTGCGGGAGAGAGGAAGAGACAGATCACTGCATAAATATGCAAACCTACAGTTAACTTAACTGCTGGAGAAGAAAGATCATGGGGGGGAGAGAGCTATGGCTGATGGGCCATTAGGTGTGTAAACACCAGAGGTGGGGACTCGAGTCACATGACTTGACTCGAGTCGCATATTTTTGGACTTGAGACTTGCTTGACTAACATTGACAAAAGACTTGACTTGACTTTGACTTGGTATTCATGACTTGAAACTTGACTTAAGCTTGAGACAGATGACTTGAAAGGACTTGACTTTTTAAAATTAAATATTTGCATTTGTTTTTGTATTGAGATATTACATTTAGTTTTTTCTAAACGTGATTGGGTGATTATAGCGCCGTGCGCGCAAACCTGGCAACCCACTAGACGGCAGGAGTGTCAGCTAACATGGCAGCGGCTAGCGTTACTCCAAAAATAGTCAAGTATGGATTCAAGGATTATGTTGTCGATGACGCTAATAAGAAGAGAACAGCGGTATGCAGGTTCTGCAGCATAAAGATCAGTGACACGACCACCACAACATCCAACTTCATTCGTCACTACAAAAAAAACCACAGAGAAAGGTGCATGAATGTGTTGTGTTAGCTAGAAAGCTAACGTTAAGTTTAAGCTATGTTAGACTTGGTTTCAAATCGATTAAGCAAAGAGAAGACAAAACGGGGTAAATGAACAATAGAACCGCCAAGGGATTCATTTTTACTAACCCTGATACTGATGGGCTGTCAGGAGAGAGAGAGAGAGAGAGGAAAAGAGATGCCTCGTTTATTTCCCCTGTGTTATTATCAGAAGTTACTGTAAACTTTTGAATAATGTAGGTCATCTACTTTTAGTAGTTTGTTTTAATTATGTTGTTTTTGTTTGTAGAAATCATTCCTTGATTTATTGTAAAAATGAATCTGAATTTTTTTATCTGTTATGACGATAAACTGAAGCAATTTCAAAATTAACCCAATTAAGTGAGTTTTAAATCGTCCTGCTTAGTTTATAAGGAAATTATGAAGAGGAACAAATGAAATGATTTGAAAATGATATCTATGTAGGTGCTGACGCTGTTGGCGGTTCTAGTGTTAACAGAAATTTTAATTAAATATGTGTAATGGCAAATGCCATAATGATTTTCTTACCTGGAATTCTGCCTTTTTGAACAGACTTTTTGATTGAGTCCTAGCTTGTCTGCACTCTAAAAACAAATGCCTTGGCTCAACATAGAAAATCAACGCAACAGTTTGCATCGATGTTTATTGAGTTAAGACAACGTCTCATGAAATTGTCTTAAAGCAAAAAAGTTATTTGAGTTAGGGGAGAAGGCTTTTCCTCTACAATCAGAGGTGTTTTTTATTACCACTTACTTAATACAGATGGAGCGATTCATTTCAGACAGTTTGAAACGCGAGGGCCGTGATTGGTACGTGATCTGCCCTCGCTCAAGGGAAAACCTCCAGCTTGACTTGAGACCGCCCCCGTGATAGATAAATGTAATTATAATGGAGCCAGCTGCAATGGATCATTGATCCACCAGGGGGTGCAGTGGGGTTCCACACTGGAGCTCATGTGAAATAAAGTGAGATACAGTATGCTGGATGTACAGCGGAACTTTGTTAAGATCCATATGTCACGGATATCATACTACTGTGCTAAATAAGAGACATGTAATCATTTACAAAACATCAACATGTTGTTATTTAACAAAATAATTTTGTTATTCGAAAAAAACGAACGGGAGGAAATGCAGCCCGGCTCTCGATTTTTAATCCTAATTTAATCATCATCTTCACCACGATCATTTATGTTTATGTTCGCCGAATTGACATGAAATCACTGACACAAGGAATATACTGTATTCAACTTCATTAAAACGTTATTAACGTGCCTAAACTCAGTAATTCACCAAAAATATGTATATTTTAAATGGAGCTTCGTCGGTCGATCAGGATCCCAAAGTGTAGCGGAGGGATCCTCATCTGGATGAAGCGTGTTATTTTCCACATAAGGAACAAGTCACTGCAAATTATCCCGCTTATTACATGGCCACATTCTCAACAAAGTAACGACATGACTCCCAATATTAATTGAAATGCTTTTATGGATTTAGAAAATGTTTTTATTGATTTAAAAAATAGTTGTATTGATTTAAATTGACATGCATCCGCTAAGAGAAATAGTCCGTTGTTACCGTTTTTTAAACAGTGTTAATGAAACGGCAGCTCTCAGCTGTGTATTTACACAACTAATGGCCCATCAACCACAGCTCTCTCCCCCCCTCCCCCCCTGATCTTTCTTCTCCAGCAGCTATATTAACAGTAGGTTACTCTGAGTGACCATAGACTGTATGTGACAAGCTTACAGTTAGTGACGTAACAACACCATAAAAGCTGGTGGGTTGAAAGCAATACGGGAGGTAAAAATAACTAGAATAATTGTGATTTATTTATTGTGGCTTTTATGTTTTTAGGTATAAAATGTTATGTAATTCAGGCTTATAGTTCACCCTTCTCTAAAAGCCTTCAACAATGACAATATTCATTGTAATTTAATAAATCCTTCCAACACACATTGTAAAAAATAGCCTACTGTAAGTTAAGAAATCATTTCAATATGTACATCTTCTGATGTAACAACAATAACATTATAAATAGTAAGATAGCTGAACATGGTATTGCACATTTAGCTTTGAGTGTTACTGACCTGAGATGTTTTTATTACATGAATTAAGGTGACTGAGGCTTTTTAACATACAGGGATGCAAACTCATCAGGTCTGAAAAAGGTGACAAGGATCCGAACCCCCGGCTCCCCCACCCCACGGAATGACAGAGGATTTTAGCAGTCAGAACAACTAAAGCAGCAGTGTTAATAATAACAGAAACGCCAAAGAGTCACATCTAATAGAAATATATAAAAGCATTTATTTTAAATTGTGGAGCAGTCAGTTTATAATTTTGGCAGCACTGTTGAGCATTTTGAAAACGTATTTTCGTGCCTCTGTGCAAGGCTTAAGTCTTTTTATCTTTATAGCCCCATGGTGTAAAGTAACTAAGTTCATAAACTCAACAAGTACTATACTTGGGCACAATTTTGAGATACTTGTACTTTATTTAAGTATTTCAAAGTGTTGCTACTTTGTTCTTCTACTCCACTACAGTTCAGAGGTACATGGTGTACTTTGACTCCACTACATGTATTTAATACCTTTAGTTACTTCACAGATCTGGATTAATTAAGTGAAATATAATCAAGTGTTAAATCAGACTTTAGTTCCACCTGGAGTAAATCCACAAGCTACCCTGCAGTATACAAAGTCATTCAAACTAGCTGCACCTTTACCAGCTTTGAGAACACTTTCATGATCAATCATTATAAAACATATCATATCTTAGACCCTCCAGAAAAACGCGGGCCAAAATCCTTAATTATGCGGGCTAAAATCATTGATTATGCGGGCTAAAATCATTGATTATGCGATAAAAATGCGGGGTTTTTATGTGATTTTATGCGGGAAAATTGCGGGAAGTTGCGTAATATGCGGAAAGTTGCGAAATATGCGGAAAGTTGCGAAATATGCGGGAAGCGGAAAAAAGGTGATTATTCTCCCGCACCCTGTTACTAGGCTACTACTGAATGAAAGGGAGCACTTTTAAAGAGTTGCTATGATAAACAAGCATACTAGAAGCAAGCTACACACACACACACACACGCACGCACGCACGCACGCACGCACGCACGCACGCACGCACCCTCCTCATTCTGTTTTCATTTACTCGTTCGTTATCTGACCAGCTTCAATATTGTTGGCTACTCACCTCGTTTCTTGCAACCCTTGAAAGGGTTTTGGAGGTTGAAGCCTCTGTGAGCGTGAGTTGCTTGGCTTTCTTGTCCGCAGCAGAAACCATTTTTGAATGTTTGAGCGAATCGAAGTGGGTATTCACAGTCGATTTCCTTTTATGCTCCAACACACAGTTGCACGGGGTACAGAACAGTTTCCCCCCACTTTCGTGCAAGACATTGGGGTACTGCTTTGCCCGGTCTTTAGCTGAAATGTTCGTGGGTAAATGTGATGGATTCGATTTGTTTATCTTGGTGTGTGAATTCCAAACCTTCACACGACGGTGTTTGCCTTCTGTGATGCGCGGGCTGATGACGTTGCGTCATCATCACTACTCGTCAAGACGAGTTAACTTTTTTTTTTTTTCTCAACTTTGTGTGGAAAAATGCGGGGATTATGCGGCCTTTTGATAAATATGCGGACTTTTAAAAATCTGCGGCATTTTGCTGATTATGCGGGAAATTCTGCGATCGCAGAATCGCGTTTTTCTGGAGTGTCTAATATCTATTATTATGAAATGGACCAATCTGCACAATAACTACTTTTACTTTTGCTACTTTCAATATATTTTGATGATAATACTTTTCTACTTTTACTTGAGGAACATTTTGAATGCAGGACTTTTACTGTAACAGATTATTCCTTACTTCTACTTTTACTCAAGTACAAGACCTGAGTACTTCTACTTTTACTCTAGTACAAGATCTGTGTGCTTCTACTTTTACTCAAGTACAAGACCTGAGTGCTTCTACTTTTACTCAAGTACAAGATCTGTGTGCTTCTACTTTTACTCAAGTACAAGACCTGAGTGCTTCTACTTTTACTCAAGTACAAGATTTGAGTACTTCTACTTTTACTCTAGTACAAGATCTGTGTGCTTCTACTTTTACTCAAGTACAAGATTTGAGTACTTCTACTTTTACTCTAGTACAAGATCTGTGTGTTTCTACTTTTACTCAAGTACAAGATCTGAGTACTTCTACTTTTACTCAAGTACAATATATATATACTTATACCACCTCTGTTTATAGCCTATGAAAAAAACTATTAGAAATAGAAGGCTAAAGCTAACGTTAGCAGATAGTGACAATGTATGCTAGCTAAATAGCTCAACGATTCCTTAAATAATATTGCCACAGAAAAACTTTTCAGTTCACATCACGCTCTGCCGCTCCGACAGGGAGCTCTGCTCTGAACACCTGAACGGCCCGTTCTAACAGCTGTTCACCAGCGGTCCAGTCTGTGCCACAGTGACTACGGACGCACAGTTAATATTAACGAACGCACCCGTAGGTAATGTAGCTGCTGAAGCTAGACCCTCATCACGGAGCAGCAGAGCCTTATTATACATCCATGAGCAGAGCCAACAGGCAGGAAGACTCGAGCACACAGCTCGTACTTCATTATAATATATAAAAAAAAGAACACCATGCGTGTCATGATGGCACATAACAGCTCACGGCCGCAGATTACTCCGGGTCCCAGCCCCCCCATACCCCAAAAATATTTGTATTGCAGATCTACATGAATCACACAAACGACTTATTTTGGATTCAAAACGGCGAATTTCGCCGAAAGGTGACAAGTTTGTATCACTGAACATAGACAGAGCACAACTGAAACATAACATCTGAGATGTAACAACATAATACACTTTTCGGGGATGCTTGGGATTTGAGGAGTGAGGGACACGGCTTAGAACGGGCGTGTCGCCTGGCAGGACAGGAGAGTGTGGGCACCAGTCTGCCTTGATCTATGAATTCATGTCCGTGACACTCACTGCTGCCCACAGCTGTTTTATAGAAGGAAATTCCTTCACTTCATGAAAGTGTTTTAACCACCCACACCTCTACACACACATGACGGGTGTTATTTCCCCCATAAGGAACAAGTCGCTGCAAATTATCCCGCTTATTACACGGCCACATTCTCAACAAAGTAACGACATGACTCCCAATATTAATTGAAATGCTTTTATGGATTTAGAAAATGTTTTTATTGATTTAAAAAATAGTTGTATGTATTGATTTAAATTGACATGCATCCGCTAAGAAAAATAGTCCGTTGTTACAGTTTTTTAAACAGTCTGAATGAAACGGCAGCTCTCAGCTGTGTATTTATTTACACAACTAATGGCCCATCAACCACAGCTCTCTCCCCCCCTCCCCCCTTGATCTTTCTTCTCCAGCAGCTAAATTAACGGTAGGTTACTCTGAGTGACAAGCTTACAATTAGACACAACACTGTCATTGAAAGTGACCCTCAGTAAGTTGACTTTTATGTTCAACTGCAAAATTCGTTACTGATAAAAAAAGGGCTTCTACTGTACCTAATTACCTTAACACTAGAACCGCCAGAGGTTTTTGTATAGGCCTACCTAAACCCCTCAAATCCCGCTATTAGAACACAATTTTTAACAACATAGGGTGCTACATAACACACTTTCCGGAAAAGTCACGGACTGGGAGACTTTAATATTTTATTGAAAAAAAGTTACATTGCACACACAACACACATCACACAAATTGACCCGATTGGCGGTTCTAGTGTTAAATAAACTCACTAATGAATGAAACCAGTTCAATACGCATTATTCTTATTCTTATCATTCTTTATGAGCGCAGAAATAGTCTTAAAATCAGATCTGTTTTTAAATGAAATCTGACGGCAGGCAGTTAGCTCTGATCACCTATGATAAATGCGCCGCATTCAGCCACAGACACTGGCCATTCAGCCACAGACACTGTTCGAAATGGGGGGGAGCTAGGGGGAGCTTGGCTCCCTCGAAGAGGGAGGGAGCTCCCCTGAAGGCTGACTTTGAGATAAATAGGGGGAGCCCAAAACAATCATGCATATTTGTGTCACACAGATTAGAAATGTTGAGTTTCTGTAAATAACAGTTCTTGAAATAAATAATAGTTATTGTTCATTACAGTTTCTGAATATTTGTTTTATATTTGTGAATATGTCTGGGTGTTGCCATCTGTACGTGGCGGCGCTGCATTCTTACTTACGTTGCTATGGTTATGGCGGTGATGCCGGCGCGGTATTTGAAATGTTCATATTGATATTTTTTTAACTCTGGCTGTGTAATAAAAAAATATGGCAAAACGAAAACAGCCAAGCGTCACAGCTTTTGGATTCACAAGCAAAGAAGCGAAGAAGTCTAAAAATGACAACGTGAACGGAAAACAACTTTTAGTTGGCCGGCTGTAAGCGGCGTTAGGGTCGAGTTTGACAGCTCCACACCGAGGGAGAGGCCTGCCGATGTGGAGCCTGAAGAGGCTTCAACAACGGCCACATCTGCCGGCATAGTGACACCGTCTGTATTAGTAGAAGAGTGTTTTTATAGAAATTGATCGCATCTGCGCTGCAGCGCCAGTCAACAGAGCGTGCGTGTGACATATTTAGTAGCAGGATGTGCTCTGAAAAATAGGGCTCCCCGAAAGCAAATGGGTAATTCGAAAACTGACAGAGCTCCTTCTATACAAATCAAACTGTAGAAGGTGTGAAAGCACCTATTGTTTGAAATAATGGTCGGAATGTGACCTGTGAGCCTTCTGAATTACCGTGGGACAGCACATTCTAAACTAAAATGTTCAATCAATAAAGTAACATCTTATCTTATCTTAATAATATCTTCATATTAATAATAATAATAAATCATACAGTATGTGTCCGAAAGGGAGCAGGAGGAAGCAAACACAAAAATATACTGCATATTAAAGCAAACGATTGTAAAGGTTAAAGTATGAGCATAACAAATAAAGAAGTGTAATGTAAAAATGTACATTATAATTATGATTATTTAATATATAAAGACTATATATTATTGAATTACAAGATTAGATATACTTTAGTTGATCCAAAATATTGATGTGTTCAAATGCTCTTCAAAACACAACTGAAAGTCCATGAAACTTGTCTTTCTGTATTTGTGAATGAAGCGCCATCTCCTGGTTAAAACCTGAAATTGAAAATCTGGCAACGCCCTCTTGGAAAATAGTGGGAGGGCTTAACATTCCTCTATACTGGTCTTTGGCAGGCCGTAGGCAGGAAACTGTAAGCTGGAGTCCGAAATTCAGTGCTCCATCTGTAATTGGTAGCATAAACACAAGTTTTGAAGTTGATTACTCAAAAGATTAAAGGCCCAGTGAAGTGTGCACCTGTGCATGATCTGTTATGCTAATACGTATAGTAATGACCAAAATTGTCCATTGGAACCCATATCAAAAGATGTTGGAATAGCAACAAATTTGACGAGTTTTGAATTTTCCGGGGAAATCTGCTGTCGACCTTTCGCCTTCGTGGGCGTGGCTTGCGATCTACTGCGTGACGTCACGAGATGGACGCCGCTGCACTGTTTACATTCACCACCGTTCGTTTTTTCTCTTTTTCAAAGTCGAATTTCTCAACGTTTTTGAGCTAGTATTTTCCTGGAAAGTGTGTCGGAGTCGACTGGAAGTGATTGCCAATCGAGAAAACCTGACAATGGAGGCGACAGTGAAGAAAGAGGGATGAAAAACACAGGGGAAACGATGCATTGCCGCTGGCTGTAGTAATGTCAAGTCTGCCGAAGTGGCGATGTTTCTGTTCCCAAAAGATGAAGGTGAGCCTGGCTGGTGTCATTGCTTCGTAGATTATTTGATTGATCATGATAAATAAAGGCCAGTGGTCGATTCGAGAGAGAGAGAAAGAGAGACTGACAGAGTTACAGGGTTGTTGTTAGCATCTGGTGCTAGCTCGGAGCTAACGGAGATTAGCTGTTTCAACAATAAGGAGAGGGAGAGTGCTCTCCTGTGGGACTGAGAGAGATAACGTCAGCTCAGGGAGGTAAACTGTAGCCTAAGTTATCTCAGTGGGTTTGGTCATCTATGTAAACAAATATTTCCATCTATGTAATATTAGTTGTATAAAATAGGTTAAGAAATCATTCCAATGTTTTTTGATTATTGAAATATATGTTTCATATGAGTGTTGAGAGCTGTATCAATAAATCTCTTAATGTTGCCCTCAAAGTGCACCAGATTGATCACTTTCCTCATCTATCCTGTCCGAAAAGCTGTCCAAATCAATCATTTCTCTCACACTAGTATCACTTTCCAGAGTCTCCGCCATGTTTACAATCGCAACTGGGTACATCTTGTGACGTCACAGCCACTATCGTCTGCAACTTCCGTTAGGCTCAGACGGCAAAATTAATCATTCATTAATTCATTAATTATGAATTATTAAAAATTATTTTAGCCATGAACAGGCACAATGATATGTAAGGAATGAAACTGCCATTTCATTTTGGTGCAAAAACATGCACTTCACTGGGCCTTTAAGTTGTTCCGACTAGTTTTACCACATGATTTAAAAGGAATTTTAAGTTGTATGTACTTAATTACCCTCATTCGGGATACAAGTTTTTAGGTTCATTACTCCAAAAATCGAGTTGCTCCAACTTGTTTTACCGTATGATTTAAAAGGAATTTTAAGTTGTATGTACTTAATTACCATCATTGTGAACACACGTTTTTAAGTTGACAACCATTTATAAATTAAGTTGCTCCAAATATATTGTATTCAATATTTTTTTTTCTTAGCTTTTTCATGTTTTTGCCTTTTAAAGAAAGAAATTAATTGATTCCACAACAAAAATATTAGGCAATTCACTTTTTATTTTGAACTGCAGTTGTTTATTTCAATCAGGAGAGAATTCATTTTGTTTGAACATTTATTGACACCATATGATAAGGTGCATGAACACCTGAAATCACAGCTGACTGCAGGAGAGAGGAGAACCATTTTATAGTTTGGCTGCAGCACGTTGATTGGCTGCTGGAGAATGAGGTGAAATGTAATAGGTTAAAGAGAACGCCTGTGATAAGCTGATTATAAGCATCTGCGGAGTGAATGTATACCAGTCTTCCTGAAATAACTTGTGCTGAGCTTCATTTAAATCTTGAAAAAAAAGATGGATAACACAAATTTAAATTGCCCAACAAATAATAAACAAACACATTAGACATATTACCATGGCAAATGGGGACACAGCAAATAAATGCTGCCATCACAACGAAGTTAGAGGCCTTTGCATATTTCAAACCAGTGCCAAATATGTAAAATCTGTAAAGTTTTTGTAAAACTACAGAAACAAACTCTCAATGGCCACCAATCTGCAGATCACACACATCAATTTTACAAAAGATGTAACAAATATGTTTACACTGCCGACAATCATTATTTCAAACAGTATGCACACATTTAACGCAGAATGCTTGTTCATTCATTTGTTTCCCTCGACCACGATGGTTGCCATCGTATGGTCAGATCCTGGGGTGGACCGGTCACTGATGATGGTGATATTCATGTCCTTTTGAAGCACATTGAATAATAGGTTTGCGCATAAGGTCCTGAAGACACACAGAGGTGGTTTTGAGTACTTTGCCTAGTGTTTAAATGCATGTGGACAGATTTTGTCAATCTCAACCGTGGAAGTTTTAGTGTATCTTCTCATCTTTTTTGCAGGTTCCATACAATATTTGAACTGGTTAAGTGAAGAGCAGAAGCCACTTTTCAAATTGTACGCAATCCTTTTCCCATGCCATTGCTGTCAACACCTATCCATGCTTAACGTTGCGAAGATATTATTGATTGGGGTGTGGCCAAAAGTGCAATATGCTTCAAAATGTAACTGACAGAGAGCAGTGCTTTTGTCCTGTGTTTTTACACTGTGTATGGATTTGATTTTATTTCAAGATTTTTTATTCCATCACTAAACTCCTTGAAAAGGTCCTCTTCCTTTTCTCCAAGTTACACGACAAGGCAGCGGATGGCTATAGCTCTCTGCATACTTCAATTGTATTGTGCTATTTTTGAAAAAGGAAAAAAAGAGAAATGTCCTAAATTAATATGTTCTGAATGGGTGACTGCCAACAACTTGCATTTCAATGACAACTCTAAATAACGATCCTACCTCAAGATGCATGTCCTTGATCTGCTTCACCGAGATTCATTTTTAATAAAAAGCGATATCACAATAGTAACCAAAGTATTTTTACTCTCACAGTAGCCCCTACTACTTCTCTCACATAACTATTCACAGTTCAAAGGCTGCTAATTTATATCAAACAGCAATTTGCCTATACAGTGCAACTACAAGGCTATCTACTGTATTTGAATGACAAAAGATGACACTCACATTAAAATGTCCTTTGTATATTTCTATTTGTCTTAACTGTCGGAACTTGTCCAGGCATGTTAAGTGGGAGTGGACTTGACATCCTTAACTCAAGGTGTAGAACAATTAAGTTATCAAGCCAATTGCATTACTTGCTACAACTTGAATTTTGTTTTAAGTAAATTAACGCAGAAATCAGAGTTCAAATTACACACAATATTAAGTTGATGTAATAACCAACATTATTACGTCAACACAACTTATAAATTAATGTTTGCAACTTAAAATGTTTATCTAAACCAATTTACTCACATTTTTATCTTGCAACCATGCATTTAATTAAGTGGAGTTGAAAGGTCGCCTGAATTCGTTTTTAGAGTGTGCAGTTCTAGGGTTAATATTAATCTAATATGATTGTCATCGGTCTAAATTAGATTTCAAATGATTAACTGTGTATGTAATGAAGATCATAGTGTGGGTTGAATCCATTTTCATAACCACTGTCTTTTAACTGATTTAAATGCGGAAACTGGGCTTATTCATCAGAATTTTGTATGACTTGTTGGGGCAGAACCTCTGCTCCGCGCCGTTCCTCTATGAGTTTGTTTTAAAAGAAGGAAAAGTCAAAGCACCAGGATAAGGGTTAAACAATAATCTGCTTTAATGGTAGAACATACAATACATCACAAAACAATTCAAAAGGGGTGCCCCTGCTCTGGTCCTCTCGCTGGGAGAGGTCTTACAACCTTGGCCAGCATGAAGAAAAGAAGAGCGACCCAA
The DNA here is from genome assembly GCF_949606895.1 of Notothenia rossii. NCBI lineage: Eukaryota > Metazoa > Chordata > Actinopteri > Perciformes > Nototheniidae > Notothenia > Notothenia rossii. The sequence goes on along the minus strand of NC_136901.1, from coordinate 62,904,327 downwards.
AGGAAAAAACAGGCTTTCATACTAAAAACACAGGAGGAAGTGTGTGAATACTTTCCCCAGAGGTCATCTTATTAGGAGAGACCAACACATGGCCTGTCGTACCCAATCAGCGCGACACAGCAGAAGAAACCCGGAAACAAAAATTCTCTTTCAGTTTGACGAAAACCAGATACCTTTTGGTGTCTGGAACGAACCTGCTCTAAACAACAAGTTTCCTTATCTTATTTCACATCTTGCAGCCAGCACACACACATCCCCTTTATGGCTCTTTGTCTCTGTGGCCATCTTCCCCCCTCAGGTTACCACACACAAGTTAAAAGTATGTTTTAAGATATAGTTGTTATAGTTGGCTAAATATATGTAATACATGTAAATTACTTTCATATCAATAATAACGAGGAACACATTACCTATGCTCTTAAGCAGTATTAGAGATGCTTTTCAAATAGTCAAACTTCACACAGGCCCAGTATAGAGAACACACTCATTTGTCCTGCAGCCTTTCCAGCCTTTTGAGCTATTGTTCACATCTTTACTTCAAATAAAAGGTTTCACATTGCATATTTCCAGCTTCCTTTACACATACTGTTATTATTAATACAAAGTAATTAACAACAAGTGAAGGAGTTCAAGTATCTCGGGGTCTTGTTCTCGAGTGAGGGAACAATGGAGCGTGAGATGGGTCGGAGAATCGGAGCAGCGGGAGCGGTACTGCAGTCTCTTTACCGCACCGTTGTGACGAAAAGGGAGCTGAGCCAGAAGGCAAAGCTCTCTGTCTACCGGGCCATTTTCGTTCCTACCCTCACCTATGGTCATGAAGGATGGGTCATGACCGAAAGAACGAGATCGCGGGTACAAGCGGCCGAGATGGGTTTTCTCCGCAGGGTGGCTGGTGTCTCCCTTAGGGATAAGGTGAGAAGTTCGGTCATCCGGGAGGGACTCGGAGTTGAACCGCTCCTCCTTCGCGTCGAAAGGAGCCAGTTGAGGTGGTTCGGGCACCTAGTTAGGATGCCACCTGGGCGCCTCCCTAGGGAGGTGTTCCAGGCACGTCCAGCTGGGAAGAGACCAAGGGGTAGACCTAGAACCAGATGGAGGGATTATATCTCTTCTCTGGCCTGGGAGCGCCTTGGGATCCCCCAGTCAGAGCTGGTTGATGTGGCCAGGGAAAAGAAAGTTTGGGGCTCTCTGCTGGAACTGCTACCTCCGCGACCCGACCACGGATAAGCGGGAGAAGATGGATGGATGGATGGATGGAATTAACAACAAAAATCTATTTAAAACAAGTAGATTTCCCTGATAATTGACATGCTGAAAATCTTAAGAAGAATGTCTCCTCCCTCAGCTCTTCCAATCTACTGGAATACAGAACTGCTCTCTGTTCATACAGAGTAATAAAACATGTTTTAGCTAACCACTGCACAAATGTTGTAGCAATTCAGTACCCACACACAAAAGAACAAAACAAAGAAATCAAACAAACCACACACCCTTATCGTTTCTTAACTAATGCATGCTGGACATGAACCACTAATTAACAGGACTTTAACTGGATTATCTGAAAATGTATCTGGGAATTCCCCTGTTAATTGCAAGGACTATTGATAATTAACAGAGATACCCTAGGGGCCTCTTCTTGGTATCTGCTAGGCAGAAGTCACTCAATGCAGAAATCACAAGTTTAACACACATTCTATATAAGGTGACATTAAAATGAATATACCAGATTGAACTTTGCTGCCATAACACGTTACTTTAATCCTTCAAATAATTCAAATAATACTTCAGACTTGACTTGCTTGACCTGAGCAATGACTTGACTTGACTTGCTTGACTCTCACCACAGTGACTTGGGACTTGCTTGATACTTGTAGGTCAACACTTGAGACTTGCTCATGACTTGCACATGTAGGACTTACTCCCACTTCTGGTAAACACACAGCTGATCACCTAGGAGCTGTTGTTTGATTCAGACAATTGTTTTTTTAAAACGGTCTGATTTTAACATTGCACAACAATTAACTCAATGTGTGATTGTTATAGCAGTAATATTAAACACTAATAATACAGTAAACTATTAACAATAGTATAATATTATAGCCCTTTGCCCATGGTGAGATGACGAGGCTTCATTAAAAATAAACCTATTTTTAGTGAATTACTGAGTTTGGGCAAGTTAATAACATTTTAATGAAGTTGACTACAGTATATTCATATTTGTCAGTGCTTTCATGTCAATTCGGCGAAAATAAACATCAATGATCGTGGTGAAGATGATGATTAAAATAGGATTAAAAATCGGTAGTGCTGCATTTCCTCCCGTCGGATGTGATATAAAAACAAACCGATTATTTTTTTAGTTGTAAACTCACGTGGATTAAACTACATTTATTAGTGCTTTCATGTCAATTCGGCGAACATATGATACATTATATGGTCGTGAGGATGATGATTAAAAATCGGTTGTATGAGCCGGTCTGCATTTCCTGATGAAAAAACATAGCGATGGTTTTGTACTTACGACAACGTGGATTAAACAACATTATTTTGTTCAATAAAAACATGGTGATATTGTGTAAATGATTACATCTCTCTTATTTAGCACAGAATATGATCCTATCCATGACATATGGATCTTAACAAACATCCGCTATATCAGATACCTGTAGATCTATCAGCTGTTTATTTTTTATTTCACAAAAGTTCCAGTGTAGCAGCTTTTTAATCACCTGGTGGGTCCATGAACCCATTGCAGCTGGTTTCATTATAATTAAATGTATTTATCAAGGGGGCGTATCAAGTCATGCGGGGGGTTTTCCTTTCAGCGAGGGCCCACCCCGTGCCGATCACGGACCCACATGGGTAGGCGTCCGAAATGATCTCAGCACTCATTCCTTACACTCCAATGTGCAACAGATATGATCCAGATATTATTTTTTTTATTTATGTTTTAATAGGCAATGCAAGGCAAGTTATTTCATATAGCACAATTTAAGAAACAATGGCAATTTAAAGTTTTTTTAAAAGTACAAAAAGGTATAAAGACAAATGTCAAAAGTAAGACATTTTGGAATGACATTTAAATGTAATTAAAACATTAATTGAAGAGACAAAACAAAATAAATGAAAACAAACTCAAATAATAAAAGTGACAGTGCTGTGCACACAATATATTATTATTATTTAATGAAATAAAAGGTCTCCAGCCCTGATTTGAACTATTCAAGATTAAAAAAACATTTACAGTCCACATGTTATTCAGCCTAAACTATAAACAATAAACAATTTTAGCTACCAAATAATAATAATGTACTAATAAAACAGCTAAGTAGTATACTTTAGGGATGTGCATCTCCATCACTGTGGCCGATGCGATGCGCATCTCGATACGTTGCCAAGATACGATACATTAACAATACATTTGAAACACCAGGCGATGCGATACGATACGATTCACCCCTGTTGCGATACAGTTCGATACGATTTGATTCGACATTATGCGATTCGGGGCGATACGATGCGATTCAACACGATGCAAAAATAATGATACTTCAATATGGTACGACAGAGGATTTTTGTTTTATTCCTTATATGCAGCAAATCATACATTAACAAAAAAGTGCTTTACATATATGGTCCCATCTATTTTTTTACCTTTAAAAGCTCTCCAGAGTACAGTACAATTGTATAACACCACACAGTTAAACAATGTAAGGATGCATTGCTCATGATTAACAATGTGCAAATAACAGCTACCATAGTGCAAGGCCCATACACAGGGTATATGCAGGAATCCTGAAGTCAAATTGAATACCTTTTAAGACCTTTTTTAAGACCCTTTCCATACATTTTAAGACCTCATTGCAACTTTGAGTTCTAACCGGTTACATTGGCAACACACTTTACTATATTGATTGTAAGATAGCAAAACTAAACAGAGTGCAGACAGACTACTGAAGCCTCCTTTCCACATGAACTTCAACCTCTCTGTGAAGGTCAGGTTTAATGCAGTATGCTGCTTTTTTGCTTCTGTAGACTCTGTGCTCTTTCATTCCAGTAGAACTCCTCAGAAACCATTAGAAACCAGTATTTGACCAATAAACAAAACAATTGACAAAACTTTGAACTATGAAATATGTTAAACTTTGGTGAGCTTCAGCGGGGTAATGCCATATTATATGCCATATTATATGCTCCCTCACAAATACCCAGGGGTTAAATTGGGCTGGGGCTGTCCGGGGCTAAGCCCTGGCACATAGGACGATGCTCTGACGTCATCACCCTCACACATTTGTCATATGTTTACAAAAAAGGATATACAGGACTGTCTCAGAAAATTAGAATATTGTGATAAAGTTCTTTATTTTCTGTAATGCAATTAAAAAAACAAAAATGTCATACATTCTGGATTCATTACAAATCAACTGAAATATTGCAAGCCTTTTATTATTTTAATATTGCTGATTATGGCATACAGCTTAAGAAAACTCAAAAATCCTATCTCAAAAAATTAGAATAGTTCCTCAGACCAAGTAAAAAAAAAAATTTATAACAGCAAAACACAATCAAACATTTGAAAATGTCCATTAATGCACTCAGTACTTGGTTGGGAATCCTTTTGCACGGATTACTGCATCAATGCGGCGTGGCATGGAGGCAATCAGCCTGTGGCATTGCTGAGGTGTTATGGATGCCCAGGATGCTTCAATAGCAGCCTTTAGCTCATTAGCATTGTTGGGTCTGGTGTCTTTCAGCTTCTTCTTCACAATACCCCACATATTCTCTATGGGGTTCAGGTCAGGGGAATTTGCAGGCCAATCGAGGACAGTAATGCCATGGTCAGTACACCAGTTACTGGTGGTTTTGGCACTGTGGGCAGGTGCCAGATCATGCTGGAAAATGAATTCCTCATCTCCATAGAGCTTTTCAGCAGACGGAAGCATGTAGTGCTCTAAAATCTCTTGGTACACAGCTGCATTTACTCTGGGCTTGATGAAACACAGTGGACCAACACCAGCAGCTGACATGGCTCCCCAAACCATCGCTGACTGTGGGAACTTCACACTGGATTTCAAGCAACTTGGATTTTGCTCCTCTCCAGCCTTTCTCCAGACTCTGGCGCCTTGACTTCCAAATGAAATACAAAACTTGCTTTCGTCTGAAAAGAGGACTTTGGACCACTGTGCAACTGTCCAGTGCTTCTTTTCCTTAGCCCAAGTCAGACGCCTCTTCCGTTGTCTTGAGTTCAGAAGTGGCTTGACCATGGGAATACGGCTATTGTACCCCATTTCCCGGACACGTCTGTGAACAGTGACTTTTGATACCTGGACTCCAGCTTCAGTCCACTGTCTTTGAAGCTCCCCCAAATTCTGGAAGCGACTCTTCTTCACAATGCTGTTAAGGCTGCGGTCATCTCTCTTGGTTGTGCAGCGTTTCCTGCCACATTTCCCCCTTCCAACAGACTTTTTGTGGATGTGCTTTGAAACTGCACTCTGTGAACAGCTTGCTCTTTGAGAAATTTCTTTTTGTGTCTTACCCTCCTGATGGAGGGTGTCAATGACGGTCCTCTGGACAGCAGTCAGATCAGCAGTCTTCCCCATACTTGTGATTTAGTTTACTGAACCAAGCTGAGTGTTTTTCAAGGCTCAGGAAACCCTTGCAGGTGTTTCGAGTTAATTAGACGATTCAAGTGATTCGTTGAACACCCTACTAGTATACTTTTTCATGATATTCTAATATTTAGAGATAGGATATTTGAGTTTTCTTAAGCTGTATGCCATAATCAGCAATATTAAAATAATAAAAGGCTTGCAATATTTCAGTTGATTTGTAATGAATCCAGAATGTATGACATTTTTGTTTTTTTAATTGCATTACAGAAAATAAAGAACTTTATCACAATATTCTAATTTTCTGAGACAGTCCTGTATATGTTAAGACTTTTCTCGTTCTTAATATAGACTATATTTAGGGTCTATATTTGTTGACTTTACTTTAAAATAGCAGATCTCTGTGACCGGATATAGTTTGGTTTAGGCCCCGGCCCCACAAGGACGCATACGGTAAAACGCATAAGCAAGCGCAAAAAAGGCTTCCGTTCACACGCATTCGATTCATTAATGTGTCCGTTCACACTAGACCGCTGGAAATGCTGGAAACGATGTAGTACATATGTCAGGCCTGTAAGTGGCGCTGCTGCCGCCCGAAATACACCAAAAGCAGCGAAGAAGACCCCGAAGCATGGTTGCCATGGTTGCCCTTCTGTTTATTCTCCGCGGTGGACGGCGTGTTCTCCTGCTGTATCTCTCAGGTAGTCCACCAGCAGATGAAAAACACCCACCTCTCCGCCTCTTCCAAGGAACGAGGGGACCGTGCGGCAGTTTCCTTAAAAAAAATGTTCCGCCGGTCAACATGTCCGTTAAAGTTTAAATCTTCTGTACAAAATTAGAAAAGTGCCGGTCAGATGTCTTCTTTGTTATTTATTGAGCTTTAAAACAAATTGATAACGACTCTGTTCTCTGTATAATAATATAATAATATTTAATAAACGGTGACTGCCTCTCTTTTCCTCCCCCTCTTCTGACAGCCCAGCAGCAGCAGGAGACGTGGGGAGAGGGAGGCGGGCTATTTCATCGTTATCAGAAAATGATCATATAGGGCACACACGGAGCCGTTGGACCCCAGAGCGTTGCGTATGCTGGTCTACCCACCTTGGGACCCGTTTAGGGCTGCAACAAACGACTAATTTGATAATCGATTAATCTATCGATTAATGAAACGATTAATCGATTATTCGGATCGTTAAGGTTTTAACTGTACTACTACTTATATCAATACTGCTTATCGATCCGGTCCTTTTAACGATAGTATTAACGGTTCTTTTGACAAGAAATAAGGTAAACTAACTAAACAAATTGTGAACAAAACTAACATTGCTTTTTATTTTAATTAAATGCATAATATTTCACATCAAAAGAAACAACAATGTTTTAACAAATCATATTAAATAATGTGATGACAGAACTGTAAACCGAATAGCTGAAACTTTAACAAAATAACTCAGTTACCTCTAATCATTAACCTATGTTTTTATAACTGAGTTAACTCTGTGTGTTGCTGCTAGCATACATAACACCTGACGTGGAAACGTTACTCGTGGACAGGGCTACAGAGCTACTAGAAAGACAGTCGAACCCGGTGCATTCCTCCGTCTGAATGTGGTGCACTTTTGCTAAGTGTTTAGACAAATTGCTCGTTTTACCGCCTTTATATGATAAACTGTTATTGCACTTTTGGTAACGAGCATTGTCCACATCGAGACGGCTAAAGTTTAACCACACCTCGGAGCGCGTTCTCTCCGCCATCTCCTGCTTGTGTGTGTAAACTGCCCCGCCCCCTCGCAAGCAGGCGGGGGAGAGATCTCTCGTCTGAATTGGGAAGATCGAAAATACATTATAGACGCATTTTGTAGTCATATTGCATATTAGAAACTGAGTTGGCGACACTAAGACTGCGATATAATGTTTATGTAGCAATAATACATATGACATATGTTTTAAATGTCTCCTGTACCGATAAAAAAGAGCGATAACGTTGGAGCTTAACGGGGTGTAGAACACATGTGATGACGTCACCAACGAATCGACGACTGAATTAGTTGCCAACTAATTTGGTAATCGATTTTAATCGATTAAGTCGATTAGTTGTTACACCCCTAGACCCGTTACCGTAGTCGTTTAGTTCCCCCCCCCCCCCCCCCCACAGAGCGGAGCAAGGCAACGAAACTTAAAATAATAAGCAGCATTTTACGGCGCACTATGCATGGGGCCGCCTTGTGGGGTTTCCCGACATGTCGTTTCAGTAAATTAAAGGGTGTCTCATGTTGTCGTTGCTGTGAACCTTCTTAATACCTTGGAATATGCCGTTGAATACTTTTTAATACTTTTTAATAGCCTTAATTTTCGCTAAATTGATTTATCAACTTTTAATACTTTTTAAGACCCCGCGGACACCCTGATACAGCTGCCAGCCTGATGTGCTTAACACTCATTCATAGGCTAACTCACCAGTGAGCAGAAAGCACTAGTTTCTATATGATCAATAAAGAATACAAATAACCTTTCACAAACAGGTATTTCATAACTGCTTACAGTAAGGAAGACATTTAAATTATTATTGTCCGTCACAGGCTGCTGTAAACTAAACACCACTCTCTCTGACAGAACACCTCACTGAATGATTTAACTCATATGTCTAACTTTCAGGTTTCTCTTTTCAGCCGCAGACCCCATGTCGCCTCTTTATGTGCGTCGCTAAGTTCCTCGAACTACTTGTGTACTTTAAAGCGGCTCGGCATCGTTAACAATTTGCGAGCGATTTTTCAAGTTGACCGTCTTTAGTATATAGTGCCACGCACATAATGATGTGATGATGGTATATATACCATCAGGACGTTACCGCGGCTGCGGAGTGATACTGTGTGTATGCAAGTCCGCATCTAGGACGGATCTATGTATCATGGCTGTAGACCTGTTAAGTAATAAAGATACCTCATACAAAGGTCTACGGATACCTTATTACTCTCCATGACCTGTGGTCAACTATATAGCATAAAGGACTATTACACCGTCTTTCTTGAACAATCCCAAGTGTTGCCAAACGTTTGATTTGTAGGTATTTTTCGGTGCGCTCTCTTTCTCCTCAACTTCTGTGTGTATTGATAACTGAGACTCTCGACCTCCGTAGTGGAGAAGCAAATATCAAAGATCGTCTCTGCTGAGCGTTGACAAGATGAGGGGATTTTATATGAATGAATCGTTTTTTTACCGATGCAAAGACGCTACACAATCGATGCATCGCGAGTTCAACCCGGTTCAACCCAAACTGTAGCCGATGTGAACTCTTTCAACCGGTGCACTCGCATCTTGAACGTTTATGCCTGTGCACTGATGCGAATCGGTGAATCTTAACATCTCTAGTATACTTACCTTATGTGTAATGTAACTATGATTTGTTATCCCCATTTTTTCCAGATCAATCAATAAAACAATGACCGTCTGTCTAATCCGTTGTGTTGATCTTCTATCCTTGAACTTTAGTCAGATACATATTCTTCAATCCTCCATGACATGCTTTGGGTCAAACAAACAATTCACCAATTCATGGTGTGCATGTGTTGACCATGTAAGGTGACAGGGGAAAAATATTAATATTAAATATAATGTAAAGTAATGCAGTCAGGTATCTGAGTAGCCTCTCTCAATGAGCACAAATTCATTTACAGACCATCCATATGTGTTTCTGAAAGACCTCTGCACATTCCAAGCATTCTGTGTTCTCTGAGATTTCAAGAATTAAGTTGCAATTCTTCAGAAACAAAGGCCATAATAAACAGACCCGGCGTCATGGGCGGGCCCGCCCATCCAGGATTTGGGCCCGCAGTTTTAATCAGGGCTGAATACAACATTTTAATTTTTTTATTATTATTTTTATGGTTGTTATTTGTAGGGCTCTGTCCTAATATTTATTTTTGTTTTAAACTATGTTGAAAGGTTAGTTTAATATCATTTTTTAATTTTGCTATGAAATTCTGAATGAAAGGCTGCGCGCCAGACGGGTTTTTTGAGTGAGATGCGGCACAGCAGCCTGTCAGTTTACTCTTGCTAGGTTAGTTTGGCTATTATCATTTATATTTATCTGCAACAATGGATATCAGGAAGTGGTTCATGAAAGGAATATGGTAACTCAGCGCCAGATGCAGGCACATTAGAAGAAATCAGTTACGTTACCAACGTAACTGATTTGCCAGGGACAAGGGGAGGCTGGCAATCAATTATATTTTGAAGAGAAATTGACTCTCAAGCCGGCTCTCTCACAAACTCCGGCTCTGTGCGCAAGCAGACCGCTGCACACGCTATCTGCCTCGCTCAATCTCTCTCTCTCTCTCTCCCTTTCTCTCCATCGCTCAACCTCACTCCACCCTGTGTGCGCTCCTCAAGTTTGCCTGCGTACTTGCCCAAGTTGGCACAGCGTTACAAATGTGCCATAAAACCAACCAATGGATGGAGTCTATAATAAGACCGTCAACAGCCTTATGGCAACCTAAAACCCCTCTGTTTCCGTGACAACAATTCACGAGTTTCGGGGTGGGGGTGGGCCCGCCCAAATCAAATGCCCGCCCAGAGACGTATGTCTGCCGCCGGGTCTGATAATAAATGAGGAGTGCTGGAGTGCACTGAAATGAATTGGACATTTGATTTTTGCAATTGTTAATCAAATGATGCAATGCTGTGGATGGATGTAAGGTCCTTCGATCACCTGAAAGTTTTTTGGTAAATTAACGACTTCAGTTTACATCACTCCGTCTTTTATTCAAATATTTGTTTTTTTACTAACATATTTCTTTGTGTACCTTTGAGAAATTCCTTTCGTGAAATTGTTTTAGATTTTTAATTTCAACATAAATATATTCCAAAAACATTTCATTTAAAGTAATACTTAACAGGGACAAATGTTGATATATTTAAGTTTGAACCATATAAAACACTTTGTACCTTTGTTCTGAAAGTTGTCTAATGAATAGTGTATTATTGATATCATCATTCTTATTAGAGTAACGCATCAAGATCAGAGCGGTATAGTAGGCCAGTGTGACGCCTTTGTGTTCTCTCTCTGTTTGAATAGAAAGTCATTATTAGAACAACCTGGATACAGAGGAGAACAGATGTGCAAACAAACATTAAAGTGTTGTGCTGCTCTGATCGGGGGTGGATATGAAATATTCAGCCAGAGGTGTGTGTGGCGTGGCGCTGGGCTCTGAGCCAGGACGCTCCCCACGTCTTTGTCTCCAACACACACCACGTCCCTGTTTAATGGAAGAGAGGCAATGGAAGAGGCAGATGGCTGCAGCTCCCAACCACCCCCCCCCCCACACATGAAATATTCAGCCAGGATCTGCAATCTTTATGATTGTCTTAAAATAGGAAAGAAAATAAGCAAACCCCTGTTTGTGTTCGGCTGCCCTTCCTCCACTGAGGGGGAGAGACATCTATCTCCAATATATGTTTAAACATCCCATTTCTCGGGCTTCCAGGTGTACTCAGCATTGGTTCTTTTCTGACGGCGTGTGTTCTCAAACTATTCAATGACTTAAAGTACCTGGGATAATTCATAGTGAAATGCAGGAAAGACTTCCTCTATAGAAAAGCCAAAGCCTGGGTGGCATTCAATAAGCTGGACAAAAGAAAGAGATCTGAACCTGCCGAACGCAATGAAGCCTATTCTGTTCAGGACAACCGTGGAAACCGTCCTCGTGGACCGTTGCGAAGGCCGGACCCTCAGTGCTCGCTCCCTCATCGTATCAATGGGTGCTGTTTTTCTAGGCTGAATTGAAAGTTAACATCGCAAGGGGTCCCTCAATAAAAAGCAATGAGTATATTGCAGAAAATAAGCTTTGTGGCTAAGACCTGTTTCTGATTATAACTTTTTGTTCAGCAGGATAAACTCCACATAATTAACACTACATCACCACCGCTAAGCTGAAGGCTGACTCAATACATTTAGTAGTCCCATTTTGTCTCTCGTTTTTATCCAGTGTAATATTTACTGACGTATTTAATTTCTAAGAACCAAACGCATAAATCTCTTCAGCTGGTGTTAACCACAGACCATAATCAGGATTGCTTTATTCGTCCCACAAAGGGGAACTTTACATTGTTACAGCCAGAGATGGGGTCGTTACTCAAAAAAAGTAATATATTACATATTACTTTAAAAAAAAGTAATTTATTACTTTACTTCGTTACTCTCTACATTAAGTAACGCGTTCTCCCTACAGGCAGATCACGCAGACTGTGGAGGTTGCTTCATTTTTACTTCCTCACCATAGGCGGCGCGTGAGACTCAGGTTTGGGAAGGCTAAGTAACTTGTTTTACCTGACGCTGCCTGCCTCCGGCGTCTATAGAAAAGAGATCAAAAGTGAAAGCACCGCCTGATCAGAGCTCAGTGTGCGGAGTTTAAATCTATTAAGTATAAAGGAAATACAGTTTAAACTGCCGTATGAAGAGAAGATGCCGACGTGTCGCACTTATCATTCATATCACATTATCAATCAGATCATCGATCATATAGGCTAATATCATACTATATCATATATTTCCATATCTGAGTCAGCTTCTCGAGCCGTATCTGGCCGTGCAACACTTACATTGTCACATACTGTATGCAGAAGTATTATTTTAAGCAACACATTAAGTTTGACGAAACACTCGAGTCAAATGTAATTAAAGTCAGATCCACTCGTGTCTTAGACGGGGCAGTGATATCATAAAACTGTTAATACGCATTCAAACACTTTTTCTGTTAGCAGCTGCAACTATGTGGCTTGTATCCTGGATTATATGTTTAAGTCATGGGTGTTTAAAGTTCATATTTTTCTAATATTAGTTTACTTTTCATTAATGACGCTGCGCTGTCAGTAGGCTACACTTGTTCCTGTTTGTGATTGGTCAAATGTTGCTAACCCCGCCCCTTTCACGTGAACGCGCTCTCAGCTGGAGAGAGAAACCCTGGCTTGATTTAACGAGTTGATAACCAGCGTCGTAGGACCGCTTAGCGAGAACGCGTTTGTTCAGTGGCGTTTTCTCCTGGAGGCCAAGGGAAGCCAGGCTTCCCCTGTTTTTTCGGATTGTAGTTATAATTTTAATAAATAAATAAAAACACTTCGTTTAGTTCTGGAAATTCTTTGTTGTGTGTTGCTGCCGGTCCGTCTCTCCCCCATTCTCATTGAGTTTTTTACAAGGAGTGAAACAGCGCCCCTCTAGATGTTATGGTGAAACAGTAGATTGCACTCTCTGTTGGGAGAGGAGGCCAGCCGAAATTGGCTTCCCTTCGTGAAAAAAATTGAGGGATTGACCAATCAGACAAGGCTCACGTCATGCCCCTGCCAACCTGTGATTAGTCAGGGCCATTCCAAGGGAAGCCAGAGGCGGCTGGCCTCACAATCCAATCAAATTGCATCAATTTAGTGGTGCAGTGACGCGTACTAAAACCCGGAAGTAAGCTGCGTTCGGTTTCCCTCTACAAAAAAGCAATGGGAGTTCTCCATAGGATTTTGGAAAATAGCTCTAAATAAGGTCAGTGGAAAACGAACCTGTTAGATAAATGCACGTTTTGTTCAGTCGGATAATATCCACATGTCTACCCTACTTTTATAATTTTCGAATCATAAATCTAATCGATAGAAGATAGCGCCACTTCACCACTCTCACCGCCATTAGAAAGTAGCAAGCAACTGAAGCAAGTGCAATTATGGAGGGTGGAGATTTGGAGTATTTAATCAAAAATAATTGTACTAAACTTCCGCTGCAGCAGCAACAACAAATAAAATCTGATGACAGGCCAATGCCCAAACTGGAGCTATGTTCAGGGAGGAAAAAAGGAGCGAATTGGACGTAAAACGTTAAATGTCTCCTGATTTAGTTTGTGAATGAATGCTTATTAGAGTTTCGGCTGGAGAGTGCGTGCGGACCTGTCGGTTAGATAACAGGCGTGTGCAAGTCCTGCATCTGTATGATACAAATGTGTGTAAAATGATACCAGGTGCTGTAATCACTCATCTGGTTACGTTATTACATTGACCACCACATCCCGACCCAAAATAATGGACGTATTATTGGCTTCCCCTCATTTTTTCCCCACGCCACGCTACTGCGTTTGTTAGGGTTAGTTAAGATAACTCAAACGTATCCAGGGTATGTTGAACTGGCTTCATAGTACAGGGCACAAGTGGCTGCATAGCAGCGCTAATGTCAAAGACACAAACATTATACATTATATTTTTATTTTACCAGGATGCAGTGACACAAATATTTGGGAAGGCTTAGCCTTCCCTAGCCTACAGTACCCGCCGCCCCTGATCCTCACTCTGGGTTTGGGGGCCCTTAGTTATTAGCTTCACGTTAGCATGTTGTCTTTGCAGGTGCTTGTTGAGGTTTGACGTAATGTTTGCAGCAGTGGATAAAAGCTTCTGTCCTGGACACACTTTGCACCTCACCGTCACATTCCTGTCCTTTCTTCGGACAAACTCAAAATAATGGGCATACCTCCACCCCTCGAAAGTTATCGCTGTTGACTGAGCCATATTTATGCACTGCATGTGGACGTGCAAGTTGCGCAAATGTTTCGTAAATATAAACCTGCGGCGGAAATCCCTCTTGTCTGTCAAAGGGAGAATCCACGGCTCTGGGAGTATCTAGTAATTATTTATGTTAGTAGGCTAACTGTAGTGTGATTACTGATTTTATAAAATAACGAAGTAACGCGTGTCGGGCCATGTTAGTTACTGTAGTGAGATTACTGAATTATAAACGCGTTACACTACTCCGTTACCGACAAAAGTAATATTATTACAGTAACAGTACTTTGTAATGCGTTACACCCAACTCTGGTTACAGCAAGGTAGATAGAGACGAAGAAAATAGATCACAGTTATATAAAAAGCATGCACATAGCATTTAAAATTAAAATAATTACAATTTAAAGAAGTACACGCTCAAGTAGATAATGTTTACAAATCTCTGAACAGACACGAACAACCAGAAATGCTAGAAAACTGTAGTGAGAGGTCACTCGACTTAGGTCAGATGATGATGATGATGGTGATGCTCCAAATGAGCAATATAAAAAGATGATATCGTATTTGTTTTACTCTTCTCTTCAAAAGTATTTCACGAAAAATCAGTACACTCGGCTCTTGCCAAGATGTGAGATTAATAAAAGATGAAGTTGAATAATGAATTAAAGAATATGACGACTTCCTATCTAAAAGTGTATGCACTAATGCAAAAATAATTAAAACCATAAACAAACTATTAAAAACTGTAACAGTATCAACAACTAGTCAGTCCAGAGGAAGTGACAGGTGGATGAAGGGAAACCCCTGACATCACACACCAATAACAGTTATAGAAGGAAAATGATGTTTATTTGGAAAGTATATTACAGTATATTAGGCCTGTCGCGATAATCGATAAATTGACTTATCGTACGATAAATAAAAATGGACACGATAACTTTTCTGAGCTCGATAAATTGCCGTTTACATGCGTGTTTGTTTACATAAGGATGTGACCAGCATTTTAGCTAGGAGCGCTGTGGCTGCCAGACGAGCTGTGGCTGCCATCCATGCACGCTGTGAGGGGCGGGGCTGACACACAGCCAGGTCAGTACACTCTGTGTGCACGTACAGCAGCGTAGCAGCCAAATTAATAATATAGCGACAAGCGGGAGACAACGTGTGACTTACTCGCGGGGAATTTAAAGTGAAATGGAATTGGTTACAAAACCTACACATCTCGATTCTCCGGTGTGGCAGTATTTTGGATTCAAGCCAAATCAACAAGGCCAACCTACGGACTTGAATGAGCCGGGCGGTGTGTCGCATTTCTTTAAAAAAGGTAGCGACAAAAGCAAGCAATACCACGCATTTTAAACTACACCTAAAACACAACCACTCCATTCCGTTTTCCCAGCTGGTAGCAAACACAGCAGCTGGAGATTGAGAGCCCCCACCTTCCCGACAGTTTACAATCAAAGATGCATTTGCCCGGCAATGCAAACATGTTGGTGTTCCTTGCTCGAAAACTTCGAAAAACAGATTTGGATATGGCCTGTTGAGGCATCTGGGCCTTTGTATGGACAGTGGACTGTACACATGACTAGTGCTGCGTACCGGTACGCCGAACCGGTACTGGACTTGTAAAAAGTTTCGGTTCAAGTCCGGTTAAAACCGGAACGTCGGGAACCGGTACTTACGTATATTCTCCTTTTTGTTCTAAACCATCTAAAACCTTCCATAGATCGAGAAATTTGCGCTGAGAAAAGACGAAAAACATTGTTTTGGCTTCTGATATGGCAGCCATTACTGAGCTCACGAAGTCTCGCAAAATATCGCAACTGCTCGCGAGATCTGTGTGACGTCAAGGGAAGCTGGCTTAGACATAGTGGACACTGACAGCGTGGGATGCTGGTTGCCATATTTGGTAGTGTAGCTTACTGACAAGCATGGGATACTGGTTGCCATATATGGTAGTGTAGCTAAACTAACTCCTTTGTATGTATGGTGATATAGTGTCTGCCGAAAGAGCAACACTTCACCCAGACAATGTCAATATGCTGTTGTTCTTGAACAAGAACACATAGACTTGTACTCTTGCATATTGAGTCTTGTATGTACATCACTATGTATGTCGTTGTGTTGTGTAGTTAGTTACACATGTAGAGTTCTAGAAAAGACATGGTGTAGACACAAGTTGGAAGGGGGCACAATAAACCTGACGAGTTTGAATTTGAGTTGATTATGAGTTTATTTTCAATTGATAATTAGCTCACAATAAGTTCACTTTAGTTACTCACACAACTTGACACAAGTCCGGACTTATAAGTCCGGACCTGAACCTGAACCTCTGGACTTGAGTCCGGACCTGAACCTGAATGTGAGTCCAGGTACACAGCACTACACATGACTGTAGTTTTAAGGAGATTTTTTTTGCTTGTGAGACAATGTGTGCTCATATTGATTTATTTATATATATATTTATATATATTTATCTATCCATCTATATAGAGATGTATAGATAGATGGATTGAGAGCTCTGTTTTCCAGCCTGAGTCTATTTAATTTATTGTTTTGGTTGTGTGTGATTTAATTAATTTATTATAATTTAATTAATTTGTTTTATTTATTATATATCATTTATATATTTTAATATTATTTCACATTTCATTTGCAATGTTGAATGTTCAATAACAAGTTCTGTTTGAAAGGATGTACTAGAATTATTATGATATATTATCAGTATGTCAGTGGTCTAAAATGGTCTTACAATGGTGCCGACAATATTATCGCTTATCGCAATAATTTCCAGGAACATTTATCGTCCAACAAAATTATTTATTGTGACAGGCCTACAGTATATGCATCATTGTCATTTTAATTTATCATTAAATATATTCAGCAATTTGCAGATACACTAGACACTAAAGCACTTAAGCACAATCCCAACCCCCCCAGGCCCCTTCCAATAGGTGATATTCTGTTAGGATTCAAGCTGAAGTATCTGGTCCTTAACAAAGGACCAGACTCTGAGGTGGAACCCCTGAACAGGACAAGCGGGAACCAGACCTGGACTTTAGGCTTAGACCCAGATTGGGAATCACTACGTGAGGAGGCACGAACTTCTTCGTACAACAGTTCAACATTTCACTGTTCAACATCCTTTACAGCAGGGGTCACCAACCTTTTTTAGGATGAGAGCTACTTTCAAAAAATAAAACAAGTCGGGGGCTACTTTTACTCCTCTTTTTTTTGTTTTTTGCAGTGTATATATTTAGCACATTTTAACATTATTATATGCTTACCTTTAACCTTTGTGTGCTGTTTTGGTCTGTGGGACCCGTTTTCAGTGTTTACTAAAATAACATGTATGCAATTTAATTATTTTAACCTGCTTTATTTGGGGGTGGACCTCACATCCTCCAGGGGAATTTTCTTTTAAATGTTGAAGTGAAATGCATCTATCTGGAGCACTTTGAGCACAAAATGAATTGATGGATACAGCTCTCAACGCTCATATGAAAGGGAGCTGTATACTTTTCAATAATCCAAACGTCTTTATGATATGATCACAACCAATAACAAATCATTTAAACTTGTTTATTCTTATCTTACTGTATGTTACCTAGTTAGCATTCTATCTTTTCATTTATGCATATTTGACTAATCACTCTCCTTTTAAACTGTTTTTTTTAAAGGAAATTACGCCATGTGTATGTGTGCATCAAGTGCAATAAATATATATGCAAGTTGCAACACACACACAGTAAAACTCTGCCCCTCATGTGTTGTATAGGCTGGCATGATAGGCTGTTCAATGGGGCTGATGTGTAGATTCTGCCAGAAGGAAAATCAGCGGGGAGGTGCCACATTGCTTTTCTTCCCGACTGCAACGCTGGTCCCGCAAATCAAGCAAGAACGTGATTGGTCGATATTCATTGTGGGGGTGGGGGTAGGGGTGTTAGATATATATAGAGTTGTAGTAAGTAGATAGGGTTCGCTATGATTGAGGTTTCGTTTATGCATAGGGTAGGTTCTTTTAATTACATTTCCTTTTTTGTTTTGTGTATTTTATACTTTTTGGATTTGCTTGGCGAGCTATTTTTAGAACATGCTCGGCGGGCGACTCACTTTGCCCCTGCGGGCGACTAAGTGCCCGCGGGCACCGTGTTGGCTACCCCTGCTTTACAGAACCTACCTTTTACCGGAAAGACTCTACAAGATGAATTCATAAAATTATTTGCAATATATGTGTGAGACAGGAAGTCCCATTTAAAAATTATTGGAATATAATCAATAAAAGCTGTGCTTTAATAATGCTTTAAGAATCTTATACAGATTACAGCTTTGAGATTCCCAGTACACCTAAAGTAGCCTTCAAACATATCTGACATCCCTTCTGACAACCGGCCATGATTGTTGGAAATAAATGTATTGCTTTATTGTGGGGGAGAGTAGACTCGCCTTCCATGAAAGAAATGTCCTTTCATTACATGACATGACAAACTTTTGTTTATCTTCAAAAGAAAGAAACACATCTCTTTGATACATAATAAAGTCTTTGTGTAATTGAACTTTTTCTTACTGGCATTTCGTAGAACCCAACTATGCCCTTACTTAAGTAAGGTAGGGGTCGGCCTGTGGTACTATTCTTATTTCATTCATTTTTCAATACATTTCTGTCATTGTTGCTTTCTCATTTTCCTTGACCTATACCTAAATAAAGTGTTAATGTTTTAGTTTGTTGTCTTCAAAGTGTGTACTATGAATTCTCCTTTCTCTGGTATCCCCCCCTTTTTCCTGTCACACATTCAGTGAACACATATCCATGTTGGAGCATGTGGTGGTGAAAGTTCTGCTTCTAGTCAGTGGGTGTGTGTGTGTGTGCGTGTGTATTCGGCCTTAATAACACTACCTTACTCCTCAGAGAGATATCTGTTCTCGATCCGCGGGGACTGAGATCGCTCTCTCTCCCCGGGGTTTTTTTTCCCCAAAGACCCGCTCCTCTTCCCAAGATTGCAATGATGAACAACAACACATAACACCTATAAAGTAGGCCACAAGCATGTACAGTCAGCCCTGCTTCCACACAACTTTTGTGAAGGAGAAATGGGAAGTGGTGGCGGCACTGTGGAAGAGTCGTGTCTTTGATTGTATAAAAACAAAAACACGTCTTGAAGTGACTTTAAAACGACCTGTTTTTTGGCAACATCAGGTAAAACGGTTGGAAAAATGTATTATGTTGTCTTTTTCATTAACGAACCTTCTGTTTTTTACTTTTACCTTTAACAACAGAATTGAGAGCCATACTGTAGTGTAGCAGCAGCAGATTTTGGGACATATGATGAGACAGAAAGCCTGAGAAAGTGGGAGAAAGGGGGGCAAAATGAAGTCAGGGATGGAAAAAAAGAAAACTAAATAAAACTTTCGGATGTGTGTGTTGAAGGAGATGTAAATCAAAAGCTGTAAAGGTCCTGTGTGGCAAAATCATCCCGATTTTAAGTTCTGAGCTGTCGTGTAGACTGTAGAACTTGTAATGTGATATTATGCAATACAGATCTTATTGTATTTACCCTGTATCGATGTTGCGAGTCATATCTTACACACGTTTGTTTTCCTGTTTCAACCAGCGCCAATGAACTGTGCGTGCATGTGTGTGTAGGTGTGTGTAGGTGTGTGTGTGTGTGTGTGTGTGTGTGTGTGTGTGTGTGTGTGTGTGTGTGTGTGTGTGTGTGTGTGTGTGTGTGTGTGTGTGTGTGTGTGTGTGTGTGTGTGTGTGTGTGTGTGTGTGTGTGTGTGTGTGTGACCTTCCCATGCAGAGCCCCAGGGCAGGACAACAGCCATCTTCTGACCTTACAGAGTTTGGAGAGGTTCAGTCCCCTGGCTGCAGTGTGTGTGTGTGTGTGTGTGTGTGTGTGTGTGTGTGTGTGTGTGTGTGTGTGTGTGTGTGTGTGTGTGTGTGTGTGTGTGTGTGTGTGTGTGTGTGTGTGTGTGTGTGTGTGTGTGTGTGTGTGTGTGTGTGTGTGTGTGTGTGTGTGTGGGGGGGGGGAACAGAGATGTAGCTCAACTCTGATTTCAGTCCCATCACTGGAGCGGCCTGTGGTGAAGGTCAGACAAACTTAAAATCTGGGAGATGTTTCATTTTTTTAATCAAAATGTAGGAACTTTGCAATTGAAAATTAAAACAATAAACGCTGTGCTGTCATTGAAAGGTGTGTGGCCGGAAGTTAAAGTGTCCAGCTTTAGAAAGAAGTTTGCATAACAGTGTTAGAACATCTTACAGGGTCTGCATCTCTACATGTCATTGCTTACACAGA
Organism: Notothenia rossii; assembly: GCF_949606895.1. Classification (NCBI taxonomy): domain Eukaryota; kingdom Metazoa; phylum Chordata; class Actinopteri; order Perciformes; family Nototheniidae; genus Notothenia; species Notothenia rossii. Next base: position 62,883,899 of record NC_136901.1, on the reverse strand, counting down.
GAAATTGACAAGTATGGCCACTTCATGCAGTGATTGGTGGAGTTACAGACCGAGTTTGAACTTATCCGCGGGGACTGAGATCGCTCTCTCCCCCCGGGGGTATTTTCCCCAAAGACCCGCTCCTCTTCCCAAGATTGCAAGGATGAACAACAACACATAACACCTAGAAAGTAGGCCACAAGCATGTACAGTCACCCTGCTTCCACACAACTTTTGTGAAGGAGAAATGGGAGTTGGTGGCACTGTGGAAGAGTCGTGGCTTTGATTGTATAAAAACAAAAACACGTCTTGAAGTGACTTTAAAACGACCTGTTTTTTGGCAACATCAGGTAAAACGGTTGGAAACATTTATTATGTTGTCTTTTTCATTAACGAACCTTCTGTTTTTTACTTTTACCTTTAACAACAGAATTGAGAGCCATACTGTAGTGTAGCAGCAGCAGATTTTGGGACATATGATGAGACAGAAAGCCTTCGTAGAACGCGAGGATGCAAGCCTGAGGAGAAGTGTGAGAAAGGGGGGCAAAATGAAGTCAGGGATGGAAAAAAAGAAAACTAAATAAAACTTTCGGATGTGTGTGTAGAAGGAGATGTAAATCAAAAGCTGTAAAGGTCCTGTGTGGCAAAATCATCCCAATTTTAAGTTCTGAGCTGTCGTGTAGACTGTAGAACTTGTAATGTGATATATGCAATACAGATCTTATTGTATTTACCCTGTATCGATGTTTCAAGTCATATCTTATACTGCCTTTTTATTCCTCACACATCTACTGTTTGTGCTTTTCATTGAAACGATGACAAATGACTGCTGCACTAGGAACGTCTTTGAGGGGAGACCCTGAGAAAACATGGAGCTTTGTTTTTCTGGATGGACTTCACAGAGGCTTCCTGTGGCCTTTCAGAGGCATACTTTGTGGTTTTGGAGTGAAAGCAAAGCTAATTCTATACAGGCAGTGGATCACATAAAGGTAGAGAACATGAACTGATGTACATGTTTCTCTAAATGTTGCAGGAATAGGTACAAAAGTGTTTCAACCTGAAGCAAACACTTCTGAAGCATTATGATTCTACCAGATGAATGAACAGTGAGAAGATGAAATAAGTATTCCATCTTAGATTTGTTCAAATGTTGAGGCCAGTTAACAGTGAAAACATCATTTTTTTATAATTTTTTGCACTTTCTGAATTTTAGCATAACCATACTGCATTGACATGTGGAATTGTGATGTCTTATCAACGGATAACGGAATATCTTATTAATTTCTACAAATGAATGTGAAGCACTTTGAGTTCATTTCAGTGGAGATTTGGAGGCACTGTTGGGTGCTCTGAAACTCCTGTTACTCACAACCCGGTATCGCGGCAAGAAGTGAACATGTGACGATTTACCACGCTGGCAGACGTGAAGATGTTACGATTTTGTCCCTTCAAACGTGACAGTTACACGGTATTGTTAACATGGACCACCGGTGCAGAAATACCCGGCGTGAACACAGTATTTCCCGTGTTATGGAGGTTATTCCCTATCTTTATTGAAGAGCGTGTTCTTTCCATTTGAGAGCATAATTTGTTGATTTCACATTCAGATTTTGTATGTCTTTCAGTCAAACCCTGTCCTTGCGCTTAGATTTGCTCTGCTTCTGCTCAAACTGTACGCTTGCACTCAGATTTCCTGTTTTCCAGTTTAAAACCTTCTCCTCGCACTCAGGCTGCTTCTGTGCTCTCGTCAAATGTCTGCACTCAGCTTTCTGCTCTGCGCTTGGATTTTTTCTGTGCAACAAGCATTTCAAAATCCCTCAACCAATAGGCCAGGTGAAGTGTCTTCTCCTTGATGGCACGTTCACTTTACTTATTAGAGCGTCCCGTAAGGGTGGTTATTCTTGAACCAGGTTTTGCCTAAATAAATAAATAAAGCAAGTGAAGAAGGCTACATTTAATAAAGCATATGGAAAGAAGTTTATAAACCTGGTAAAAGAGTAACCGCGAGAAGAAGGTTTTACATTGGAAAACAGGAAATCTGCGCAAGCAGCAATATATCTAGGGTTGGGAACCGAAACTCGGTTCCAGATGAGAACCGATAAGAAAATGCTGGGTACCGGGTACCCATACACGATACACAATTTTGGTTCCGCTTAACGGTTCCCAAACACGGTAGACCCTGTATTCCACCGGGTCCCTCTGCGCCCGGTGGAATACAGGGGCGGACTGGCCATCTGTCTATTCTGGAGAATCACAGAGGGCCGGCACCGCCCTTAATTTTTTTTTAACGGCATCATGTAAGTTGCGCTGACAGTCGACAGAGGTCCACAGTTTCCCCGCAACGAGGCTCCCCCCGCCCTCCCGTAGACAGTTCACGAGCTCAGTCTCTTCATTACACCAAAGATGGATCGCGGTAAATGCTTTAAAGTGTGGCTGCACTACACTAAAAAAGAAAAAGACAAGGCACACTGTATTAAATAAGAAAAAAGCTTTGGGGGTATCTACACATTATATTAAGTCTGACAAAGTACTTAACGTCTAATATATTGCTTTCCTGCAATGTTAACTATGAAAACAGGCCCCGAGCCTTTACTTATAGTGAAAACCACCCTTGAATGATGGGATAATAGACTAAAAGCTTTAGGAATCAGACATATAATAAGTATCCTGTATCAAGATTGATGCAAAACAAGTTAAATTTGACCTTTTTAGAGAGATGTCGCAAAAATAGAATGGAATCGAGGGGAAGTTCCACATCCACACACACACACATTACCAAATAAGGAGTGAGGGTGACTATTAGAAGGAAAAAACAAATTAGAAGGAAAAAAATATTTTTTAAAATACAGATTTCATTATTCTGAGGCTCTGAGCCCCATTTCTTTTCCTCACAGACGGCAAAAAAAGTCCGACATTATACGATTTAAAATAAAAACAATAATCGTGGCTTGGTATTGAGTAAGAACATGTTTTTATGAACCACACAGCTTCCGGCGTATCATATGCATGCAAAACTCGGCCTCAGTATACCCAAAACAGGAAGCTGTCATACACTCTGGAAGCTATCATTAGCAGCTAATATGAAGATAAGTATATATTGATCGATTTATACCTTGAGTTCTGTGCTAAGTGCGTTTTCATTTTTTCGCTCAGGACTCATTTAAACGCTTCTTGTGAGACTTGTGTTTTGTTTCGGTAAAAATTGTTCATATCGTCATATATATTAGTTTCTTCCCGTTAAGTGAGTATGACACATTCATAGTTTATTACATTTTAAGAAGCCCTGAGACACAGTTTCGTGAAAAAAAAAGAAGCTTTTATAATTTTGGAATCGAAATGCGGAATCGATAAGCAGAATCGGAATCGATACATTTCAGACGATACCCATCCCTAAATATATCGCAAGTGTCTGAGCAGAAGCACAGCAAATCTAAGTGCAAGCAGGTGCAATTTGAGTGCGAGGACAGGGTTTGACTGAAATAAATACATAATCTGAACGTAAATTATGCTCTCAAATTGAAAAAACACGCTCTTGAATAAAGATAGGTAATAACCTCCACAACACGGGAACTGTTTTCACGCCGGGTATTTCTGCACTGATACTCTCACGTTTGAAGGGACGAAATCGTAACATCTTCACGTCTCCCAGCGTGGTAAATCGTCACATGTTCACGTCTTGCCGTGATACCGGGTTGGTTACTCTAGCTTTAACGCTGGATACAGAATGGTTCTTTTATCCCCACACCTCAATCTGAATGCATTATATATATAGAATATTGTAATCACTTGTTGTTACACTCACCATTCTAAAGCATTTTCAAACAGAAATCATAGCGGATTTACGTATTTGTGGAATGATAGACATTTCCTCTGTATCAAGTTTTCATCCCAGTATTTCCACTCACCTCCTCCAAGTCACCTGGGCCTGCGCTTTTATTTCACATGAGTTTATTTTATAAACTGTTGCATGCTGTCCATATTTGAACAGCGTGGCTCAACATGATCACACTATGGAGAGCTGCTGGTGGATGTAGGGTGTAGAATCCCAAGCTTTAACATGATCCTTTTATTTACCTCCACGCCTCCTCTGCTGCCCTGCCTGTCCTCCTCCAAAAAACAACCAACTAGATCGATTGTTCAGCAGCTTATTACGACCTATGGTCATGTTTTAAAGTTTAGCACCTCTAGTGGTCGTGTAAGAAACAACAATTTGCGGCATATGGGCTGATGCTCCCGTTGATTGCAAACGCTCCGGAGGGTCGTATATTCAAAAATAAGCCTCTCTGGAAAATCCTAAATTGTAGAATAGTTAAGCCATTAAAATGCTTTTTGATTTGATTTCTAGCGAGAAGTGTATATTTGACCTGCTCTAGTCTAGTCTGGTCGCATTGACCCGAATACACATTTTGAGTTGTATACACTGCTGGAAAGAGGATGTTCCTAGCTTTCTTATGATATCAGGATTGTTTTTGTACTCCAAATATTAAGCGAAATATGTCACATTATATAATAACTGTCACCGAGTCATCATTTTGAGAAAAAGGCCTTCAAAGTGTTTCTCTTCTCTGGAATCCATCGATCTGATTGATTATTAGCGGAGCAAATTATCAAAATACTACGGAGGGTAGATATTTTCGTTTGGATTACTGGTCTGGGAGAAGCTCGGGAGTGTGTGTGTGTGTGCGTGCATGCGTGCGTGCGTGCGTGCGTGCGTGTGTGTGTGTGTGTATATGTGTGTGTGTTTGTGTAATTTTGCGTTTGTGTGTATTGTGTTTGTTTCCCGGGGAAAACCCTCACGAGAAACACCGGCTGTTGTTATGCCTGCTGTGACGTTAACTTACTCCGTTCTCCGCTTGTAATTATGCCGTTACAAGCTTCAAAGTTGTATTTATCATCTGAATTTGCCGAAACAAGTTTAATATTCTGAAAGCCAAGACTTTGTTTAATTGAAATCAGATTAAAACAAACTGTAACGGACCCTGCCGTGTTATTTATGATTACTCTACGCCAGGGGTGCCCACAATTTTGCTCGCCAAGGTCTACCAACCAAAAATAAAATCCCAAATTGCAAGGGTTGCTGAATAACACGTTTTATTTATACATGGGATAACTACAATAGGGCTGCAACAAACGACTAATTTGATAATCGATTAATCTATCGATTAATGAAACGATGAATTGACTATTCGGACTATTACTGTATGACTTGCACAATTTCTCAAGCGCTCTTATTTAGCCTTCAACTTTTAGATTTAGCTTGAGGTTGTTTTAGGCATGTGGAAACTAACAATGAAGACAATAAAGATGAATACTTGATTCAAAAATACATATATTATTAAATCAACTTAACAAATTGTGAACAAAATTAACATGGCTTTTTATTTAAATTAAATAAATAATATTTCACATCAAAAGAAACAACAATGTTTTAACAAATCGTATTAAATAATCTGATGACAGAACTGTAAACAGAATATCTGAAACTTTAACAAAATAAAGAGTAACTCTGTTACCTCTAATCATTAACCCATGTTTGTATAATTTAGTTAACTCTGTGTGTTGCTGCTAGCATACATAACACCTGACTTGGAAACGTTACTCGTGGATGGGGCTACAGAGCTGCTAGAAAGACAGTCGAACCCGGTGCATTCCTCTGTCTGAATGTGGTGCACTTTTGCTAAATGTTTAGACAAATTGCTCGTGTTACCGCCCTGACATGCTAAACTCTTATTGCACTATTGGCAAAGAGCATTGTCCACCTCAAGACGGGTAACATTTAACCACACCTTGGAGCGCTTCTCTCCGCCATCCCCCCCTCGCACACAGACGGGAGAGAGATCTCGTCTCGATTGGAAAGATCGAAAATACACCGACCATTTGCTTGTCTTTTTGCATGTTAGAAACGAGTTGGCGACACTAAGACTGCGAGATAAGGTTTTTGTAGCAATAATACATGACCTTTCTCTTTCTCAACTCGCTACTCGGAGGGAAGTCACTGTCATATGCCTTGTGAACACTCCAATAATGCCTCTCCAAGTTACCTTTCTTTGGCAGAGCGACGCTTGCTTTACAAATAAGGCAAATAACCTTTGAATGTGACATCACAAACAAATATTCTTCCTCCCATTCTGTGTGGAAGTGGTATGTCTTTAGCTTTTTGCTCGGTCCCGCACTCATTTTGTTGTTTGTCTCTTGTTTGTCTCTTTAACTTCATTTGAGTTTTTCCGGCACTTGACTGATTTTGTATCGCTTTGCATTCTGGGTTAACAGACTGGAAAGCGATAGGTCGCTTTTTCTGTCAATCAAGTAAACTCCTGAATTAAGTGGCAGGGAGGCCAAGGGAGGAGGGATCAAAACCTGTTTTGTCTATTGCAGGGGTCGGCAGCCCCTGGCACGCGTGCCAACATTGGCACGCGGCACCGTAACCAGTGGCATACTAGGAATAAGTGGAATAAGTGTGCAAAATATTTAAATTGTATTTTCGGATCCTGAACGAGACCGCCGCCAGAGCGCGTCTCCCCGTTACCTGCAGAAGGAAGCCATGCACGCAATGCGGCCCCGCTCTCTTTATCTCCAGGTGACTTTCTGCCGCTTTCCTCCGTGGTGCAGTGCTGATCGTTTCACCACGGAGGAAAGCACTTCACTAATTGCAGTACCCATAAGGAGCTGTACAAATGCCGCAGTTTTTGCGTGGCTGTGTATTTAGTTGAAAGCCCAGTGGCGATCTGTTCATCTCTCATCGAAATAATATGCTACAAAGGGGCGGACTGGCTATCTGTGTGTTGAACTTTCCTGTCGGCTCCCAGACCGTAGTCGAGGAGGGCAGAAGCAACAAGCTTCAGGTTCAATAACCTTAACCAATAACTTAAATAATTTAAGGTGAATCGACGTGATGTTTTGAACCCAATAACACAGGGTTTAACACTCATTTATTGACGCTGAAATCACGTTTATTAGGGAATGTTTAAATAACCACAGACACCAGAATGATGTAATTTAGCAACAGAAAAGGGCAGGAATTGCATTGGACAATAGGAGAAGACCTCAGATGACAACAGGAAAGCAAGCCACGAATCGATTTCTTCTTCTCCTGACCTCGGCTGACCAACACATGAGGAGAGCTCCTCCGCTTGCAATTTCATTTTGTACACCAACGCATCTTTTGTGTAATTAAATGCTGATAACTTTTATAAGCTTCCCTTGACTCATTTCAGTATCTCCTGCTCTCAGGGTTCAAGAATGGCTAACAAAAGGCAGGGAATTGAATTAAGGCGAGACACCCCAGGTGAATAGGGTAATTTTTTTAACTTAAGGATATCAGCTAGAAATCTCTCCAGTTAATTACTTACAATAAGGCAATTGTTCTTTGTATTACAAGTTTTCTGAAATAGTATGTTTAAATGTGCAAATGAGCCATTATCTCATTAAATATGCGCATATTTTAACACATTTCAGGAACCGAAATCTGAACTTTGGATAATGCCAAGTTCAAAATTCTTGTTTCATTTTGTAGTCATATTAGTATCTAAGGCTTTTACATAAGGGATTTTCGATAACTATTTTTATTAAAAAACTCATTTTGAGAAAACGACCTTTAAAGATTGCACTGAGGCGCTAGCTAAACCCTCCTGTTCTTTGGATGATAGCTTGCGCACCGACGCACTCCGTGAAGGTATTTCGTGTTCGGGGTCATTTGTTTTTTGTATAACCTTGCTCCGTACAAGTGACAATTGTTGTTGTCGTTTTTTTCGCCTTTCTTTTACCATTTTAGATTTAAATTTCTTGCAGAAAGCTAACCAGGAAGTGTTTTAGCACACCAGGTGACGCATCTGAACGAATCACGTTGTCAGAAATTGACACCAGCCAATGAGATTTTGTTTCTTGGTTTAAGAACCCTTTGTACTTTCACGATTGGTTGCTGATACAAAGGAGATTACCATATTTGGATCCGATGAGAGTTTGCAGGAGAGACGGAGCTTTCCAACGATACCTCTAATTACATGGTGCAAACAGCGGTACTTTATGTTATGTTAGAATGCTAACTTTTGGTGAATTTAGTAGAAACCTACAGACGCAAATAGACAAACTATAGTAAAAATAAATACTTAAATATGTATTTTGTACGTTTTCCTTCCAAAAGCCTGAAAGAAAACATGTTATGGAATCAAAATAGCACAAAATCTCAAAATTGACCAGTGCATGAAAAACTATGTTTTTGCCTGCCGTGTCTCGCCTTAAATCGGAAAAATATTTAATTGTGGACGACCCCCTGTTTCGTGTGCCCCCCCCCCACCCACTTCTCAAACCAAAGTTACACCCTTGGATTTTAAACAAAGTCACGTGACCACAACAATATTAGACAAAATATATATTTGTATTTATTTTAGGATCTTAAAATCGGACCTGTTTTTTAAACTAAATATGACGGCAGGCAGGCAGCTCTGATTACCTAATGATAAATGCGCCACACCTAATCGCCTGCCATTCAGCCACAGCTCCCTCTATACAACTGTAGACGGTGTGAAAGTGCCTATTATTTTAAATAATGGTCGGAATGTGAGCCTTCTCAATTACCGTGGGACAGCAGAGAACTCTAAACAAAAATGTTCAATCAATAAAGTAACATCTTATCTTATCTTAATAATAATATCTTATATATAATATTCATATTAATAATAATAACAAATCATACAGTATGTGTCCGAAAGGGAGCAGGAGGAAGCAAACGCCAACAAAAATATTACAAAAAATATACTGCATATTAAAAAAAAACGATTGTAAAGGTAAAAGTATGAGCATAACAAATAAAGAAGTGTAAACATTTACATTATTATGATGATTATTTAATATATAAAGATTATATATTATTGAATTACAAGATTAGATATACTTTATTTGATCTAAAATATTTATGTTTTTTCGTTATACTGTAGTAGCCTGTGAAAACCAAAGCTGGGATCCCTTGGGTCTTTGGCAGGAAGCTGTTGGCTGGAGTCCTTTCTAGAGTGCTACTTCTGTATGGGAGATGGATATCATCTAGACAAGAAGGAGATAGCGTCTATAGGTTGCACCCACAATTTCTACTGCAGTTATGGTTTTGAAATGAACATTTAAAGACAGGAGATAATTTTCAAGGTGCAAAAGGCTTTCTTTCAGCATTTAACATTTTCTTAGCTAGGCGCTACCTTTATATATGCACTTTGAAACTTTAATTGATACAGAAAAGTGAAGGACTGGATGTGACTGTTTACATAAATGTGGGACATGTTCACGTTTTCACTATAGACTCAAGTGATTTGGTATTGAAATGCTGTTTAAAGTACTGAAGGCAGCATACTATTTTCTTAGGAATTGGTATTACAAATGTCTTATATTGATACTTGAAATTTCATGGATAATGTGGTAGTTGGGGGGGGGGGGGGGCGGTTGTGGTGGTTTGTAGGATGGTCCTTTAGCAGAAATGAACTGCAACTCTTGATTATCTGGTGCAGTTGCCTACTGAAAGAATGTAATAGTTTCCAGTTTGTGCTGATTGAATACCTCACAAACTCACACAACATTCCATATTTTAACAATACATTTTTACTCATAGTCACAGTAGAAGTTATGATATCAAAGAAGATACATTTTCTGATACACAGGAGCCAATGATTGCGTTCAATAGGCACACAACAGCTACTAGATAGCTCTATGCAAAAACATAAGCTGAGCTAATTAAATATGCATTTATGGTTAATTGTTAGGGATTTGCATATTATGTTTTGCCTTCATTTGAAAATCATTGCAATGATTGTTTTTGTAGTTGTTGTTATTGATGTTGTTGTTGTGATTGTTGTTCAAATCTATACTATCAACATGTTGATTTGGAATAGAGTGATTCCAAAGGGCAGAATAACTATTGAAGGATGTTTTATTTTGATGTGTGTTAATTGTTGTTCCTGTTCCTGTTGTACAAAGGTCCTATTTTAAGAGTCTGTTCATTTGACTAATCTGGACTTTCTGTTTAGCATGAATGTATTTTGACCAGGGTAAACATTTAACAAGGGTTTATGGGGGAAAGTTTTAAACCTCAACGTTTACTCCAGTTCTTATGTCAGTGCCTGTTTATTGGTGACATTCAAGTTTGCCTAAGTAAGGCCTAATGTTAAAATAAGATCCTTAAAAAAGCACTCCCTTGTATTTGTGTTGGTTTTCTTATTTTTATTTTTCAAATCATGTATAGAGCTAATTTCCTGCCATGACTCCACAAACAAACTAAACAGGTTTTTACAAATGCCTCATGATTCACTAACAAACAATGTGGTTTGCAAATACAAAACACTATCTACAAACTAATGCATTTAGTTTTGCAAAGAAAAAACGTATTTATCAAACAAAAACATAACATTTTTCTAATAAATCATGTTTCAGAGACAAATTCAGCATAGGTTTTACAAGTACACAACTTTTTTTTAAAACTACAACACTTTTTTTTACAATTACAAAACGTTTTCACACTCACACATGCTCACTCACACATGCTCCACGGCAGCAGGGGGGCGCTACTGAGTCCATTGGGAAGGCGGGAGGTTGAGCAGAGCACGGAACAGCCCTTGCCAGTCTGACCACAGCGGTGTTTCTAGCGAACCAGCGATCTGGGTCAGTGTTATAGTGATAATATTATAAACAAGGTGAATTTAGCGATCACAACGAAAACAGCCAAGACACATATTGAGCCCAGAAAATGAATGTTATTAGGGCTGTAAATATAATAAGCCTTTGTCTAAAATGGAAAACATTGTAACTAAGGAGATTTAAACTATACAGCGATTCTGCACTCGGTCAATCAGCTGCTCTTCATTTTCTTTCCTGCTATATGTAATGAGTGATACAAATATTTTGTACCACAAGTTCTTAATAAAACTGACACTGTTGGACTCTGTACTAGGTGACAGCTACCAGAAATAAAATGAAGTACTTTACTGTGTACTTTGTGAGTAATCCTCTGTCAGAGTCCCCTCCATAGTACATAATGCATGTTTTCTGCTATATTTGATGAATGATAAAAATATACTTTTACCATTAGTTCTTAATAAAACTGATACTGTTTGATTTTGTAATAGTAAGCCTACTACTAACAATACATTGAAGTACTTTTACTGTGTATTTTTTGAGAAATACTCTGTCAAAGTCCCCTGCTGAGAACAAAATCAAGCCACTTCTGCTAAGTTTGATGAGGGAATTATTTTTTGATGCAATTAGTTCTTCGTGAGATTGATCCTGTTGGACTCAGTACTAGTGAAACTACCCCCACAAGTACTATGAAGTACTTATTGTGTCCAGTAATCCTCTGTCAATGTTCCCCCCTGAGTACAAGAATGCATGTTTTTCTTTTAATAAGCGTTAAAAAACTTTTCTTCCTGAGACTGATATTGTTGGACAGAGTATTTTAAGAGGATGGTAGACATGATATCAGCAATACTTCCAGTCAGTACTCCGGCAGCAGCATTTTTACCCCTTGGAAAGTCTCTAGAGTCTGGCCTGGATAGCTGGTCACAAATCCAGAGTTACGTGTTTCTGTACTTCCTCTAACAAGAAAGGACAGTAAAAGAAGATCTCTGTGCCTTCAGGCTTCATCGCTGTTCAAATGACAGCGTTGGTTTCCCCAAAAGTTGGCGGGGCTGTAAAGTGACGTAGATTTTACTCATCTATTATTCAAAACCTTTCTATTTATTCTAACGTAAATTACATGCCAGTGTTTTATCTTCTTATTACTTATATGTTTATACTTTATTTGCTATGAGTTATATCTGAAGCAAATTATGTTTCTGAAGATGTGTAGTCAATTCCACCCTTCAATGTAGCATAAATGTGAACTCTCATTCCAGGAACAATACCGGAAACAGACGTAGGAAAGATCCTCAGCTCGCTGATTGGATGTTTTAGCCGAAATGCACGTTTTAAAGATATTACTGATTTTCTTTGAATATAAGAATGTAAATACTGAGTTGAGAGAATAGTCAGGGGATTTGGGTGATGGGAGACGCATCTGTGGAATCACAATTCCAATAGCTTACCATTAAATGACGGATATACCTTGCTGTCTGTGATGTTTTACAAATCAGATATTAATGTGTAGAAGTAAAACATGAGAAATAGTATAGCAATATCCTGTAAAATTATGTAAAAACATGAATAAAACTAAATATCTTCAGATGTTATACATACATAAGTGTCCTACACTAATAATACAAAGTTATTATTAGTATGCTGTGTGTACCTTGTGTGCACCTCCTAGTGGTTAAAGCACGTTATTGAATTATTTTTGTTGAATAATGTTATTTTTGTTGAATAATGTTATTTGATGAAAAAAATATTAAGAGTACATACTTTCAGAGGGGGAAAGTAGAAGGTCAATGATAGAAATATAGAATATAAAAAATCAAGAAGATACTGTAAGTGATCTCTACAATAAAACAGTTTAATGCACAATGTACAAAGATATTAATATGAGGATGTGCAAAACAGACAAACTAATAAGGCTTTATTTAAACATTAAAGAATACTTTAGGTTAAGGTCTTCTTTCAAATAAGAAAAAAGCTTTGGGGGTATCTATCTACACATATATATTAAGCCTGACAAAGTACTTAACGTCTAATATATTGCTCTCCTGCAATGTTAACTATGTTGAAGCACTTATTTTAACTGATATTATACACATTAATTATACTCTTATGTATGTAGATAGTATAAGAAATGTGCAGAATTTGACAGTTTAATGGTGGAGGTATACACACATATTGATAGATGTCTTGTAATGCACTGTTGAGGAACCTGTGACCCAAGTTTTTCATGCATTGCAACTACACCGTAGTTGTGTATATGATATGTCAATAAACCTCTGGAAATCTTGAAATCTTGAAAGGGATGTGCAAAATAGCAATTATATACAGTTTTTAATTAACTATTAGTAGAGAATAACGATTAATGAATATACTTTATAGCAGTTGCGAGCCGTGACTTTTATACCTAGGCCCTCTGACCCTCCTTCCCTCTTAAAAAGAAGAGATATTACGTCACAGCGTATACTTCAGCGGAATATCAAAACAGCGGCCCGGGGTGAAAAACGCATCAATGACAGCGACCCTCTACCACACAAAACAACACCATTTATATAAACACCTATCATGACAGGGCACCCACAGCCAAGTAACAATTACAAATGAATTAAGTCGGCACGGCGGCCCACATTGAAAATAACTTAGGCCTACCTTTGATGATCAAATCACTTAAACACAAAGTCCATCCTCCTGTCCTTTTGGATGAAGCACTTGATGGCAGGGTCATGCAGCTGATCCTTTGTCCCTCCAGTTTATCATTGTAACTCAATCTTGAAAATGACTCGGTTAATAATTTCACAACGATGTCATCACTGAAGTGAGCCATCATGAACGAACTTATGCTAATCATAAATCTATCCATCATAAATCTATCGATTAGATTTATGATTCAAAAATAATAAAAGTAGGGTAGACATGTGGATATTATCCGGCTGAACAAAACGTGCATTTATCTAACAGGTTCGTTTTCCACAGACCTTATTTCGAGCTATTATCCAAAATCCAAGCTTTCTGTCGAGGGAATCCGAGCGCGGCTCACATCCGGGTTTTTACGACGCGTCACTGCACCACTTGCATAAACCTCACAGCGGGCGGAACTTGTCATAAAGTCCGTGAAAATAAAGCCCGCCCATTTAGAGGGAAGATATGATTGGTCAATTGTACTGTCATTTGACATTACTCTCTCATTGAGTTACTATAGAGCTCCTGCGGTCACGTGACTTTTGGTTATCAGCCACCATTTTGGCAGTAAACATGACGACCGGCGCCAGCGTTTTCCTACCGTGCGAGTATACATCTCATTTTAATTCAAGTGAAATTCGGCTTTATAGTACAAAATTAGAAAGATTAAATATAAGCGACCCATATAATGCACCCGGTGTGCTTTTCAAGAGCATAACCTCCTGCTCTGAAGACGATGTACCCGACTTGCGCTACGCGGACATCCACAGCTATCTTGTAAGCTTTCCATCAGTGTACTCAGGAGACTCCCTCAGAGCTTACAAAAGCTTGGAGGCTTACAAATGGTGTCAGTCCGGCTTCGTAAACAACATTCAACTGTGGAGTCTTACATCCAAAAACTTCGGCATCATCACTGCAAGGGTAAGTATTAAATTATTCCAGTTTGATAGGCAGTGTCACGTTAGCATTGTTTGTTTATTAGCTTGTCTAGCTACGGCAGTGTCACGTTAGCATGTTTGTTTATTAGCTTGGATAGCTACTGCAGTGCGTCTGAAACTAGTTTGTATTTTTGCTTTTTGAAAACTTTTTGTAGCATTGTACTGTATTCCTTCACCCACCTGATATGAAGTGATCACTGCATAAGCGAAAGCAAACGGCCGGGGGGTCCCATCTTTCAGTCTTGTTCAGACGGCTCCTGGCTCTTTTAATCGCTGCGATCCACTTTTCCCTCCTCTCCGCGTCTTTTGGAATGCGATAATAAGATACACCTTTCTTCTTCCCACGCCTATTTGTGCAACCTGGTGCACAGCAGTTATCCACCATCCTCGACAGTCTGCCAGTGCCTGCCAATGAATTTACTGACGCGATTACTGCCAAATTGGCTGCCCCCTTCGTTTCTCGTCACGTGACCAGCATATGTGACATCATCCGCAGGAGCTCTATAGCTGGCCCTCTGTGAATGTAGAGAGGGACCAACAAGCTCTCCCGTCTTCACAGTAACTCGCAGAGACGGCATTTAACCCTTCACATTCCAACAGAAACTGAACAGGCAGACTCGAAGGATTTATTTCTTTGGAAATGTTATTTTAAAATACAATTAAATCAAGTTATTTTGGTCAAACTAATGAAAAATGTAACAAAAAAATATAAAGAATTATATTTAAAAATAAATGTTTGTTTTTTTATGTTTTCAAATATTATGTTTTAGAATATCTTAGGCCCTCACAGAGGGCCTAGAGGGCTCTGACGGCTCGCCACTGCTTTATAGAGATCTGCAGATAAATGTTTAGTCTTCTCAAGCACCAACAATCAAATATCTCTCCTGATTGTTGGCACTTGACAATCACCTTTCCCTGAATTTTACTCAGGTGTAACTAAAGTCTGCTTTAAGGGTTGTTTATATTTCACATCATTAATCAGAATCTGCAAAGTAACTAAAATAAATGTAGTGGAGTAAAAATACCAGGTTAACCACTGAATTGTAGTGGAGTAGAATTACAAAGTAACAATGAGCTGTCATGTGGGTATATATTAATGCTGCCCATTATGGATACAAGCGATTTTCACCCATTTAGTAATTACATGTTTTAAATTTGTTCACACCAATTTGTTTCCTATCGCCTAAACCTCCAGGGCTGTACACAGTTTAATACTGTCAACTTCTAGTTTAGGGAAAAACAAAAACGTCTTTTAAAACTACAATTCCCAGTAGAGACGTGCCATATAGAGAACATGTTGTGAAACACAATAGCCAGCATATGTAGTTCTGGGGGGGGCGTTCGAGTCCAGTTTTGAATAGTCTGCCTTGGTTTCGTTCCATTTCAAAGAGCTTGACGCTCGGCGTAACCTTGGCACACTGCCACTCCAACATCCAATCCCAGAGCTTGAAGATTAATCACGGGCTTTGTCACAAAGCGAACAGACGTCGTCACAACAATAGTTGAGGATTGTGGGTAGTGTAGTCAGGGCTCGACATTAAGGACTGCCCGATGGCCCGGGGCCATCTAGTATTTAGCTCGGGCCATGAAGCCTCACCTGCTGGTTGCCCGAACGGGCAATCTATTATATCAGTATCATGCAGCTCGCGGATCCAGTAATGAGTGACCCGACAGTAAAACTAAACATATCTATAACTAGTTTAGGTAGTTTGAGAGGTAATTAAAATAGCTACGTGTGATATTCTAACCTGAAGTGTTTGTTTTGTTCCGCTCAACGCTGCATGTGATCATGCAGAGCTGCGTATCGACTCGTCAGCAGCAGCTGATCTCTCTCTCCCGTCAGATTAGACTTCACTCGCGTTTATGTCCACATCGATCCAGCTAGTTTTAGCTAATGATATGACTACCTGCTTATTAAAAGACACTGTGACCTAAACAATAAGTGTCGCTATGCAACTGGGTGAGACCACAAAGTATAGCGCAGCATTATGCATTTGTTTACATGCCCACCGGAACCCCGAGGCATTACCAACAGATCAACGCACAATCAACCCATACAGCACATCTTTTTCTCCACATTAAGTGTTACACATTAGAATTGACTATTCTTGTCTGTCACATACTCTTCTTGTCTGTCACATAAGTGGCGCAACTGAAGCGGTATTGCGCTAAAGGGAAATTATTTTGACCGGACATTTTGACCGAAGAGATTTAGATTTGCTTGCTAACGGGAACTCTGACGTCGCCATTGTGTGTGCTTCGCGGATGCACTCGGCTGCTCGGGTCTGCTCGGTCAGCTTCTGGATGAGGAGGCATTCCTTCGACCAACTTACAGTAGATAACATTACAACAAATTTTAACAGGTCATAATAGCGTAAATAATGTTTGTTTTGGCAGTTACAACTGAATGTAATGTTTTCTACTTTTTTACATCTTGGAAGGCATTTGCCTTCATCAGATGGAAAGTGTCTTGACCAACAACTTAAGTATTTATTATAGCTATGCAGGGCATGCAAGCGAGCAAACACAAACAAGTGAAATGAAGAATACAATTGAAATTGTAATATTGTGGTGGTTCATCTTATAATTCAGTCTAGACAATGCACCAGACAGCATCTAAGACCTGGAAAAATCTAAATATTCTAAGGGGAGGCCCCCCAAACCCTTCGTGCGTCATTTCGTCCGCGCGCATTTTTCAGGGCAATCTCTATTGGGCTCAGGGACATCTGTAAATTAGCTTAGATGGCCCACAGGGCCATCTCCCAAAATCCTTAATGTCATGCACTGGTAGTCTCTTTGGCGCTCCACATTTCAGAGAAAACAAGTTGTTTCAGTCGTTTAATTAACAAAGGTAATCTGGTGTTTTTGAGTTGATGAGTAGTGGAGATATCACTGTCAAATCAATCGACAGTAAGGACAATACTTACTTCCGGGTGTACAATTCTCCGTTATCCAATGGGAATGGACGCTCACATTGCCTTTAAGGGTGCATTCACACAGTTTGTTACATTATTTCATTTTTCATAAGGTTCGGTTTGCGTTCACACGGGCAAAACTCTAACAGACTATAAACTTTAAAGACAAGTCATTTGCACGAAAATGCTGTTCAACCATTGGTCAGACATTAAGGGGGTAAACACGCAACTCCCAGCAATTTCTACCGGAGCCTCCGCCATGGAGCATCGGCACTTTCGGCAGGTTATTCTCATGCTGCTGTTAATCTGGAGATCAAAAGACACTAGCGGCCTGCGCATATGATTATATAATCAGACAACGTCCGTTAAAAAACATTATAACACATATATGAGAGACGTTCTGCAGTAAGGGGGGGCGTTTCACCGACGACAGGTGTTCTTAATTTTATGTAGCTGACGGAAATCTTTTACTTTACACGACACTGTTCAACACTTCATTCTGCTTCACTCTTTAACTAAACAACCGCAGATGTCTTGAAAGACTCTTCGCTAAAGATTTTGAAGATATCAGCGTTCTTGTGCCACGTAAATACTACGCTTCCTATGTTTTGGTGCGGACTGCGTTCACACCAGCAATGAACCGCTCCAGAGTTCGCAAGCAAGCGCTCCGAGACCAACTATTTTAGCGGACCAGAGCCGGTTGTTGAGTTACATTACATTACATTGCATTTAGCTGACGCTTTTATCCAAAGCGACTTACAATAAGTACATTCGACCAGGAAGATACAAACTTGAAGAAAACAGAATCATATAAGTACATCAGGTTTCATAGAGCCAAACATTTCAAGTGCTACTCAACTGGCTTTAGATAAGCCAGTCCTTTATTAGTATATAAGTGCTTTGTTAGTAATTCTATCGCTCGAAGTGGAGTCAAAAGAGATGCGTTTTCAGTCTGCGCCGGAAGATGTGTAAGCTTTCTGCTGTCCTGATTTCAATGGGGAGCTCATTCCACCATTTTGGAGCCAGGATAGCAAACCCACGTGTTTTTGCTGATGGGAACTTGGGTCACCCTCGCAGTGCGGGTGCAGCGAGCTGTTTGGCTGATGCAGAGCGGAGTGCACGTGCTGGGGTGTACGGTTTAACCATGTCCTGGATGGAGGAAGGGCCAGATCCATTCGCCAAATGGTACGCAAGTACCAGTGTCTTGAATTGGATTCTAGCAGTTACCGGAAGCCAGTGAAGGGAGCGGAGGAGCAGCGTGGTGTGGGAGAATTTTGGAAGGTTGAAGACCAGACGAGCCGCTGCATTCTGGATGAGCTGCAGAGGTCGGATGGCACATGCAGGTAGACCAGCCAGGAGGCAGTTGTAATAGTCTAGGCGTGAGATGAAGAGAGCCTGGACCAGAACCTGCGCTGTTTTCTGGGTCAGCTGGGGACGTATTCTCCTGATGTTGTAAAGAGTGTATCTGCAGTAGCGGGTTGTGGCAGCGATGTTTGCAGTGAAGGACAGTTTGTTATCTAGGGTCACACCTAGATTCCTTGCAGTCTGGGTCGGGGAAACAACAGAGGTGCCGATGTTGATTGTTAGGTCAAGAGTGGGACAATCTTTTCCCGAAAGGAAAAGCAGTTCAGTCTTGTCAAGGTTGAGCTTGAGGTGGTGAGCAGACATCCACTGAGAGATGTCAGCTAGACAAGCAGAGATGCGTGCGACGACCTGGGTTTCTGAGCGGGGAAAGGACAGAATTAATTGGGTGTCGTCAGCGTAGCAGTGGTATGAGAAACCATGCGGGCTAATGACAGATCCGAGCGAGTTTGTGTACAAGGAGAAGAAGAAGGGACCAAGAACAGAGCCCTGAGGGACCCCTGTAGTTAATTGACAAGGGTCGGACTCGGACCCTCTCCAAGTTACCCTGTAGGTGCGGTCTTTGAGGTATGAGGTGAGGAGGGAAAGTGCAGTGCCTGAAACTCCGAATTCTTGGAGAGTGCGAAGGAGGATCTGATGATTCACCGTGTCGAATGCAGTTCACTTAAGAGGTCTCGGATTGTGTTCACACCGACCCAAATGAACCGCACCAAGCGGCTAAACGCACCAGGGTTCGATTCAACCGGACTATACAAGGCAGGTGTGAACGCACCCTAAGAGCTGCCAACAAACGGATGCGGTGCTTCCCTGAGCGTCAAATACCGCCACCGATGGGAATACATCGCAATCAGTTGAAAGCTCTTTGCGTCCATTTATGAAGCTGAAGGAGCCTCGGCTCGTCCCAACTGCACGCCACGGGAACCTGACCAAGCGTCTCTCCTGGACGTTTGGGGAGTGAGAATGTGTTGTCCAGGCACGTCCAGCTGGGAAGAGACCAAGGGGTAGACCTAGGACCAGGTGGAGGGATTATATCTCTTCGCTGGCCTGGGAGCGCCTTGGGATCCCCCAGTCAGAGCTGGTTGATGTGGCCAGGGAAAGGAAAGTTTGGGGCTCTCTGCTGGAACTGCTATCCCCACGACCCGACCACGGATAAGCGGGAGAAGATGGATGGATGGAAATATCGGATTTATCTTATGGCTCTGCGGCTCAAACAGACATGAATGCAGTTTCTTCGGTTAGTGAAATTCAAGCACTTTATTTCTTACTGGTCTTTTTATTCAGCTAACGAGCGAGACGAAGCTACATCTGTGCAAACTATGCTATCCGTAGCATACAAGTAAAAACATAATTGAGAAGTGTAAAACATTAAGAAGGATTATGCTGTAGAAAAAAAGGCGAGGTTGGTAAAATAAGGTCATCCTCGTACATTAGTTAGTTTGCTAGTTAGTTAACTGTATGCATGTTAATGTTAATATAAATTAGCTATGCTCGACGATGCAGACAGTTAGCGTCACAGTAGTGTTGAAGACCAGCGTACTGTATATGAGATTAACCTCACTATAAGTTCTGTGTATTTAAAGAATATGAATCTCACATTTCCAGTTGGTTCCAGAAATAACGTTAACGTAGATATTGCAATATGGTTTGTTGAGCTGGAGTTAATTATTTAAGCTTACTGGTTAACGTTACCATCATAATAAACATTTTATTATCATTACACTGGAGAAACCGACTTATTGTGGCAGCAGAACGTGAACATGCAACTTAATGCCTGCATTTAAGGACGAAAAATAGCTCAGTCAATGCTTTAGGGACAAGGAAATTATTTGTTTAAATATTAGATATGACGCTATGTGTGCTCCTGTGACAATTAAGCTTATTCATTGCATTACATTTGTTAAAGATGTTTGTCTTTTACCCTTACGTGTGTGTTACAAATGAATGTGAATATGGCTTAGGACAAATATTGAATTTGACTGTCTCGTGAAAAACGATTCCAAAATAACACTAAAATAAAAAGGACCCCAACTAGACAATAATACACAATCCAACTGATAAGGTACAGTAAGGGCTGTGATATCCAGCACTTTTTATAAGGATAACAAAAAGATTATGACATGACGTTTGCAAGTAAAAAAGTCTGTGACCAACACAGGTGATGCAGACAGACCAGAGCAGTGGTTCCCAACCTGGGGGTCGCGACCCCCTTGGGGGGTCGCCAAAGATCGCAGGGGGGGCGCCAGACCTCAGATGATTTGAGACCTAATATCATATTTAGAATTTTTTTTTACGTATCATTTTTTTTACATATTGTAACGCAATACATGATTGGCGCTAAAAGCCTTGTCTACATTACAATAAAATATAGAAATTAATTGATTAACTAAAATTAAAATTCAAAAAAATGATCTGATACTCCTCCGATTGGCGCCAACATTGACGTTACTGTGTCAGGTTTCACAATAATAACAGTTTGCTGCGCTTGCTAGCTAGCGACCGACTTCATAAGGTGAATATTTTTCGTCTAAAAATGTCTGAAAAACGTAAAGGAGATGACAGCTCATCTGCAATCAAAAAGAAAATGAGGACCTACCTAGAAAGCTATCTTAACTTCGGTTTCATGGAGGGAACGGACAAAACCCGCCCAGAGTGTGTGATATGCAGAGAGAAGCTAGCCAACGAAAGCATGAAACCCAGCAAAATGAAGAGACACCAACAGACCATGCACCCAGAAACAGTCGGGCGTGATCGGGACTTTTTCATAAAGAAACAACACCTTGCAAAGGCAAACAAACCAATGGATATTAGAAATATTATATATTAGCATTTGTTAGGGCTGGCAGCGATGCACAGAAGGCCACCGAGGCCTCTTTTGAATGTGCACTTTTAATAGCAAAGGCAAAGAAACCGCACAACATTGGCGAGCAGCTCATTAAGCCAGCTTGCATTAAGATGGTTGAGAAACTGTGCGGCCCGCAGGTGGCGGAGAAGCTAAAAACTGTACCACTGTCAAACAATACGGTGAAAGACAGAATTTACAAGATGGCAAGTAACTGCGAGCTGCAGCTGCTCGAAAAGCTTGGAAAGGGGCCATTTGCCATACAACTTGATGAAACCACAACTGTAGCAGACGAGGCTGTGCTGATCGTTTATGTGCAATATATCGATGGGGAAGATTTGAAGCAGGACATTCTTATGTCAGTCAACCTTACCACTACCAACCGGGGTGAGGACATTTTTACTGCAGTGGATTCTTACCTCTCATCCCACAAGCTTCCCTATGAGAATTTAGTTGCATGTTGCACAGACGGAGCTGCCTCAATGATGGGGAAAAACAAGGGATTTAACAGTCGCTTGAAAGAAAATGCCCCACACTGCACAATATTTCACTGTGTGATACATCGCCAGGCCCTGGCCAGCAAGAAACTGTCAGAAGACCTCAGCGAAACACTCTCAACTGTTGTTAAAATAGTAAATTTCATCAAAGGTCGCCCCACCAACAAGCGTCTATTCGCAGACTTGTGCGAGGATGAAGCGCACCAAACCCTCCTCCTGCACACCGAGGTGCGCTGGCTCTCAAGCGGCCTAGTTCTGGCACGCTTTGTAGAACTGAAGGAAAAAATTGAAGAGTTTCTACAAACTCGTAACCGCGCACTGTCAGAGCAAGTGACTGAGTCATTCTGGATTAAAACAGCATACCTGGTCGACATCTTCGGTCTCTACAATGAAACAAACAAGCGTCTGCAAGGCGTGGAGTCCAACATTCTCCAATGTAAAGAGGCGCTCGATGCATTTGTGCGCAAACTGGAGTACAGGGTCGGGAAAATGGAGAGGGGGGAGCTGCAACAGTTTCCACTACTGCTGAAACAATCCCAAAACAATCCTGAAACGGTGCCTGTGTCTGTACGTCGCGAGTTCATCCGCCATATGAACGCACTGCAAACGGAAATGCAATCACGGTTCGCTGACATAGACGAGTATTTCACCAAGGAATTGTGGGTTTTAGATCCCTTTATTGCCAAAGTTGAGGATGTGGAATACCTGGATTGCGAAGATGAGCTCACCGACATACAAGCTGACTCGCTGTCAAAGAAATACTTCCAGGAAAAAGGATTTTAAAAGTTTTGGATTGTCAAAGGACCAAGCCTCGCTCCAAAGATCACACTGCATGCCACGACCAGGATTATACTCCCATTCAGTACGACATATCTATCAGAAACAGCCTTCAGCGCACTTGTTGCCATCAAAACAAAAGCATGCAACACACTGGACGTTCACAACGACTTTAGACTGGCTGTCACTCACATTACACCGGACATTCCATCCCTGGCTGCGGGCGTGCAAGCCCAAGGTTCACTTTAATGAACCTACTTGAACCTCGTCTTCTCTCTGCTACCTGTTCCATGGCAGACAAGCATTTGATTTACCTGCTTAATATGCCAGTTTTTCATTTTTGTTTTATACAGGCCTATGCCACCATATTACCATTTTTTTATTAGACATAGTCTATTCTTTTGAAGTGTCCTGTTCTTCGACATTTGAAATAATTATGATGCATACTTTTGCAAGTTAGTAGCTAATAAAAGCATACAAAGACAGAAATGTATCATTTTTTTCTTTAATAGAAATGTTTCTTCTGCGCGTAAAGTGTCGGTTTCAGTTGGATTATTTGTCACAGTTGCTCCGATCAGATCGGTCTCCTCCATTTTGTAGATTATTTACGATTTTTGAATCCACATAAACACATCGCCAACATCCGGCTTACTTTGAGCATGTGTTTTAAACAGTTAAATCCCTTTGTGAATTGTTTCCACTTGCGCCGTCCTTTCATTTCTTGATACAGCGGGCATCCAAATTCATTAATCCTGAGTCCAATAACCAACAAAGTCACTCCAATAGTGCTCCTTAATTACGCTTTCATCCTCCTTTAATGAAATACTTCACATTCATCCAGTTTGTGACAGTAGTTGTAGTATTTTTGAGACTTTTAAACTTGAATGTGTGTGTGTGTGTGTGTGTGTGTGTGTGCGTGTGTGTGTGTGTGTGTGTGTGTGTGTGTGTGTGTGTGTGTGTGTGTGTGTGTGTGTGTGTGTGTGTGTGTGTGTGTGTGTGTGTGGGGAGGGGGGGTTGGTAACCGCTGTTACCAGGCACGGCTGTCACTACCCGATCTGCCCCCCTGCCCGATCTGTACTGCGCATGTGCGAGATGGTCCGCCATACTGGACAACTACATACGGCAACTCTAATAGGACACTTCTCAAAGTGGCGTTTGGCAAAGCAGAAAAAGAACACAAAAAAACGGGAGAGATGAGTTATTGTTATTACAACGTGACTTCACTATTATTTAACAACTCTTTTTATTGGGTTCTTTTATTTGGGGCTAAGTACATTGTCAGAATAAGTGAGACATGGATTTAACTTCTGTTAGACAGCTATATGCCACACATTTTTGCATACATTCACAGTAAATATTTATTCAGTATGATAGCTGCCAAACAGAAGTTAAATCCATTTCTCACTTATTCTGACAATGTACTTAACCCCAAATAAAAGAACCCAATAAAAATAGTTGTTAAATAATAGTGAAGTCACGTTGTAATAACAATAACTCATCTCTCTCTGTTTTTTTTGTTTTCTTTTTGTGCTTTGCCAAACGCCACTGTGTCAAGGGTCCTAGTTGGGTTGCCGTACGGAGTTGTCCAGTATGGCAGACCATCACACAAGCACATGCGCAGTACAGATCGGGCAGGGGGGCAGATCGGCAACAGCAATAATTAAAGTTTCAAAGTTTCGGGGGGTCGTACATTCCAACAGGAGTCATTTGGGGGGGCCCTGGGTGAAAAAGGTTGGGAACCCCTGGACCAGAGGATGCTGAACACGAGAGACAGACTTAAATTCCTAGAAGCAGTGAACTTCAGCATGGAGTGAAAGGTACAAAAACTCCTTTCATACTGTACAAAGAATCGAGAAACGTTCTGGTTTAAATAGATAAAGTAACAACTATAATACACTGATATACATTCCATTAACAATTAATAAATACTGACATCAGGGAAGTTGAGTGTTCCTTCTTTGTAAAAAGTTACATTTCGATTTTACTAAGCAAAATTATTTTTTTGTCAGCTTTCACGTTTCAATGTATTTAAGGCAATTATTATTTTACATTGTGAGCATTGCTACCATTTGTCTCTACATATTGTCTGTAAAAGACGTGGTAAAACCAAACAGCATGATACTACATTTACACTAAGTTCTGAATGTTATTTTAATAATACCATATGTTTTAATGTTGACTGACTGCTGACTGTTCTTTCATAATCTGATTATCTTTGTAGTACAAAGTGATGAATTTAAAAAACGCATTAAAATACAAATATATATTATTTATACAGCCAAACAAACAGTCATCTTTCATAAATAACACACTTGCTCTGCAATAATGTCATAGGTTTTATGTATC
The DNA here is from genome assembly GCF_949606895.1 of Notothenia rossii. Classification (NCBI taxonomy): domain Eukaryota; kingdom Metazoa; phylum Chordata; class Actinopteri; order Perciformes; family Nototheniidae; genus Notothenia; species Notothenia rossii. The sequence goes on along the minus strand of NC_136901.1, from coordinate 62,858,965 downwards.
TTGTCATTTCTGAAGGACACAACTGCCACACCGTTTTCTCCGAGGGGCAAGAAGAAAATGAAAAGCTGATATGAGATCAAAGACCAATACAGGACATTCACTAAGAAACTACACTTTTATTGTACACACAAAGATCTGCAAACTGAATAGTGTGTAGTCAAACAGGACCATCATTTGTTTGTGACAACTGTGCCCAGTATGGGCTCACAGATGCAGTTTGATGGTTTCTTCTCCCAGAGAAAGACCTACCTCAGTCTTCTCCGGCCAAACCCACAGACAGGACATCCGTCACACTGAGGTTTTTCCCAAAGTCTCTGCAGCTCTCTGGACACCACGCTGTCTCAATTGATCCACACTGTGAATATGAGAGGAGAACGTGTGTGTAATAAATGGTTTGGACAAAAATAAATATGAAGTTAACTGTTAGGAGTGGCTCAGTCTTTTTTTAAATAAACAATACTATTACTGTATTTTAATATCTCATGTCTGAAAGTTTAATTTAAAAGAAGAAAAGGCCCCCAAAATAAAGATTGGTATATCAATAAATGTAGTTGATTTTGTCTTTTTAATTGTTTAAAGTAGATATAACTGGTACTTAAGAGTTTTTAATACAGTCTGGTTGCAGATTAGGCACACAGGTAAGAGCACTAACTAGCTACCAACACAGTAAGCTTGACTTGAATTTATTAAAAGTATAATAAAGTGACAGCAAAAAATCAATTACTAAAATCATGCAAAAATGTGAATCTTTGCTGGATCCACTGTTTAATTTACCACATATTATATATTTTAGAAACCTGAAGGCATTTATACATTTCTATGCAAGTATTATCCCAAAAACTCAATACCTTAGATTATTATTGAAAGTTTTTCTGAATAGTTTCATGTTCACTTAGCTTAAAGTGGACCTATCATGCTGTATTTGAACAATATATTGTAGGGCCATACCTATATAAAGTATATAAATATGTTTTTTTTTCAAAATACCAAACAGATCCTGCATTTTAGCCATGCCTCATTTCGCTCTATTTGCTCTTTCCAGCCC